>NC_142869.1:128638750-128944375 GCF_051225735.1 Oryctolagus cuniculus | reverse complement strand
CTGGGAAGGCAGTGAAGGATGGCCCAAGTACTTGGGCCCTACACCCTCATGGGTGAAGCACCTGGCTCCTGGCTTCAGATCGGCGCAGCGTGCAAGCCGTAGCGGCCATTTGGGGGGTGAACCAATGGAAGGAAGACCTTTCTCTTCTCTCTCTCTCTCACTGTCTAACTCTTCCTGTCAAAAAAATTCCAAAAAAAAAAAAGAAAAAATAAACAAAATTGATACACCATTAGCCCAACTAACCAAAAAAAGGAGAGAAGACCCAAATCAATAAAACTGCACTTAAAACAAAATGTAAAAACAGACACCAGAGAAATAAAAAAGAATCATCAGAAATTACTACAAAGAGCTGTATACCAACAAACTGGAAAATCTAGAAGAAATGGATAGATTCATGGACACATAAAAGCAATGTACCTAAATTGAGCCATGAAGACATAGAAAACATAAACAGGACCCATTACCAAAATGGAAATTGAATCAGTAATAAAGACCCTCCCAACGAAGAAAAGCCCAGGACCAGATGGCTTCACTGCTGAATTCTATCAGACATTTAAAAAAGAACTAACTCCTCTTCTTCTCAAATTATTCAAAACAACTGAGAGGGAGGGAATCCTCAAAATTCTTTCTATGAAACCAGTATCACCATAATTCCTAAATCTGAAAAAGATGCAACAAAAAAAGAGAACTACAGATCAATTTCCCTGATGAATATAGATGCAAAAATCCTCAATAAAATTCTGACCAATTGAATCCAACAACACATCAGAAAGATCATTCACCTAGACCAAGTGGGATTTATCGAATGGTATGCAGGGATGGTTCAACATTCACAAATAAATCAATGTAATACATCACATTAACAAACTGAATAACAAAAAGCAAAGCATTTGATAAAATACAACACCCTTTCATGATGAAAACTCTAAAGAAACTGGATACAGAAGGAACGTTCCTCAACACAATCAAGGCAATTTACGACAAACCCACCACCAGTATTCTATTTGAGGGGAACAACTCGGCCTAGACTGTTACTGGAATTAAGACTTATTCTATGCATCTGCTCTCCCACAATATGGCGCTGAGAAGGGAGTAACAACTTCTACGCAGCTGCCTCTCG
Source organism: Oryctolagus cuniculus (assembly GCF_051225735.1). NCBI lineage: Eukaryota > Metazoa > Chordata > Mammalia > Lagomorpha > Leporidae > Oryctolagus > Oryctolagus cuniculus. The sequence continues at coordinate 128,943,255 of NC_142869.1, read as the reverse complement.
CCAACTTGAGTGATGACCTGCAGGAGCTGATCCTGCTCCTGATTGGAGGAGAGCAGCGTACTCGGCATGTGGGTAGCAGAGTTGGGATTGGTGGAAGAGGACTATAAAAGAGGAGAGAGACAACATGCACAAGGAACATCTATCTGAAGGAACACCTGTGCAGCCCCTGAGAGAGCCGGCCGGCCGGCGGTGTGCCACTCCCCCACTGAAGTGGGGAAAGTGGCAGGGGGAACCGCCCTTCCACGGAGGTGGAAGGGTCGGTAGCCAACCCGGGAAGAACCAGCAGCAAACCCGGGGAGGGCCGAGCAGACAAAAGAACAGTGCAGGGTCCTGTGTTGTTCCTCCACGAAGAGGGGGAGCAACACTATTGAATGGGGAAAAGTTGGAAGCATTCCCACTGAGATCCAGAACCAGACAAGGATGTCCACTCTCACCATTGCTATTCAATATAGTCCTGGAAGTTTTATCCAGAGCCATTAGACAAGAAAAAGAAATCAAAGGAATTCAAATTGGGAATCAGGAAGTCAAACTATCCCTACTTGCAGATAACATGATTCTATACATAGGGTATCCAAAAGACTCCACCAAGAGACTAGACTACTGGAACTCTTATAGAAGAGTTTGGTAAAGTAGCAGGATATAAAATCAATACATAAAAATTAACAGCCTTTGTATACACAGACAATGCTACAGCTGAAAAACAACTTCTAAGATTGATCCCATTCACAAGACCTACAAAAAATCAAATACCTTGGAATAAATTTAACCAAGGATGTCAATAAATAAATGGTTTCTTTGGGGAAAAATTGCAATGTATAACACATGAATAGACATTTTATTGTAGCTCTGTTTATACAGAAGTAATTGGAAAGACTCTCAATTTCTTACTTTTCAAGGGGAAAAATGTATGCCATACAATGATATATTATGCAGCTATTCATAAATACTAGGAGGGAAGTTAGTGAATGTTCACTTGAGAAAATTCATTATATAATGCTTAGTAAAAAAAAGAAGTCAATGAAAATATGTACAGTAAGATCATACAGTCATTTCAAAATAAATAATGTTAAATATAACTAGGTCATAAAACTTTTTAAAAATTTAAACTCCTTACACATGTCTCTATTTCCATATAACCATTATTAAAAAAAAAAAAAAAACAAGTAAAAAGCAATAAAATACATTTGAATACATATTGAATACTGACTTATGTGCATGGGTAAGAAAAAGCTATTCAATTTTTCTTGAGACACTTTACTACTCTATGGGTTGTAAATAAAAAAGGATATTACTTTTGTAATTCAAATTATCTGAACAGAGTTTTAAAATAAAATGAATGCTCAAGAAACAAGGAAAAAAACATGGACCAGGTGACACATTCCAGTTCAAGTATTCTGTATTTCTGAGTCTTCTAAGTAGCAATGGATCCTAAAGCTGAAAGTGAGAGTATAAACAGAGCCAAGAGTTCTAAAACGATGAGAGGAATCATTTGGTAACAGAGGGTTGAGTAGAGCATATAGGCTGCTATAATAACCTAAAGATAGGTATGTCCACAGAACACTAGCAGTAGTGTGGATGTTGCTTGCTGAGGAGTAGCAGGGCCTAGGAACTTCAGTCCCTAGACTAGGCCAGGACCTCTCTACTACCTGAGACCAATCTATGCAACAGAAATAACCAGTTATCTTGTGTAACAGAGGAAGTTGAGCCCTGGAAGAGGTAAGCAGATTGCAGCAAATACAAGAATATTCATGGTTTTCTTGTATAGAGAGAAAGAAAGATCATCACACACTACACTAGAGTGCATGAAAATGCACCTGCAAAGTGAAATGATAAAAAGGCAGTAGTAGCAGCAATATTTAATAGGAAAAAAAAAGCCTTATCAGTATTAATTGAACTAGAGTAAATTCAGAACATGCCAAAGGCAACCTTACATACAGCCTTTGTAAATCTTAGAGATATTAGTTACTACAAGGATAAAGTCCAAGATTAGGGAAATTAAAAAAAAAATAGTCTCCACAAAAGATCAGCTGGGAGCTGGAACCAGCAAAAAAGAACAGCTCATCAAATAAGAATAATACTAACCTAATATACTAAAATAAAACTATTTCAACATAAAAATCAACACAGAAGTATTGCTGACGTATTTTGTATTATATCATAGTGAGCCTTTGAAATTCAGTGCATTTTATACTTACAGGACATGTTAATTTGAGTTAGCCACAGTGCTCATCAGCATGTGTAGCTAATGACTATTACATGACAATACTTCAAAAAGTTCACAGAAAATGGGATTCCATTTCTAGAAATCTAACTATAGAGAGCGCACAAAACTGTTAACAGAAGCAGACCCAGTCACTACTATCACCAATGACACACTTAAATGTTTATTATTTTCATGTAGTGAAGTCTTTGCCTGCACTGACAGGAAAAATAACAGCACTTGTTTGCAACTACAACAAATATGTTTTATGCTCTCACACTCAGTGTATAAAGCATCATTTTATCATTGAGCTACTTGCTTTCACCTATCAATGCTGTCAGACTTATCTGGAAGGAGAAGCTGCATAATGATGCTGTTCTCCATGCTTCTGAACTTTTGGAATCATCCTGTTCTAAATTCAACAACTCCATGGCTCCTAAATGTTACCTGAATTTGATATATACATGTCCAAATTTTGTGGTATTAAAATTCTAGTTATTACCAACTGACACAATTTATAAGTAAAAGAGCACAGACAAGTGGCATTTGTTATCTAGTTTCCTAAATTATTGAAATATTGTGTAGTAAGGAGAAACACCGACTAAGCACTGAATTATACCTTTGCGACTTGAAACTTGCACCTTTCTGATATTCATTCTCCTAATCTCTAAACGAGGTGTAAAACCTGCTTCATAGGTGAGAAAAGTGCCTGGCACAATGAGTCTCACTTAAACCTAACCAAATCACCACACCTGTTAGAATTTTACCAAAAAAATAAAAAATAAAAATAAAAAGCAGCATGATTTACATCAATTTACCTTTTAAACATTGCACAGTGTTTTGTCTGAGTCATAATTAGGATCATCCATTTAAATTAATCTAAAATTAAAAACTCTCTGGCAAACAAAGAAATACTAATCAAGCAAAATTATAGCATGATTAGATTTCCAAACAAATAGTGTTTTAAATAATATTATTAAAGTTAGGAGAGGCTATGGTGAGGAAGCAATCACACATATTAGTAGTGGCAGAGAATCTGACACTCCAGGGCCTTTACACCTTGATTTGGTGACCTTTCCATGAGCAAGCTTCTTTTGGGAAGCAGTTAAAATTTCAAGTATTTCTATCCAAAAATGTTCATCTTATTTATAATAAAAAAGTTAGCTCTCTCTGTCTCTCTCTCTCACTGTCTATAACTCTACCTCTCAAAAAAAAAAAAGTTAGCAACCTAAATTCACTTAATTGAGTAATCATTATTTCAAATGGCATTTAAGCTGTTCAATCACATGTACTGATACAGAATTTCCATATGAATAGAATATGAACTATATAAATATGCATTCAAAAATGGATACCCATGGGATAAATTACATTTTTGTTTAAATTTGTTTAAACAGAAACATCTCTTTACTTAAACCCTATTTGAACATGTTTAATAAATATTGACCAATAAAAAAGTGGCATATCAAATTTCTCCAGAAGTTAATGATTGAAATATTTTTCTAGAGACCTGCTGATCTGCATTTTCTGACAATCACAAAGTGATACCAGCTGTCCTCTCTTTGCCTAGGGAACTAGAAGCTAGAAATTTCCACATAGCACAAAGAACTCTATGATATAATTCTTTTGAAACTGACTATTCGTAGCTTCTTTTTCTTTTTGATCATTCTTGTAGCCTTTAAAGTTTCCTGGGGCAGGAGTGGGAGGCTTGGTCCTTACAGACCTTTAATTATTGGATGTATGCTTTTTAAAGCATTAACTAATTATTATTAAAGTAAAGTGACACTAACTTGTGTTTGCCAAACACAAAGGTCACACATCTCCACTGGGCAGGCCATCTTTCAAATTTGCTGAAGAACCCAGAAGCGCTTCCCCACCTTCCCCCCAGCCCAACTCTTCAGCTACAGCGAAGATCTGAGAGGTCACAAGTTTCACCAATGTATGTTAATCAGAGCAAAAAGATTCATCTGTTGCCTAGTGACAAATATATGCTTGGTGATTTCTACATCATTTACACTGTGCATAATTATCTTGCCATGGAAGCAAATTTCTGATGCTAGGATTTCCTGAAATACAAGGTAACATAGTTTTAAGTCTTATTTCATAGTAAAATGTCACATTAGAAAGTGTGGAAAGATAGTTAAATACCCACTATGAGCATCTTGAATTCTTTTGCACTCAAATACAAGTAGGATTATTAGTGCCTGAACAACTTGGGCTATTTTTCTCAGAGTGCTTTGAAAGCATTTGAAATTCTGTAAAAGTATCTCTTTCAGAAAGCCCTACTACCACTTTTAAAACTTATTCTAACTTGACAAAGAATGGGATGGGAGAGGGAGTGGGAGATGGGATGGTTGCGGGAGGGAGGAAGGTTATAGGGGGAAAAGCCGCTATAATCCGAAAGTTGTACTTTGGAAATTTATATTTATTAAATAAAGGTTAAAAAGATTTTTAAAAATTTAAAAAACTTATTCTAAGACAAAAGATTCCCTGAATTGGCAGAAATTAAAGCCTATAAAAGAACTGCCCCTTGCTATCAGAGGCTGATGGATTGTAGTGTCATTTATACAAACTGGGCATCAAACAAACTGTAAAGCTGGTATTCATTCACCCCCTCCTGGCCAACAGGCAGCCAGCCCTCAGCCTCCTCAGGTGCACTGAGGGATGTTGTATAAAAGAGAAGGAGACCAGAAACAAATTTAGAGACAGGTCTATTTCATTAACAAGTGGGGGAAGAGGGATACTGGCTCCAGCTCCCCAACTCATGACAAACCACAGGAACAAAATAGTAGTGGAGGATGGGGGGGGGGGGGACATGTGTACATGTGTGCATGCACATGCACACACACACGATACACCCCCATCCCTTTTTGGTGTCCCCAACAGGAAAGAAAGTCCAGTTTCATAGCAGCTGGTATAGGAGCAGCAGAGGCTTGTAATATACAAAAGTAGGTTTTATTAGAAAATGTATGGAAATCTGGAATATTATTTCTTAAAATAATACAAAATCCAACAATTTTCAGAATGTCCCTTTTGAAATGAACACCAATGTACAGTAAAGAAAGAAGTAGAAAATGCTGGATCACAAGAAAAACAACACCATCAGAATGAAGAAAAGAGAGACCAGGATTAAAGAGGAGACGCTTTCCTAACTTCCAACTGAGGGAAGTGAAAAAAGACTTAACAGGAACACCGGAATTACAGCACGAATTACGCCCATCAATCATACTTAAAATTTGCTGGATATATATACTCCTATATGTGTGTGTGTGTGTGTAAAATAGGAATGTTTATATGATATACAAACATATGCATATGCACATATATACACATACATATGCAAACACGCACCATTCTTTTCAACTAACTTCTTCCACCATGTGCCAAAGTCTATCTAATGATAATAATAATAATAATAGAAACATGGGTTAACTCAGCTCAGATGCTTGCACACCCTTGATGCCAGGCTAGTCAGTGGACTTACCTTGAAACCAGAGGTTACTTGAAATCCTTATACTAACTGAAAACATTTTACGGATCAGTACAGTTAGGATGAGCCATAAACACTGGTCATTTCATTAGATCAGACTTTCTTTCCTTCTGAACTATGATGTTTCAAATTAAAAGACATTGCCATACAGCATAATAATTAGGATAGTGACAAACTGTCTAAATCCCACTTCAAGGCAGTACCTCACTTAAATCATCTAACTATTTCAGACAATTTATATCCAACTCATTAAAATCTCAGGCATGTCCTTGGTTATTCTGTGGTTCATTCAAGAAATCTCCTTTTCAAACTACCACTTTCAACATAAAACCTACCAAAATTCAGAAAATCAAAGATTCCCCAGGAAGGTCTATCATCTCTCTCTACTCAAGCAGTTCTCATTTCATACTTTTCAACAATGACAGGATTTCAATCACTAGGGTCCACGTGTATACATACACATGCAGAATACAAGTTACAGGTAGGAATACAAATACAGTATACACAAGTTCACATGATATTCCTTACCTTAGAACATTCTATGTTATAGTACTCCCAGTACACTACAGAAAATATATTTTAAACACAGAAATTAGTTTTGTTTTTAGTGGTACAGTTTGTTTTATAACTATTTAAATTAACTGCACTGTGTTGATACTCCGTCTCCTCAAAAAAGAGTACAATTATTTTAAATAAGTGAAATAGATACACAAGAAAAAAAATTTTTTTTCTGGGGCCATCATTGCGGCTATGTAGCAGGTAAAGCCTCTGCATGTGACGGTATCTCAGATGCGCGCCAGTTCGTGTCCCGGCTGCTTAGATCCAGCTCTGTGCTAATGGGAAAACAGTGGAGATGGCCCAATGTTTGGGCCCCTGCCATCCACATGGAAGACCTGAATGAAGCTCCTGGCTTCTGCCTGACCCAGTCCTGGGTGTTGGAGCCATCTAGGGAGTGAACCAGGGGATGGAAGGTGTCTCTCTCTCTCTCTCTCTCTCCATCTCTAAGTCTTCCTTTCAAATAAACAAGTATTTTTAAAAAGTGAGAAAGGGGCTGGCACTGTGGCTCATTTGGTTAATCCTCAGCCAGCGGCGCCGGCATCCCATATGAACGCCTGGTTCTAGTCCCAGATGCTCCTCTTCTAGTCCAGCTCTCTGCTGTGGCCCGGGAAGGCAGTGGAGGATGGTCTGAGTACTTGGACGCCTGCACCCGTGTGGGAGACCAGAAAGAAGTACCTGGCTCCTGCCTTTGGATTGGCGTAGCTCCAGCCATAGCAGCCATTTGGGAGCTGAACCAAGAGAAGGAAGACCTTTCTCTCTGTCTCTCTCACTGTGTAACTCTATCTGCCAAATAAATAAATAAATAGAGGAACAAATGAAGTCATCTTCAAGTAAACAAAAGCTGAGGGAGTTCATTACCATTGTACCTACAAGAAATGCTCAAGGGAGTACCAAAAGTGAAATGAAAAGACAGCAGATATTAACTCAAGGTATGTAAAGAAATAAAAAGATCCCAATAAAGGTAAATACACAAGTAATCAAAAAAAAAAAAAAAGAAAAAAAAATGTTTCTTCTTCATGAAACACAACCAAAGAACCAATCTGCTAAAAATTATAAAATAATTTAAGGTTTGCTTTTTGTTCTGCATTTACATTGAATCCAAAACTCTGTAATAACTATTATAGTTTTATCACTTGTGACATATTGACAGAAATCAAAATTTATCTACTTTAAAATGGATCTCAGAAAACATTATTTATCACACTTTCATATGGTTAACAGGTAGGACAAATCAATCTAATGTCTTTTTAAAGTAAAATACAAAATTGTTCTATAGTTTATTCCTTAAAAAATCATTTAATGCAAAAACACTACCAAAACCGAATTCTGATGCTTCCTTTATATACATGCTATAAAATACATTCAACTTCTCTGTTCTAAAGAATTACAAAATCAAGGATAGTGAAGTGAATTGTTCCTTAAGAAATTCTAATTTGTATAAAAGCAATAAAGTTATTTTAATTGAATTCCCAAATGTTCATTTTTTTTAAATTTATCTAAGATATCAGTGATTGTTTGCCATCCCTACCCTCCATGTCCCAAGATCCAAAAGTCTAACAGTTCTAACATGCCACTGATATCTATGGATGCATTCTTTGACTACATTAGGTAGAAATTCACCATCTACCTTTTGTTCATTTACATTGTGGAGAAAAAGAATGTTTTAAATTGTTCACATTAGTACAAAAACCCATGTATTTTTTATTTTCACAGTTCCTTGTAAAGTGCTCTATTATATTATCAGACAATATCTCAAATAGAATTATAAGAAGCATACCCATGATATGTTTTCTGCTAAGCAACACTGTTAACTTACACAAAGTCTAAGTTTTTGTATAACAGATTTCATATCATTTATGGATCTGACCAGATCCATCTATCTCTTTGTAATATATTGATCTATCTCTTTGTAATATATTAGTGTCTAGAAGGATTAGAGATCGTGGAAACAGTTAATTACAGCTCTTATTTGGAGTTCTTTTGTGAAAACCAACTAATCGTCCAAAACAATGGGTCTTTAACTCATGAAGCATTAAGACCCATTATTTTATCAGCTAATTTCATCTTCTTACTTAGGGTGCATCACTAGCCCATAAAAGTACAAACAACACAAATTCCCAAGAAGGCAGGCACACAATAAGCCATTGAAACTTCTTCAAAGATATCAACATTCATTTGTTTTCTTCACTGGATACGTACATTTTGCTCAGAAATTTGCTCATCAAAAGATTTCAGAGTAGACGCATACCCACATTCCCACGTAACATGAACTGCTTACCTCAGTCAAGTGTGGTGTGGGGTTGAACCCGCAGAGATTGCATACTTGTTTCTTGCACTCAGTGCAAGTGTTGAAGTTGGGAGGGTCCTGTGATCCCACGTTGAGTTCAGTTTTGCAGAGAGGACAGGCTGATTCTGGCTTGGGGACTTTCTTGGGTTCAGGAGGAAGGACAGTTTTTGGAGGCCCAGCTGCTGCTGAAGGTTTGCTATCCTTAGTTGCTGGGGGCTGCTTTTCTGCTTCTGTTCTTTTAACTGCTGGAGACTGCTCTGTTTTAGATGCTGATTTTTCTGCTACTGGAGCTTTTGATTCCTTTTTCCCAGGTGTAACCTTTGCAGGTGATGGCGGTGCCTGACCTGTGGATTTGGGTGGCCCCTGAGAAGCAGGTGGCTGTGAAGGGGAAGGGGCTTGTCTAGTTGGGGCCCCTGGCCCACCTTGTGAGTGAGGTGCAGGCTGGCCAGCTGTGGAAATTAAATTTGATGCCTGGCTGAAGATTGATGCTCCAAACCCAAAGAGTTTCCCAGTCACGGTTTCTTGAGGGGTTGTGGGCTGTGACTTAGGAGCATCAGTAATACTTCCCAGGGTCAGACTGAAACGCCTTGCCTGCTCCTGAGGCTTTGGGGGCTGCTGAGATGCAGGGGCAGTTTGGCCAGTGGTAGGTCGTGAGCCAGCAGCTGCAGGTGACCCTTTTGGCATTGGCTTGGCATCTGGTTTAGGACTCATTTTGGTTGGTGCCTTCTTAGGTTCTTCCTTCTTTTGAACTGGATCAACTTGTTTTTGACCTTTGCTCTCTGAACCAGGCCCCGGATGTGAAGTAAGTTTTGAATCTGATGCAGGTCGAGGGATGACCTGAGAATCGAATGGAGTGACTTTTTCCCCTGTTGGTGGAAAGCTTTGAGAAGGTTTGGCAGAGTCTGTTTTTGGAGGAGGGGCTGTTTTCACTGGACTCTCTGATTGCACTTTGGAGCTCAGGGTATCAGGTGCTGTTGTTGCTGATGACAAAGCATCAACACCTGTGGGTGGCTGCACTGTCTGGGGATGCTTTGATTTATCAGCATCAGCAGGGGCCTTGGCCTGTTCCAATGGGACAGAAGGTTCTTTGGGAGTGGCCAGCTTGGACGAGGACTCTGCCACAGGGAGCTGCTTGGTCATGGCTGGGGGAGAGCCATGAAGGGTTGGCTGTTTCACTAGTGGTGGCGGCTTTTTAGATTCGGGAGCCTTTGGGATATCCTCTTTGGGTGCAGTAGCCTTCTTTGGGGAACTCTGCTGTGATGGTGGGGATGTCTTTCTCGGTGCTGCTGGAGAAGAAACAGGGGCAGTCTGTGGTTTGGGCTGCGGTGAAGATGGAAGGGGAGCCAGATCACCTCCCAGAGCTCTCTGCATCTGACAGTTTAAACAGAGCCACTCTTGTATCTAGAAATAATAGAAAACAACAGTCACTGAGATGATAGAGTAAAAGCCATTTTCAAAACATGAAAGATACCCTCTGAAATGATTTCTCTCCTCATGCAAAGCATAAAATATAGACCAAATTATTGTGATTTACATTAAAATATAAAATGTGTCATCATATTAAAATATAACCAATGAGTCTCAGAGAACACAAAATCCTACATTTTAAGGAAAATAAAAGGTAAGAATCAATATGTAATTTCATGTTAATTTTGTTATTGTTTGCCTTTGGTTTACTCAAATTCTAATTACTCTCAGAAACAGAAAAACATAGGCAATAAAACATGACTTTTAATTTATTATATTCCACTAATCAATTATATCTACTCTATTGATGACTAATAAACAGTTTTTAGTCATACAGCCCAAAGTAGGCCTGTTAAATTACAAACATATTGCTAATTTCTTAAATTAACAAAGCATTACTTCCCCCTCCAAGGTGACATACTCAAATGTGTGGAAACAAACATAGTTAGACATGTTGGAGTAGAAAAAGAACATTCTATGTAAAGAAAGTAAATAAAAATAATTATATCAGCCACAAACAATCATAAATAGGGGCGAGCATTCAGTACAGTGTTAAAATGCTGCTTGGGATGCCTGCTTCCCATATCTGAGTGCCTCGGTTGGAGTCTGATTCAGCTTCCTGTTTATACACACACTTTAAGGCAGCAGTGATGGCTCAAGTGTTTGGGTACCTGCTGCTCACATGAGGGCAGACTGAGTTCCAGGCTCCTGGCTTCAGCCTGATTCAGCCATAACCGTTAAGGGACCTTGACGAGTGAACCACGGTTTGAAAACTCTGTCTCTTTGTCATTCAAATAAGCTAAAAATAAATTTGAAAATTTGAAAACCATAACAAATAGCATGATTTAAAGGAAAAATATGGTTTCATTTTAAATTTTATGAATCTCCATGAAAGAGTGATATACATAAGTAATACAGGTATTTGGGTAAACATATATTATGGAGAGGGCTTCAAAAACCTGTGAAAGGGGCAAACACTGGGCTTAGTTTTTAAGTTACCTGCATCTCAACTTTGGAGTCCCTGGATTTGATACCTGCTTCCATCTCCTGACTCCAACTTCTTGCTAAGGCAGATCCTGGGAAGCAGTGGTGATGGTACATGTTATTGGGCTCCTGCCACCCAAATAGGAGAGCTGCATTGAGTTCTCAGCTCCCAGATTTGGCCTCAGCCCAACTCCCGCTATTGCAAGTATTTGGCAAGTAAACTAGAAGATAGGAAATCTATATCTTGATCGCTCTATCCATCCCTCCATCCATCTATTTCTTTGCCTCTCAAAATTAAAAAAGAAATGTGGAAAAGTGGATAATGCACATTTATACCAATTTTTTAAAGCCTTCTCTGTGTGTGTGTGTGTATGAGAGAGGTGTATATCTGTGGGATGTACCTTCTGTATATACATACACACATAATTGCAATGGCTGTTTTCACATTGCATCCATGTGAAAAGGAGATGAATGCTGAAGTTGATAGTATATTTTAGAATATTTTCAAAAGTTCCTATGTTTAAAATGTATGTGTTTAATTCTAAAAATGTTTGCTTCTTTAAAAAATGCTTTAAATATCACTGAAATAATTTATAATGACAAATTCTAACAAATCCACTCAAAGGAAAAAACAGTAATGGTTGGTACTAAAGTTCTTTTTACAGAATGTTTCATGGTAAAAAAAAAAAAAAAAAAAAAAAAACTAAATACATGAAGGCTAAGCACAAGGAAAATTTCCCACAGTACAAAACTGTCAAATACTAGTTTTGCAAATAACATATTCCTATTTTCAAACAACTGACTTTGAAAATAAATTAATCATTCCTAAAGTTTTAAAATCTTCTCTAAAATTATTTAAACTCATGAACCAGTACAACAAGGATTAATTTGCAGTCTCATAGAAAGCAAATTTACATTTGGAGAAGGTTAAAGGAGATGTGTGTTCAACTCAAACCAAAATGTTAAGTTTTTGATTTAAAGACAAAATCAAGGGCTGACACTGTGGTACAGTAGATAGTCGCAACCCCAGCATCCCATATGGGCACTAGTTCCAGTTCCAGATGCTCCACTTCCAATCCAGCCTCTGCTAATTGGCCCAGGAAAGCAGCAAAAGAAGGCCCAAGTCTCTAGGCCTCTGCACCCACATGGAAGACCCAGAAGAAGCTCCCGGCTTCAGCCGGGCTTTTGTGGTCATTTGGGAAGAGAACCAGTGGATGGAAGATCTCTATCTCTCTTTGTCTCTCCTTCTCTCTGTAACTCTACCTTTTTTTAAAAAAATCAAAAAATAAAATTATGGTATTTATTAAATATGGGTGGTAGGTACTTGGTGTTCATCACATTTGTGTTAAATATGAGTATTGAACACCTGTATATGCACTATATTCTTATTTTTGCTTTTCTATATGTTTGAAGCATTTTACACAATAAATAACTCTTTAAACATAGCAATATTTAAAGTACTCAAACAATCAAACAATTGTTACTTTGGAAAATACCATGGCAAAAAGCAGTGTTAACACAGAAAACTTTTACTCCATTTTATCCTCCTCATGATGAAAAGGAAATACACATCTAACCACTCACAAATCTATATAGTATCTGATGATACTGTGATGAATCCTTCTTTTCTTCTAGTTTCTCTTTTATTTTGCCCCTGAAAATTTATGGGGGGGGGGGGGGTGCATGTGGTTTTATTAGTAAAATTGCAAGTTTCTTTGCAATGTGAATACTGGAGCTTCATGGATAGTCAGCCAATAGGCGCTAACTCCATGTATGGACATTTGCAAAACAGAACACTATCATGATACAGCATACAGGCTATACATCAACATATTTTATCCTATCCTTATTTCTAAATCAAATGATCTGCTGTAGTTTATAAATATATGTAACTATATCTTCATCTAAGCAGAGAGAGTTGGGAAACGGAAGGCAGAAAGCAGGAGTCTCCGCCCCTTCACAGAGAGAGCACTGCTTCTCTCTTAAGGCACTCTTTTCTTGAATACATGCCACTGTTCTTTGTCCCTTTAATGGCCACATTTTTTTTTTTTTTTTTGGACAGGCAGAGTGGACAGTGAGAGAGACAGAGAAAGGTCTTCCTTTTTCCACTGGTTCACCCCCCGCAATGTCCGCTGCGGCCAGCGTGCTGCGGCTGGTGCACCACGCTGATCCGAAGCCAGGAACCAGGTGCTTCCCCTGGTCTCCCATGCAGCTGCAGGGCCCAAGCACTTGGGCCATCCTCTACTGCACTCCTGGGCCACAGCAGAGAGCTGGACTGGAAGAGGAGCAACCAGGACAGAATCCGGCATCCCGACCAGGACTAGAACCCAGTGTGCTGGCGCCGCAGGCAGATTAGCCTAGTAAGCCGCAGCACCTGCCTAATGGCCACATTTTCTAATTTTGATAAACAATACATAAGATATTTGATGCCTCAATGTCTCCCCTCACTGCTAGAATACAGATTGAAATCAGTGTCTACAGCTATAAGAATATGAAGAGGTTTTGTATCCTCTTAGGATGTTTTTGAAAGAGCCTCCACTTTATTTAATTCTACTGACCAAATCTGTTGAAGACAGAAATGATTTTTATCTCAGCACTTAACAGTCTTGTACTAAAAACAGAAGTATTTCCAATCCCGTTTCACTTGACAACAACAAAAACACTGCCTTTCTAGCCACTGAAACCAGCCGCAACATCAACATCACAAATCACCTTCCTCATTGCTATCTCCAGGTCTTTCACCATGCACTTAGGGACAGCAACAAACTGCAGCAGTGCCACTGCCCTCTCAGTTATCAACCAGAAATTGTATTGTAATATCTTTACTGCATTCTCAATTATTCCGCAAGCTTGTCTGCATTGCTTGTGAAAGATAATTCCCCTTTCATTCTCACATTTCCAAAGCCACTCTCCTCCATTTGGCTGTCATCATTTTTCAAACATGTTACACTTCCACTAAAAGTAACCTGCTTAAATACCTTTCTCTGAAGGGAGGAGAGAACTTCCACTTTGACTATGACCCTGTCCGAATAAGATCGAAGTCAGCATAATCAAAAGGCTTCCATAGCCTTGGCAACTCATGACCAGAGTCTAGGGAGATTACTGATGCCATAAACAAGAGTGTCAAATTGTTAAGTCAACAACAGCAGTCACTGTGTACTTACTTCTCATGTGGGATCTGTCCTTAATGTGTTGTCCAATGTGAAGTAATGCTATAACTAGTACTGAAACAGTATTTTACACTTTGTGTTTCTGTGTGGGTGCAAACTGATGAAATCTTTACTTAATATATACTGAATCGATCTTCTGTATATAACGATAATTGAAAATGAATCTTGATGTGAATGGAATGGGAGAGGGAGCGGGAGATGGGAGGGGTGCAAGTGGGAGGGAAGTTATGGGGGGGGAAGCCATTGTAATCCATAAACTGTAGTTTGGAAATTTATATTTACTAAATAAAAGTTAAAAAAAAAGTAACCTGTTTAAAACTATATTGGTGTTGAATCCAACTCCTTCCCCTAAAACCTCTCTAATCCCTACAAAATAGAAATTTTTACAAGAAATACATGATTTTTTTGGTGTTCTTATGCTAACACTTATATAATTTTATTTCCAGGTCTATACCTCCCTAAAGCAACAAGTTTTAAAGACCTCGTCAGAGTAGTCTTCCTATTGACCTTCAAGCTCTAATTGACCTTATACATGTGGGGAGCAACCCGGACTAGACTAAGTTACTGGAATTAAGACTTATTCTATGCATCTGCTCTCCCACAATATGGTGCTGGAAGAGGAGAAAACAGCTTCTACACAGCTGCCTCCAGTTCAGCCAATAAACTGTAGGACTTGCTCCTGATTGGAGGAGAGCAGCGTACTCGGCGTGTGGGCAGCCGAGTTGGGATTGGCAGAGGAGGACTATAAAGGAGGAGAGAGATGGCATGCACCAGGAACATCTAAGGGGAACATCTAAGAGGAACATCTAAGGGGAACACCTGTGCAGCCCCCGAGAGAGCCGGCCGGCGGTGTGCCGCTCCCCTGCGGAAGTGGGGAATGTGGCAGGGGGAACCGCCCTTCCACGGAGGTGGAAGGGACAGTAGCCAACCCGGGAAGAACCAGCAGCAAACCCGGGGAGGGCCGAGCAGACAAAAGAACAGCGCAGGGTCCTGTGTCGTTCCTCCACGAAGACGGGGAGCGACATAATGGTGCCGTGACTCGGATAGGAAACCTAAGAGGGAAGAAACGGGAAGAAGTGGAAAATGCCAGAGAGAGAGACTAGCAAACAGCCTAGGGAAAAGCCAGACGAAAAAGGTGCCAGAAGAAGCTATTGAAAGCCTAGGCATAGACTCGGATACGGACTGTGGGAAAGAAGTTAGGATTTAAAGTGAAAGCAAGAAGAAACTTAGACTCAGATACGGACTGCAGGTTGAAAGTGAAAGTGAAACCTATAAGAAACTTAGACTTGGATACGGACTGTGGGGAGAGGCCAGGAGAAATGAGGGAGGAATATTGTTGGAAGAAACATACCAGGTAGAGAAAAATGTTAGGGAGGATGAAGCCGCGAGTGCAGGCCGAGGCGGAGATGTAAGCCAGCTTGGAATTCAAGTCACCCCGGGGAGCAAGAGGCAAAGATCTGGAACCAGAGACGTGGGCCGCCAGGTTGGAATTCGCCAGGTTAGTCCGGGGAACTTGGATTGAATACTAGTGGCGGAGACGTAAGCTACGCTGTGTGACTCGCGGAAGCCGCCGCGTGCAGAGAGAGCACGGGGCGTGAATAGATAAGGAACGCGGGGCTGGCGCGAGGCCGTGGTGCGGGTGCGAAGTGCGTGGAGACCGCGGAGCGTGCGCGCGAAGTGAGCCGTGCAGAGCCGGGAGCCTGCCGGCGGGGCGAGGCGCCAGGAAGCCGCGCAGAGCCGTGAAGCTGCCTCGGGGCGGGCGCCGGGAAGCCGCAGGGATAAGAGAAACAGAAGTTTAGAAGTAAAATGAGAGAAATAGGAATGCTGGTAGATAGAAGCAAAATAGGAGAAATAGGAACGCCCGGAGATAGAGAAACAGAAAAATAAGGCCTCCCATCAACATGGCAATGAGAGAGCTTGGATTCGGTCTGCCTGATTAGGGAAGTGGTGAGCACCTGCGGGCGGCTAGCAGCTTATGCGCCGCAGGTCACCGAAGACAGGCACGTTATTAACATCAATAGTCTCCCCACAATACCGCAATGAGAAGGCTTGGATTCGGTCTGCCTGATTAGTGAGGCGATGAGCACCTGCGGGCGGCTAGCAGCTTATGCGCCGCAGGTCACCGAAGACAGGCACGTTATCAACACCAATAAGTCACCCCACAACATGGCAATGAGAGAGCTTGGATTCGGTCTGCCTGATTAGTGAGGCGATGAGCACCTGTGGGCAGCTCGACCAGAGTATGAGCTGCAGGTCACCGAAGATAGGCACGAATCAACACCAATAAGCCTCCCCACAATATGGCGCTGAGAAGGCTTGGATTCGGTTTGCCTGATAGGGCTTGTAAGCACCTGCAGGCAGAGCAGAGCATGCGCTGCAGGGCACCGAACACAGGCACGCATCAGCGCCTAAAAACCTCCTCACAACATGGCGAAGAGAGGACCCGGATTCGGTTTGCCTGATTGATAGGACTTGTAAGAACCTGTGGCAACTCTAGCAAGTAGAGCAGAGTGTGTGCCGCGGGACACCGAAGACAGGCGCGTATCAACGCCAAAAAATAAAAAGAAAGGGGGATCTGTGGGGAGCAACCCGGACTAGACTAAGTTACTGGAATTAAGACTTATTCTATGCATCTGCTCTCCCACAATATGGCGCTGGAAGAGGAGAAAACAGCTTCTACACAGCTGCCTCCAGTTCAGCCAATAAACTGTAGGACTTGCTCCTGATTGGAGGAGAGCAGCGTACTCGGCGTGTGGGCAGCCGAGTTGGGATTGGCAGAGGAGGACTATAAAGGAGGAGAGAGACGGCATGCACCAGGAACATCTAAGGGGAACATCTAAGAGGAACATCTAAGGGGAACATCTAAGAGGAACATCTAAGGGGAACACCTGTGCAGCCTCCGAGAGAGCCGGCCGGCGGTGTGCCGCTCCCCTGCGGAAGTGGGGAATGTGGCAGGGGGAACCGCCCTTCCACAGAGGTGGAAGGGACAGTAGCCAACCCGGGAAGAACCAGCAGCAAACCCGGGGAGGGCCGAGCAGACAAAAGAACAGCGCAGGGTCCTGTGTCGTTCCTCCACGAAGACGGGGAGCGACAATACACATCACAGATGTTGACAAATATTATTTGAGCCAAACTGAGTTAAACAAATTAATTGACAATGTTTAACTGTGCTCTATAAGCTACAGTATCTCTGTGTTTACTCTGCAGGCCACCCTGTTTACCTAGTCTGCACAGCAAGCAAGCTTTTGTCTTCATTGTCTGTTTATATGTCATGCTTCCCAGAATCCTATCCTATATCTCTGCCCACTGACAATCCACCCCCATTTTTTGATTCAAACTGTAAAGTCTCCCATAATTACAACATCTGCAAACATAGATATCTTCCTTATATGGAGACAATTATTGTCTTGTTCCACTTCCAAAATCAAAACTGTAGCTAGAATTCTGAATAGAGATGTTCCTGAATGTACTAAACATCACTGCCTCAGAGACTTGCTGCCAATCACCCATGGTACCCATGTCTATGGCACAGCTGGTCCCAAGTTTTTCCATGATTCTGCTATAGCGAAGGATAACTATATTAAAATATTTTAGGCCTTAGCAACTCCTCATGCAATAGATGTCAAACAGGCCAAGATGAGTCATGCAAATCCACTTTCATGAAGATTCCATGAGGAACCTTACAAGTCATCTATCACAAGTAGCACCATCTCTCTTACATTATATTTTAATCATTCAGATCCATTTGACCAATGGTGGGAGAAATGGAATAGAATATACAGGACATCCTACAACTATACCAATGTGTCCTGGAAGGATTCTTACCTTTAATATGTAAGCATTAAAAGGAAAAAAAATCTAGCTTTATTATGTATGGTAAAGTTGACCTACTCCTAAATTCTAGATTTTATATGACAAATAAATAAAAATAGTCATCTTTCACTTACCTCACCAACAGACTTACTTGTAGAAAGTACATCAATGGAATTAAAGGCCTGGACACATAATCATTCAATGAGCTGCTCCAATTCAACTGGCACCACGGAAAATAGCCTAAGACCATTCATTCATTTAGTCTGCTTACTAAATATGGCACACCAATGAAGAATAAACCCATTCTTCAGGAAAGCAACTTACAGATTATATGCAATCCCAATCAAAACACCAAGGACATTCTTCTCAGATACAGGAAAAATGATTCTAAAATTCATATGGAAACACAGGAGACCTCGAATAGCTAAAGCAATCTTATACAACAAAAACAAAGCCAGAGGCATCACAATACCAGATTTCAAGACATACTACAAGGCAGTTATAAGCAAAACAACCTGGTACTGGTACAAAAACAGATGGATAGACCATGGAACATAATAGAAACACCAGAAATCAATCCAAGCATCTACAACAAACTTATTTATATTTGACCAAGGAGCTAAAACCAATCCCTGGAATAAGGACAGTCTCTTCAAAAAAATGGTGCAGGGAAAATTGAATTTCCACATGCCGAAATAGGAAGCAAGATCCCTACCTTACACCTTACACAAAAATCCACTCAACATGGATTAAAGATCTAAATCTATGACCTGACACCATCAAATTATTAGAGAACATTGGGGAAACCTTGCAAGACATTGGCACGGGCAAAGAGTTCTTGGAAAAGACCCCAGAGGCAGAGGCAATCAAAGCCAAAATTAACAAATGGGATCACATCAAATTGAAAAGTTTATGCACTGCAAAAGAAACACTCAGGAAAGTAAAGAGGCAATTGAAAGAATGGGAGAAATTATTTGCAAACAATGCAACTGATAAAGGATTAATAACCAGAATCTATAAAGAGATCAAGAAACTCCACAACAACAAACCAAACAACCCAGTTAAGAGATGGGTCAAGGACTTAAACAGACATTTTTCAAAAAAAGAAATCCAAATGGCCAACAGACACATGAAAAAATGCTCAGTATCATTAGCTGGCAGGGAAACTCAGGGAAACGCAAAGCAAAACTACAATGAGGTTTCAACTCACCATAGTTAGAATGCCTTTCATACAGAAATCAACAAAATACAAATGCTGGCGAGGATGTGGGGGAAAAGGTATCCTAATCCACTGTTGGTAGGAACCTAAACTGGTAAAACCACTAGAGAAGACAGTATGGAGATACCTCAAAAATCTGAATATAGACCTACCATATAACCTAGCCATCCCACTCCTAAGAATTTACCCAAGGGAAATGAAATCAGTAAACCAAAAAAACTATCTACATATCCATGTTTATTGCAACTCAGTTCACAATAGCTAAGACATAAAATCAACCTAAATGCCCACCAACCTAAGACTGGATAAAGAAATTATGGGATATGTACACACTGGAATATTACACAGTGGTTAAAAAAATGAAATCCAGTCATTTGCAACAAAATAGAGGAATCTGGAAACCTAGTGAAATAAGTCAGTCCCAAAGAGACAAATACCATATGTTCTCCCTGATCTGTGAGAACTAATAAAGCACCTAAAACAAAATTTGTAGAAGTGAAATTGACACTTCAAGAAAGGATGACTTGAGGTGCCCTTGTCTTGACTGTCAAGGAAGTTTCGTGTGTGTGTGTGTGTGTGTGTGTGTGGTTTTTTTTGTTTTTTTTTTTTTTCTTCTTCATAGGGTTGTGGGTGGGAGGGACGGTATGTGGGGGAAGCCATTGTAATCCATAAATCGTACTTTGGAAATTTATATTCATCAAATAAAAGTTAAAAAAAAATTTTAAAAAGAAAAAAATGAAACAAAACAAAAAAGATAGACTAGACAGGATTTCTGCTTAGTCTGAGTATTCTAATGTAGACCTGCATATAATTACTCTAATATACTTCCCTGTTTAATAGGTTGCCCTTTCAGCTCTAACAGCCTTTGTTAGGATTAGAGCTGTTAAACACAGTAACACAACTTCAGTGGCTAAAGCCGTTTTTGGGAAATCAAATATCTTATTTAGACATTTCAAGAGCTACTACTAGAAGGTTTAATTGTGAACTTCACATACAGTTTTGATTAACAGGGCTACTTTTCAAAAATAAGTATCAAAACAATTATCAAAAAATATTCTGGTCTTTATTTTTTATTTCAAAACTTTTATTTAATAAATATAAATTTTGAAAGTACAACTTTTGGATTATAGTGGTTTTTTTCCCCCCATAACCACCCTCCCACCCGCAAACCATCCCATCTCCCACTCCCTCTCCTATCCCATTCTTTAAGATTCATTTTTAATTATCTTTATATACAGAAGATCTGATTTTTAATAATTCATGTTTTTCAATAACACAAGATAATCACCTCAATACATACAGTGAACTGATGAATTTGGAGAGACCAGAATTAAAACCTATTCCTGCTCGGAACTATTAATCTATTTAACTTCAAAACAGAATGAAAATCTCTCCAAACACTCACACACACACACACACACACACACACAACAAAAACAAAAAGGAAACAAACAAAATACCATCTGGAAGGCATCACAACTAAAATCTCCCAATTTCCTGTTTGGGGGCCAAACTAGAGAACTGAAATAACACATCTATGTAAGACTTCTAATGGAAGGTCTGCTCATTTACACATCAGTAGTACGTATAGCAATGGAACATCAAAAGAACAAACATAATCTTAAGAATCTGTTTGCTGGTGTTCTTGCTGTTCACATTAACTGTTGAATAAATGCTCTTCAATCATGCTATCATCCTCTCTTTACTTCATGACTCATCACAACTAAAATCTCTGCAAACCATAACGTCTAAATGGACCACTCACTCCATCAAGACAATATTCTCACCATGTCTTACCTGAGTCATGATTTGAGTCCACTGTGGGCTCTTCTCCCACTTAGCTAAATGCCATCCATCCTTTACAATCCATATTGAATGTCTTCCTTTACCACTTAATATTCCATCATTAATATCTGCTGCCTCTCAACTTTTACTACCATGGTCTAAACCAGAGTAGTTAGATTCAAACATATGTTGGTTTAATGTATTTTCCAATTATTTCCACATCTCTTTTACAGACTTCAAAAAAAGGAGTGATCATTTCTCATGCTTCCTCTTACTTCTGGATAGGATTCTATATAAATTATAGGTATCATTTAGTGAAGAACTATGCAAAATTTTTTTCCTATTTTTCATCAGATCATCTTACAATACTTACTAAAAGTCTTATAGTACTTTGTATATCATCTAAAAATATAATATAGCCCAGCAAAAGGTCTAAGAAATCATAATTATAAAGTGGAAGTTGCTAAGTTCTGGTAACAGATTATGCTGTCAGTTTCTTAGAGATTTTCCAAACCTCATGGCCTCCCCACAGAGGTAGTCTGTCTTCAGAAGGCTAAATATAGTCAACAACCTTAGGTGGCATATTGACACATGATTTATTTTAGCTGAAAACAGACCCCAGAATTTCTCAGAAGTGTGATAGCATGCTCAGCACTTTGGAGAAACAATTTTATTTAAGACAGTCCATCCAGAAGTTAGACAGATACTTCTCTGAAACCATATGAATTACCAGTTCTGCTGCATAATTCAGGAACCACAAAAGTCCTTGGATTACATAAACTAAATATATACCTTTGTTTCATACCATAAAACTCACAAAATTCTAGCAATATAAATCTACAAATCTTTACAGATACAATCACATGATGGCAGCATATTTTAGTACTCGTGACCATAGCACAAAACAAGAAAATTGACACTTTTTATCCAGGTACAATTAACAAATTATAGTACACACACATAAGTATATCCATGCTCTATTACAGGTACACAAAGAGGAGGATGTCAAATCAATATACTGAACTTAATACCTATAAACTGTCTCCCTTTTGTCCAATTTATACTTTTATATCTCAACTGATTAAGATACACTTCAGGCTCACACCATTTTGTAGCCTATGATTCAAAGATTGCAATCAGTATTTTTGATTTACCTGAATAGCTTATTTCATTGTTCTCTTACTACTTCATTTAAAAATGAAAAAATAAATCACATTAGCAAAAAGAATCAAAGGTCTCATAAAATTATAAAGAGACAAATATGAACTCATTATATATGCCCAAAGCAACATAACCTTACATCCACTCAGATGCTCATTGGAATTAAACCAATTATTTGTGTGTTGACTTGTAAAGCAAAAAAATATACTTACTACTAAAATATTCAAAATACTTAAAATATGTTCAAGCTTGTGTAAAACCTTAAAAGATCTATAAGAGATTTTTAGCCTTTTTAACTATGTGAATGGAAGCCCCTTAAAACTTGTAAAAGTATTCAAATTGTACATGGTTATGTACATTTATGTACTTTTTAAGAACGTATTTAAGGAAAATATGAGTTTAAAAGTATAATTAGGGTCCAGCATTGTGGCGCAGCAGATTAACGCCCTAGCCTGAAGCACGGGCATCCCATATGGGCACTGGATTGAGACCCAGCTGCTCCACTTCCGATCCAGCTCTATGCTATGGTCTGTGAAAGCAGTGGAAGATGGCCCAAGTCTTTGGGCCCCTGCACCCGTGTGGGAAACCTGGAAGAAGCTACTGGCTCCTGGCTTCGGATCAACGCAGCTCTGGCCATTGCAGCCAACTGGGGAGTGAACCATCGGATGGAAGACCTCTCCCTCTCTCTCTCTCTGCCTCTCCTCTCTCTGTGTAACTTGACTTTCAAATAAATAAATCTTTTTAAAAAGTATATTTAATCATATATTAAATATTTAAAATTATTTATTTAGAAGTATTTTTAATCAGCTTTAATTTTTCCATTCTTTTCCACAGTTTCATCACCATATAGACCTATACACTAAAACATTTCTCAACAAATACAGTTAGAGGATTTCTAATCATATGTGCATATAATCAAACCTGCTATTTGACCTCTGTTGTTTTTCATAAATTGAAATCTGTTATTAAGAGACTTGTATTTGGGGCCGGCGCCGTGGCTCACTTGGTTAATCCTCCGCCTGTAGTGCCGGCAGCCCATATGGGCGCCAGGTTCTAGTCCCGGTTGCTCCTCTTCCAGTCCAGCTCTCTGCTGTGGCCCGGGAAGGCAGTGGAGGATGGCCCAAGTGCTTGGGCCCCTGCACCCACATGGGAGACCAGGAGGAAGCACCTGGCTCCTGGCTTCCATAGCGGCAATTTTGGGGGTGAACCAACAGAAGGAAGACCTTTCTCTCTCTCTCTCACTGTCTAACTCTATCTGTCAAATAAAAAAAAGAGAGAGACTTGTATTCAACCTAAAATTCTGAATTTACTGAATAAATGATAGATGTCATATTGCTATGGACTGTTTTACAATTTATAAAGAAAATGACTAAGGATAAAACATTTCCAAAAAGGTTGCTTACTGTTTTACATTCAGGCGAGACCAGGTCTCAAATATATGTTTTTTATTATATTTGTTTACAAATACATTCTGTCTTAAATTACTAAGTTATTTTCTCTTCTTCTGGCCTCTGAAATCGATCTCTAACAATAAGCAATCTCAAATGCTAGCAGAGTGGCCTGCTCAGAGTAGGAGCTCACAGCTTTCTTAGAAAATAAAAGGAATGAGGAACGCTAAGATTGGGTGGTGACAGTGAATAGGAAGGTGTAAAACTAGTGTTCCTGAATTCTTTTTTCACACTAAATAGTTCAGAAATAAGCCTGCCAAAAAAGGTTAATTTCTTTTTAACGTTAAGGTTATGCAAAATTTACATATACACACATATATACTTTCAGTAACCTAGAAACTTAGGAAATAGTATAGTGAGTCAAAGTATCCAGTTAGAGATAACGTGGTCTTCTGTTCTAAAAAGGTGCTAAATTTGGATTTAGCACACAGAGCTCTTTGTATGGAATCCAATTCTAAGCAATTCTATGAACATTTAAAAATTCACAAAATTCATAACCTCAGTGTTCTCACCTACAAATGGAGCCAATAATGATGGTACTTCTCCATTTGCCTACTAGAATTTTATAAACATTAATAGTAACAACGAATATATATAATTTCAATTTCAAAGCACTTACATTACACTGCCAAATATGATTTTTAATTAATGCATATTCTCACCTAACAAACAATAGAATATATATAACACTTGGAAAAATAACATGACCCACCAAATCATAAAACAAAGTTATGCTACCATATTCATATTATCCAAGTCTAAAATTTCATATTATTTTCACTTTTTCCAAAAGGTCAACTTATGATTAATTTATAAGGAAATACTGCAGGTTTCAAAATGCTTTAAATATGAATCTTATTTTTCTAAGTCTATTCATGTTTAAAATGGGACAAGCACATTTAAAAGAGTGTTAAGTACAAAATGCATATAAAGTACCTAGTACACAGTTTCAAACCATCTCGCTTCATGACAAAAGAACAACCTCTTTTCTTACCATGGTAAGAAAAATGCAAGAAAAGACTTTGCTACCTTAATGAAGGTAATTGGTAGCACTTTGAAGAGAATTCATAGTAATATTAGCACCAATATGCATGTGTGGGGGCAGAGATAGGGCTAGCACAGATGACTTGATGCCTTATTAATGCATTTGATATTATTATTACTTTAAGAGAAATCACCATAAACTTATAACAGACCATGTACATCTCTGTCTTCAATGTAGTATCTCTGAAATATTTGTAAATTCTCCTTTTTATCCAAAGTAATTAAGATATGGAATAGGGAAAAGAGTTCAAATATGTGTATTTTCTCAAGGGATTTGAACAATGAACAGGTTAATCCATCACTGCATTACACTTACTCCAATAAATGATGCTGCTAATTGTGGAATCTGCTTTCAAAGCACAATATCTAGTCTTACCCTGCTACATGCATCTTCATATTTAACATAACAATAGGTTACTAGATATCATAAAACCTCCCCACCCCTGCAGAAAAACACCTGACATATCTAATAATTTAAAAGATGAAAATGAAAAAGAAGCTTTAGTTCTAAAGATTAAACTTACGGCCAGGAAACATCCAAACCCTAAGATAAACATTGCACATCAGACTTCATCAAATATGGCATTGGTACACATAAGTTATACAGATTTTTAAATGAATCAGCCCTTAAGGCATTTGGATATGGCTGAAGAGCCCATGAGAGTATTTTAGGTATGGAAAGCCAAGGCAGTCTGGCAAAAACAAACCCTAAATGAAAGATGTCTGCAAGTGAGATCCAAGTGGAAAGAACAGGTCATCAAAGAAGGAGGTACCTTTCTCTGAAGGGAGGAGAGAACTTCCACTTTGACTATGACTCTGTCTAAATAAGATCGGAGTTGGCGAACTCAAAAGGCTTCCATAGCCTTGGCAACTCATGACTAGAGCCTAGGGTGATTACTGACACCATAAACAAGAGTGTCAATTTGTTAAGTCAACAACAGGAGTCACTGTGCACTTACTCCTCATATAGGATCCCTGTTCTTAATGTGTTGTACAATGTGAATTAATGCTATAACTAGTACTCAAACAGTACTTTATACTTTGTGTTTCTGTGTGGGTGCAAACTGTTGAAATCTTTACTTAACACGTATAAACTGATCTTCTGTATATAAAGATAGTTGAAAATG
The DNA here is from genome assembly GCF_051225735.1 of Oryctolagus cuniculus. Taxonomy (NCBI): domain Eukaryota; kingdom Metazoa; phylum Chordata; class Mammalia; order Lagomorpha; family Leporidae; genus Oryctolagus; species Oryctolagus cuniculus. The sequence continues at coordinate 128,917,502 of NC_142869.1, read as the reverse complement.
AATCTTGATGTGAATGGAATGGGAGAGGGAGCAGGAGATGGGAAGGTTGCGGGTAGGAGGGAAGTTATGGGGGGGAAAAGCCACTGTAATCCATAAACTGTACTTTGGAAATTTTATATTTATTAAATAAAAGTTAAAAAATTTAAAAAAAATTAAAGAAGACCAAGTGTCATTCCTTTAATTAAAAACTATTTTTAAAACACAATTAATTTTGTTATAATCAGGATATATTTGTTTTACTAGTTTTACTAGTATGAATGACCATAAGGATCATCACAGCACTGCAAAAAAACCAAGATCCTTTGTCTTCCAAAAATCTTACACACTTCAAACTTAGGTAACTTATTTCTCTTTATTGACTTCATATAAATATAGTGCCAGTCAAAGCACACATAACTGTGATAAGCAAATAATGAATAAAGAAACTGACCAAAGCTGGCATCACTGGCATAAGGCATTGCAAATTTTCCTTGTTATTTACAATGTAAAATTCTTAACTTTTCATAAAATAAAATGTCAGCACTGAAGAGGTAAAAATTAAGAATTGAAATCCTTTATACATCCCTATACAACATATACTTGTTAAACAAACCATTTTAAAATTAGAAGTTTTAAATTATTCCAGTGATGATTATAGTTATAGCACGAATTTATAAGATTTCTAAAATATGAAAATATAGTATAACAGCCACCCTGTACCATTGAGGCTTACTCTCTAAAATCAATCAGTATTAACTCTGCTGTTAGTTTTTCTGCAATTACTATTTTTTTAAAGATTTATTTATTTATTTGAAAGTCAGAGTTACACAAAGAGAGGAGAGGCAGAGACAGAGAGAGGTCTTCCATCCACCGATTCACTCCCCAATTGGCCACAATGGTTGGAGCTGAGTCGATCTGAAGCCAGTAGTCAGGAAGCTCTTCTGGGTCTCCCACATGGGTGCAGGGGCCCAAGGACCTAGGCCATCTTCTACTGCTTTCCCAGGCCATAGCAGAAAGCTATATTGGAAGTGGAGCAGCCGGGACTTGAACTGGCGCCCATATAGGACGCCAGCACTGCCACAGTGCCGGCCCCTGCAGTTACTATTGTAACACCAAATAATGCTTTCATTTTATCGTTATCTATAAAGTATTAAGTATTCTCATCTTGTTATAGAGCTTTTTCTAAAAGTCAACCTTCTCAATACCTATTTTTAAGAATATGAATAACTCCCTATGCTATGGATTTCATAGAATGATCACTCCCCCAACTCCACATTTCCGCAGACTGCAGCAAAGTAGGAACCTCAGGATTATACGCAGCCCTGGGTGCATTTCTACTCATTCATTCCTTCCCACCCTAATCCCTGACCCTCAGCCTCAGCTAGGAATACACTCAACAGTAAGACCTTTAGTCACCATTAAAAATTCTGGAATCCCAAGTTATAAAGCAACTCTCAGACCCCAACCCCATAACTGGGAGGGAGGCAGGGACTCTATCACACCTTCTCAGACCTCTCTTCTCAGCCCACTAAAATCCTCCTTAGTTCATTTTTCCCCATGACCATTATTACCATCTGTTCTGCCATGTTTGACCTGTGACCTTTATCAGGATAAATGCTCTGCTCCTATATCCCAGAATCTACAACTGGTGTGAGACATAATAGATGCCAAGTAAGCAATGGAATGATTTATATTTTTCCTTTCATCTTTCAGTTGTATGATGAGAAAAGTCTGGATCCTTATTTTCCAGGCTATCAACTGGGCCCATTTTTGCCCTCAACTAGCCCACTGTAGGGTAGTTCAAGTAGGGTAGTTCTCAATAAAATGCCCTCTTAAATCTCAGAAACTTTAAGAATTTTTCTAAGTTTTTTGCTCCTGAACTCTCTATTATGAAGTCAGGTGTTTTGGTTTGTTGTTTGTGCTATTACGGCTAAAATGTCCAGTTATATTCTTCAAAATACTCACATGGGCCGGCGCCGCGGCTCACTAGGCTAATCCTCCACCTAGCGGCGCCGACACACCGGGTTCTAGTCCCGGTCAGGGCGCCGGATTCTGTCCCGGTTGCCCCTCTTCCAGGCCAGCCCTCTGCTGTGGCCCGGGAGTGCAGTGGAGGATGGCCCAGGTGCTTGGGCCCTGCACCCCATGGGAGACCAGGAAAAGCACCTGGCTCCTGGCTCCTGCCATCGGATCAGTGCGGTGCGCCGGCCGCAGCGCGCTGGCCGCGGCGGCCATTGGAGGGTGAACCAACGGCAAAGGAAGACCTTTCTCTCTGTCTCTCTCTCTCACTGTCCACTCTGCCTGTCAAAAAAAAAAAAAAATACTCACATAATCTGGATGTCTCCATTATTTTGGGTAGGTAATTGACAGGGCCTTTTCTATACCTGTAGGTGGCTGTTTCCCCTTTAGACCTATCTTCTACATGACAGGCAAGAAGACAGCAGAGGTCAGTGTCCAACAGGGACAGTTTTACCCTGATGGTTACAGATTTAGTGAATTGGACTTACGGTTGAATAGTGTTCTATTTGGTTTTGGTTCCCTCCTTTGCACCTTTCCCTGGGTGAGTGGTATTACCTCTACTTCCTTTGAAGGCCCCAGGTTTTTTTTTTTTTTTTTTTTTTTTTTTACAGGTAGAGTTATAGACAATGAGAGAGAGAGAGACAGAGAGAAAGGTCTTCCTTCTGTTGGTTCACCCCCAAAATGGCTGCTCCAGCTGGAACCGCACAGATCCAAAGCCAGAAGCCAGGTGCTTCCTCCTGGTCTCCCATGCGAGTGCAGGGGCCCAAGCATTTGGGCCATCCTCTACTGCCCACCCAGGCCACAGCAGAGAGCTGGACTGGAAGAGGAGCAGCCAGGACTAGAACCGGTGCCCATATGGGATGCCAGCGCTGCATGTGGAAGATTAACCAAGTGAGCCACAGCACCGGCCCCCCAGGTTTCTTATGAATAACCTTCCTCAGGCAAATCACCCCTTTACTGAGAGAAAATTCATTTAGAGAGGGGAAAGAAAAGCCTCTCTCTAAATCCCATCGTCCCAAAGGAGACTAGAAGACTTCAGTCATCCTTTTTGTTCTTACTGCAACTCTTTAACCTATTCATTGATTACTACTACAACTCACTAATGCTTTGTATATTTGTTGATTTCAAGTTCAGAGCTTCTCTGAGTTTCCCTCAAGAAGCCACTTGTACAATGGTTTTCTTAGCTCTTTGTTAATTCTTCCCACTTTCTTTATACCTTCTAAGAATCCTTCTGGATGCCAACTGACGTAACTGGTGCTCTTTCACGTTTTCTGGAAATACTACTTTCAGCCTTCCAGAAACTGAGACCCATAGATAGAGGAAATGAATATGTGTGCTCAGTCCTTTTTAGAAGAAATGTTGTGGTAGTCCTTCCTTAGAATCAGAGGTGACAAGAATGTGCATTTAGCTTAGCAGTTAAGAAGCCCAGGTCCCATACCAGAGTATCTGGGTTCAAGTTCCAGCTCCAGCTCCGAATTCCAAATATCTAACAACACAGACCATGGGAAGTAGCAAAGATGGCTCAAGTACTGGGTTCCTGCCATCCACACTGGAGATTATATTGAGTTCCTAGCTCCTGGCTTTGGCCTGGACCCAGCCCTAGCCACTGGGGGCATTTGGGTAGTGAATTTGCAGATGGGAACTCTGTCTCTGCCTTTGAAATAAATTTTAACAACAAAATTATAGTGCCAAAACAATTTTGTGGTTAAAAAAAACACCCAGTAAACAATCAAGGAAATAACATCCTCCTTTTTAAAAGTTGTGTCAGCCATTCTAACATCAGGAATGTCTTATTGTTACAGGTAAGGAAACAGGGATTAGAGACCATACCCTCTCTCTCCAGCATGCCTCTCAAATTTCTCCCATGCCTATGCTGCTGCCCAGAACTGGTGCCCATTAAAATATCCAACATGGCAGCTGACTACATCCTTGCAGTGACCTATAGCCTATTACAATATCATTATAACAAAATCATCACAACTGACACTCCCATTCCCATCACACACCCAATGCTACAACACTTCTAAGACTTCCTAAAAAGACCAGAAAATGGGTAGCACCCAATACCTGGAAATCTCTGTCATTTCCCAGAAAATTCTGCCCAAAGCACCCTATGCCTCCAAATCACACAAAAGGATGACTCCAAATGTCATATACTGTACCTTACTTTAAAGGCCAGCTCTCAGTCTTGAGTTTGTATCTTTACTTGCTAATAAATCTTTTTAAAAAGAGAGAGAGAGAGAGAGTCTTCCATCGATGGTTCACTCCCCAACTGCCCGCAATGGCCCGAGCTGCGCCAATCTGAAGCCAGGAGCCAGGAGATTCTGCCAGGTCCCCCAGGCGGGTGCAGGAGCCCAAGGACTTGGGCCATCTTCTACTACTTTACCAGGCCATAGCAGAGAGCTGGATCGGGAGTGGAGCAGCCGGGATTCGAACTGGCGCCCACATGGGATGCCAGCACTGCAGACGATAGCTTTACCGGCTCTGCCACAGCACCAGCCCTGGTAATAAAACTTTTTAAGATGTATTTACTTATTTAATTTATTTGAAAAGTAGAGAGTCATAAACAGAAAGATCTCCAATCCACTGGTTCACTCCCCCAAAGACCCACAATAGCCAGGACAGAAACCCAGAATTCCATCGGGGCCGGTGCTGTGGCGCAGTGGGTTAATGCCCTGCCTGAAGCGCCCGTATCCCACATGGGCACTGGTTCTAGTCCTGGCTGCTCCTCTTCCAGTTCAGCTCTCTGCTATGGCCTGGGAAAGCAGTAGAAGATGGCCCACGTGCTTGGGCCCCTGCACCCGCGTGGGAGACCCGGAAGAAGCTCCTGGCTCCTGGCTTCTTCAGATCGATGCAGCTCTGGCCATTACAGCCAACTGGGGAGTGAGCCAGCAGATGGAAGATTCGGGCTCCTGGCTTCGGATCAGCATAGCTCCAGCCGTAGAGGCCATTTTAGGGGTGAACCAACGGAAGGAAGACCTTTCTCTCTGTCTCTCTCTCTCACTGTCTAATTCTGCCTGTCGAATAAAAAATAAATAAATAAAAAAGTGGAGTAGCCAGAACTCCAACCAGCACTCTGATACAGGATGTGGGTCCTCAAAGAGGCAGCTTAACCTGCTGTGCACAATGGGCATCCCATGCTAATAAATCTTATTCCTCTGCCAATCTTTATCTATGGCTCATCCTCAAATTCCTGAATTCATCCACTCCACAACATTACTGGCTTTCCTTTTCCACAGGCTCTAGCCTCCTAACATTTGCCATGGCTTGACTCTTTTCCTAACAGCCCTTCTGAACAAATGTTCCCCATGCCCTGTTTCCTCTTATTAAAAGAGAAGTAGGCATACTATGCACTTAAAAGAGGTGGTCAGGGGCCGGTGCTGTGAGATGTAGTGGGTGAAGCCACTGCCTGCAGTGCCGGCATCCTATATGGGCAATGATGATTCTAGACCTGGCTGCTACACTTCCAATCTAGCTCCCTGCTAATGGGCCTGGCAAAGCAGCCACAAATATCCCCAGTCCTTGGCCCCTGCACCCTTGTGGGAGACCCGGAAGAAGCTCCAGGCACCTCACTTCAGATCTATCCAGCTCCAGCCATTGCAGCCATCTGGGGAGTGAGCCAGCAGATGGAAGTTTCTCTCTCTCTGCCGCCCCCCCAACCCTGCCTCTCTGTAACTCTGCCTTTCAAATAAATAAATAAATCTTTTTTAAAAAGTGGTAAATTAAGCCTTTTTATCCGTCTGAAAATGTTCAGTCAATTTTTGCTTTTTTTTAATAAGTGGAGGTTTATATAGAAGTCTAGTATGGATCTTTTTTGAGTCGGTGTTTATTGCAAAGCACAGAGCAAGAACTCAGGCAGCTACTGCTCAGTAACTAGACTCCCTGAGGGATTAAAGGCAGTGACTCAGAGCTCAGAGTTGGAGATGAGCAGGATGTGATCAGCCCACATGTGGGCCTCTGGTTGGGCCCCAATATATGTATGTTGCTCTCCACTGGTCAGTGATAGGGACAGCACATTTCCTTCGAGATGGCAAAGGTAGGTTTGCTTCTATCTAGGGTCTAAAGGTAGACTGGTATTACTGTTTGATCAGGGCCTCAGAAAAGAGGCTGGTATTACGATGTTAACTATAGGGGCAATCTGAAGTCTTTTATGAGTCACTCCCTAACTCAATGAGTTAATGTTTATGGAGGAACTACAAGCTAAAGAAGACACTAGGGCTTCAATTTTTGTTGGTTTTTTTGCTTGCTTTTAGCTTCTGAAAGGTGGCTATGTTTTTATTAATAAAATATCTGGTGTTAGCCAGAAGAATGATTCATATATAGGCCATCATGACAGATAAAAAATTACCTAAATCCCCACATAAATTCATTTTCATCACCAACATTTGGTTCATTGCCAACATTGTGAAAAGTAATCAGTTGCTTCACATATATTGCAAAATTCCCCAGGAGTCAGGAGAATTATCACACACTAGAGACAGGCCTTAAAATTTCTATCCTAACATCTATCTTGCCTGAGGCTACATACCAAAAGAGAGAAAGTAAATCAACAAAAACTCTGGTCACTAATTGGAAAGCAACATGATCACTGTTTGCATCAAAAAGCATGATGCAAAGAAAAAAATCTGCATGGTAAAGACTAATATATTATCTGACCAGCAAAAAGAGATACAGCTATAAACCATTATCAAGCATCAAAAGTCTAGGCTTACTGTCAGTGTGTGCAACTGCTCACATCTACACAGGCTCCAAAAGTAACAGTTAATTTAAAGGCCATCCTCTCCACACAGTTGTTACGGTTGTCTAAAGGTGACTGTTCACACACACAGAAGTGAAGGGAAGGTCAGCAAATTCACAATTAAGGAAGTAAACACATCCCTCAAACCTGTGGCTAAGCATCCCTACCTCTCTATCCCTTCCTCCAAAGACCTGGTAGTCATTTAGAAGTTGGGATTGTCACAAACAATACAGTAATAATTTTGATTTGCTGGAAACCAAAAATACCAGAAAGGGCTGGCGCCACGGCTCACTAAGTTAATCCTCCGCCTGCAGTGCCAGCACCCTGGGTTCTAGTCCCAGTTGCTCCTCTTCCAGTCCAGCTCTCTGCTGTGGCCCGGGAAGGCAGTGGAGGATGGCCCAGGTCCTTGGGCCCTGCACCCACATGGGAGACCAGGAGGAAGCACCTGGCTCCTGGCTTCGGATCGGCACAGCACACCAGCCACAATGCACTGGCTGTAGCGGCCACTTTGGGGGGGGGGGGGGGTGAACCAATGGAAAAAGGAAAATCTTTCTCTCTGTCTCTCTCTCTCTAACTCTGCCTGTCAAAAAAAAAAAAATAAAACAAAAACAAAAACAAAAACAAAAAAAAAAAGAAAAATCCTTAGTCTTTTCAAGGAGCATTCTGTTTTACCCATAGACAAAGTAGTTACGGGGGCCGGTGCTGTAGTGTAGTGAGTGAAGCCGCTGCCTGCAGTGCCAGCATTCCATATGGGCACCAATTCAAGTCCTGGCTGCTCCATTTCCAATCTAGCTCTCTGGTATGGCCTGGGAAAGTAGTAGAAGATGGCCCAAGTCCTTGGGCCCCTGTACCCTTGGGCCCTGCACCCACATGGGAGACCAGAAGAAGCTCCTGGCTCCTAGCTCCAGATCAGCCCAGCTGCGGCCATTACGACCATTTGGGGAGTGAATCAGCGGGGGAAGATCTCTTTGTCTCTGTCTCTCTCTCTCTCTCTCTGCCTCTGCCTTTCAAATAAATCTTAAAAAAATAAAAATTAAAAAAGTAGTTATGGTGTTATCTGCATATAAACATCAAACTAGAAAATAATAAATTCATATAAATTAAAGTACTAAATAATGTCCAGCCTCTGTCACTATCCTGCATGGGAAGACTGTGGCTTTACTCAATCTGAATATTTGAGGGAAATTTGACCAGAGGGATAATACCATCTAACTTATCTCCTGCAACAGAAACTCTCAGCCTCTATCCAAGCTCCACCCTCCCAGATATGACCCCTCAGCCCAGTAATTCAAGACTTGGAGAAACTGGCCATTTAGCAGACAGGATTAGAAAAGATACCTTTCTAGAATTCTGAATTAGAACCTTGAATTAATTTGTCTTTATGGAGAGAAAAAAATTAATAGAAGTTAAAATGAAATGTTATCATTAATATTTTTGTTCATATAGCTTTAGATTGACACCTTAGAACTTAACATGTTATGACATAATATCTATTTAAAAAATAAATTGCAAGTAAATTTCAAAAGACTAATAAGCTGTAAATGTCAGAATTTCATTCTTTCTTAAGATTGAATAATAATGTTTTCTGTATATCTTTATCCATTCACTTATTGATGGACACCAAGTTTGAGTCCATATCTTGGCTGTGGTGAATAGTGAACATGGAAATGCAAATCCTTTGACAGGTTGATTTCATTTCCTTTGGATGGAATAAGCCAATCACAAAAAAATAAATACTGCACATTATCTCTCAAGTGGAAGTTTTACAAAGTCTATCAGAACTAAGAATAGTGATTGCTACTGGCTGGAAAGGGTGGAAGGAGTGGTGATAGAGAGAGTTGGGTAAGTGACACTAATATGTGGTTCAATAGAAGGTATAGGTTCTAATTTTCCACAGTGTAGGGGGGCAGCTAGAATATATAATATATTCTGTACAAAGAACTAGAAGAAAGGAGCTGCTGGTAGAAAAGATAAGGAGATGGAAATGCTACCTGTCTGATTTGATCAGTTTATACGTATATATGTGCTAAAAGACTACACATAAAATATACAATATTGTTAGTCAAAATTGTTTAAAGTTAAAAAATCCAGATCTATTCAAAATATTAAGATCACCTGTGTTGCAATGTATTACAACTTCAGAAGCATTTCCGTCTATTTAAGATTTTCAAATTTTGAGTTAATTCTGTTAACAATCCAATGTCTTTGGCAAACAACATTATTTTCGTATTTCAAATGGTGCCATTGTAACAGAGAGTATAAAGACTTACCCAAGCTCTCCCAGCTAAAAAGGAGATGTTCTCCTTTACTTAGCTACTCTACCTGCCTCAATTCCACATTCCCAACCCCTAACATGACCATTTATATATACTGAAATTCTTAACTTTCCTCCAAATTCCCAGTTCCAATATTTCTCTTTTCATGAAGATACCTCCAATACTTCCAACTAACACTGAGAGTTTCCTCCTTTGACCTCATAGCACCTCATCTCTTTCCCCATCAACAGTAAATGGATTTGGAATCAAAAGATTTGGTTTGTATTCTGCTTCATAATTTCTTATTTGAATGAGTCTAACAACTAAGCTACACTAAAAGGGCCAGCATTGTGGTGCAGTGGATTAAGCCACCACCTGCAATGCCAACATCCTATATAGGTTTCAGTTTGAGTCTCGGCTTTTCTACTTCCACTCCAGCACCCTGCTAATGCACCTGGGAAAGCAGCAGAGGATAGCCCACGTTCTTGGGTCCCTGCCACCCACATAAGAGACCCAGATAACTCTGTGATTAACACACAGTTATTCTTAGGTGTTTAAATTTTAACTGAAAAATGATCCCTGTTAAATATAAGAGTGGGAATAAGAGAGGGAGGAGATGTACAATTTGGGACATGCTCAAGCTGACTTGCCCCAAATGGTGGAGTTAGAATCATGCCAGGGGATCCCAATACAATCCCTTCAAGGTGGCATGTACCAATCCCATCTCACTAGTCCAAGTGATCAATTTCAGTTCACAACTGATCACACTGATAGGTCTAAGAGTCAAAGGGATCACACAAACAAGTCCAGTGTCTGCTAATACTAACTGATAGAATCAAAAAGGGAGAGAACGCTCCAACATGGGAAGTGGGATACACAGCAGACTCATAGAATGGCAGATGTCCTAAATAGCACTCTGGCCTCAGAATCAGCCCTTAAGGCATTTGGATATGGCTGAAGAGTCCATGAAGTATTTTAGGCATGGAAAGCCAAGACACCCTGGAAAAAAAAAAAAAAAGGAAGACCTAAATGGAAGATCTCTGCGAGTGAGATCCCAGTGGAAAGAATGGGGCCATCAAAGAAGGAGGTACCTTTCTCTGAAGGGAGGAGAGAACTTCCACTTTGACTATGACCCTGTCTGAATAAGATCGAAGTCAGCATAATCAAAAGGCTTCCATAGCCTTGGCAACTCATGACTAGAGCCTAGGGAGATTACTGACGCCATAAACAAGAGTGTCAAATTGTTAAGTCAACAACAGGAGTCACTGTGTACTTACTTCTCATGTGGGATCTGTCCTTAATGTGTTGTCCAATGTGAAGTAATGCTATAACTAGTACTGAAACAGTATTTTACACTTTGTGTTTCTGTGTGGGTGCAAACTGATGAAATCTTTACTTAATATATACTGAATCGATCTTCTGTATATAAAGATAGTTGAAAATGAATCTTGATGTGAATGGAATGGGAGAGGGAGCGGGAGATGGGAGGGGTAAGAGTGGGAGGGAAATTATGGGGGGGCATTGTAATGCATTAACTGTACTTTGAAATTTATATTTACTAAATAAAAAATTTTTTAAAAAAAGAGAGACCCAGATAAAACTCCTGGTTCCTGGCTTTGCCTGGCCCAGCCATGGTCATTGTGGTCATTTGGGGAGTAAATCAGTGGATGAAAGATGTCTCTCTATCTCTCCCAATCTTTCTCTGTAAGTATACCTTTCAAATAAATAAATAAATCTTTTTTAAAAATTCCCCATTTAAAAAAAAAACTAAAAACAACAACTACTTGAATGACAGTTTCCTCATTAGTATAATAGAGGACATGGAATACATGTCCATAGAAGTATTTAGAAGTTTAATTTTATAAAGAAATACGAAAGAATCATGTGAAATGTAAAGCCCTAAAAAAAGTCACATTCCATGTGTGTGTATATATGTATTTATATACATATATATTCTTCTGTACAGCTTTTATTTCTCCTATGATTTAGGGAAGACTCCATATCTAACAAATATCTGTCATTGTACTCCATGGTGCTTTACAAAAACTTATTTATTCAAATTTATAAAAGAAATGTATGACTGCATTAATCAAGTTTCATAAAGTAGAATGTTCACCATTACCACTAAATGTGAAAGACCAAAATCTGACTTCAACCTGTCTTCGATCTCATTGCCCATTTTTTTCCCCATAACTCCAGCTAACCTAGATTATTCCCGACTCCCTAAATATGCCCTCACATTTCTGGCTCCAGGTCTTGGCCCAAATCTTACTCTTTCTGTTGTTTGTCTGCTGAAATAATACTCATCCTGGTATACCCAGCTCAAATGCCCTTTTCTCTATGATGCTTTCCCTAACCCTCCCCATTAGAAACGAGTACTTCCTACTCTCAATTACATCACATTGTTCATATTTCTCACAGATCTTCTCAGCTGGCAACATATATTTCCTTGTGCATGCAATGTCAAATCTATTTAAATCATGCAAAGATTAGCACTGCTTTACTTATCTTTATGTCCCATCAAAAATACGAAGCAAATTTCTGCATATTTTCATTCATGGAAAATAGCATTAAAAGATAAGCTTAATTTGACTCAAAACAAATGTTAAATCTATGACTTTTTTCACAATATGTAATTTTCATGAACTTTGATACAGGTGTTCAAATATTCATACTATTTGTCTTCCATGTAATGGGTATACAAATAATATATGTACCTTAAATTTCTGACTGCATGTGTCTACCTAATAAAGTGCCACCAAAACATGACAAATCCAAACATTATAAAATTTTCATATAAAGTCATTATTTCACATTCTTACTAAAATATATATAAAGTACTTATAATCTGATTTCCTCCATAACCTGCAGCATGTTCTTATAAATTGCATTTTTTCAGTTTACAGAATGGCTTGTTTGAAAGTATTCAACATGACTTTTGTTCAAAAAAATTAAAAGAAATTTTAGAAAACCATCAGAGGTTGAAATGTTATAAAAGCACATATTTTAATTTTTCCTCATAAGTATCCAAGTTAACATAGGTTACCAACAATCATCATTGCTGTTATTATCAGAACAGAGATTTCATTTATAAACAGACTACAAAGCCTTGTCTCTCAGGGATATTTAATCATCACATAATCCTTCAATGCCTGTTATCAGTTGCTTCCTGGGCCGTTTGTGGACATAATGCATGGACAGCCCACTAACAGCTGTCTCCAGATAGATTAAACAAATGTACCCTCTCATCAAGTAAGAGGACTCAGATCTCATTAAAAACTGAACCTCTTCGGAGACCCTCAACTTCTTTATTACTTTACTTATATTATTAGTCCATCTTCACAGTATTATGTCTGAACTCCAGAGCACTTCTGAAGTTTTTGTGTGCTCTCTTGTTTTTTGGTCCCTTCCCTCTTAAATTCTCCCAATCTCCACCTATTAAAATGACTACTTTATTCTGGCCTTTAAGTGCTAAGCTAATATTAACTAACCTAATGAGAATTACTTTCTTATCCTCAATCAGAGTAAACAGCCTAGTATGCATCAATGTCACTCCTGGCCCCTTAATTTGATGGGTTAGTAAAGCTTACTCAGGTACAAACCTTGGAAATACAAACTGTGATTCTCTGAGAAGACAGCCATACAGGCTGAACCTTCTCAAAGGACTTCAGTGTGTGACCGGATTTACACTATTATTGACTGTCAAGGAATGAGGAATTGAAACCTCACTGGTATGTCAGAATTACCAACATGGAAAGGGATGTGCAAAATGAAAAACTTTACTCAATTTTATATTAAAATTGTACTTAGAATTTAAAAATCCCAGTTTTTTTTCCTGAACATAAATATGATCATAGTTAAGACTGAAATGTTGGTAGGCAGAAGCACCAACTTAAAAGCTAATGCAAAATCATTTAAATAAATGAAGAACATAGACCATACATGTGGAGTGAAATGAACAGTTGCTTAATATCTTTCAGTCAATTCATATTTGTATTATGTGCCAAATTTTCAGAATATTGGCAATATTTTGGACTTACTATTGAAGAAAATGTGAAACAAACTCAAATATACAACTGACAGATTAGAAAAGAAGGAAGAAAAGAAACTGAGGGAGAAAAGGATCAGAGAAAAACAACTCCATTAGAATTGATAAGCACTATTTGTGGAAGTTGATGACATGGCTCAGTGAATAAACGCACTCACCTCAGTTAAATGAGGATTGGGATTAAAGCCACAGAGACTACACACAGTGGTTTGACACTCAGTGCACGTGTTAAAATTGGCCTTTTCTGGAACATCCAACAGAAGTTCAGTGGTATTGCAAAGAGGACAGATGGTTTTAGGAAGGCCCTGTACTGGAGTCTGTGCTACAGATGGAGTTGGTGGTGCCTGCGGAGGTTTCCCAGGTTCCATTTGGCAGACTGTTTTTGTAGACTGCTGAGCTGAGGGCTTTATCGGGCCAGGCTGTTGAGCTGGGGGCTTTGCTGGGCCAGGTTGCTGAGGCGCAGGCTTTGCTGGGCCAGTCTGTTGAGGGGGCTTTGTTTGACCAGCCTTTTGAGCTGGGGGCTTTGCTGGGCCTGGCTGCTGAGCTGGGGGCTTTGCTGGGCCTGGCTGCTGAGCTGGGGGCTTCACTGGACCAGACGGTTTAGCTGGAGACTGTGGTCCAGGTTGTTGAGCTTGAGGTTTCGGTGTCCCCGGCTGCTGGGCTGGGGACTTTGCTGGCCCAGGCTGTTGAGCTGGAGTCTTTCCAAGCCCAGAAGGCTGAGCCACAGACTTAGACCCAGGCTGCAGAGGTGAAGGCTTCTCTGACCCAGCCTGCTGAGTTGTAGGCTTTGCTGTCCCTGGTGGCTGGACCAGGGGCTTCACAGTTCCTGGCTGTTGAGCTAAGGACTTTGCTAGCCCTGGTTGCTGGATAGGTGGCTTTGTAGCTCCAGGCTGTGGTTTTTCAGGTCCAGGCTGAGGTGGAGGCTTTCCAGAACTTGTTTGCTGAACAGGAGGTTTGGATAAGGGCTTAACAGATTCTCCTTTTACTACATCTGACTGTTTAGTCTGAGGCCTCGTTGCATCTCGCTGAAGTGGCAATTTTGCCTGGTCTGTCTGAGAAACCTGAGCAGGCCCCTGGCCCGGCTTTCCTGAACCTGGAGGCTGTGATTTGATTCTTTCTGGTTGCTGAGAAGATGTTGACCTAGGAGAGCTGTCTTGCTGAATTGGGTCCCTAACAGGCCCTTGTTGCTTAGGAACTGGCTTGGGTGACTGTTGTGATGGAGCTTTTGTGATTCCTTCCGGTTTTCCTTGCTCCTTCTGAGCTACTTTTTGTTTCTTGGCGGTTTCTTCCTGTGATGTGTCAGAGTCTGATATCAAATCAAAAGGGTTGAATTTATTTACAACAGAGGAGACAGCACTTAAAGGGTTAACCTCTGAGAGGAAGCCAGGCATCATACTAGATTTGTGCTCTTCCTTAAAATCAGTCCTGGACTTTGATTCTTTCAAGCTAATAGTGGAAGGACTCCTTCCAGGCAATTTCTGCTCTAACCTCAAAGTGTCTGTAGTTCTACTTTTACTGAGACCAGGCTGAACTGGACGCCCAGGGTCTGGTGGTTTTCCTGGTTGCTTAGGAGGATGACTGCTATCCAACTCTTGTTTCCTAGAAGAGTGAAAGAAAAAGAAGTGAAAATAATGCAAATCAACAATATTAAGCAGTATTGATTTCGTATATCCTCAAAATTATGATTGTATAACTAGGACCAGTTTTGTAGTATCCCATAAGCGATCATAAAACTTTTTAAAACTACTTTGAGAGGCAAAATGACAGGGAGAGAAAAAGACAGAGCTACCATCTGTTAGTTCACTCCCCAAATGCCTGCAGGGGCAGGGCTGAAGCCAAGAACCAGGAAATCAATCCAGGTTTCTCATATAAGTGGCGTGAACTCCATTACTTGAATCATCACTGCTGCCTCTTGGGGTCTGCATTTGCAAGAAGGTAGAGTCAGGAGCCAGAGCAGGAAACTGAACCCAGGCACTCTGATGGGGGATGAGAGTATCTTAACCACCAGGCTAAATGCCTGCTCCTCATCCTAAAATTTTGCCTTTGCTACATCTTCACATGGGTAGCAATTTTCAACAAACACACGAAGAAAAAGCAATACTTGTTACAAGTGACAAAGAAAAAGCAATACTTGTTATAACTGATGAAAAATTAAGATACATAGTTAGGAATTAGTTATAACAAAAAATAATTACCCTTAACAAGCTGCTCAGACTTAAAAACTAATTAAATACAAGTTTAAACTAAATTTTCAATAAATCAATGCCATATTATATCTCAGACATATGTGCCCAAAGGGCATCTGAAGTTATGACTAAATAAAGTTAGTTCTCCAAATACCACCAGCATTCAAAGGAAAACTATTCATTTTTAAAGAGATAAGGTTTTTTTTAATTTTTTAACTTGATTTTGAGAATTTATTAGTTACATAAGGCACAATGTGACACTAGGGAAGTTTTGGTAACAGAAGTTACAACAGTCTTCTCCAAGAACGCTGAGGAAACTGGAAATCAATCCAATTTTATTGTATTCTGTCTAGAAAGGTTAACAACCATAAAAGCATCCTTAATAAATTTTGTAGAATAAGAATTTCTACTTTCACTACTTAAGATACTGTTGAGAAAAAAAAAGTCCCATCTTTCTTGTGGAAGAGCAATCATGTTTATTTTTGTTTTCTAATAGCTAAATATTACTCTGAATTTTCTATGGAAATTCATAATAGTTGCTTAAGGCATCCTGAGATATATCCTAGATCTAAATAGTAAAAACCTGGTTGTGATCTTATTTTTGAAAACTGTCACTTTCCCAGATTGGAAAAAAAAATACACAATAATCACTTTACTTAATGTTTGCTACATCATTAATTATTGCCACTGATAAATTAGTAATATTACCAATATTGAAATGATAAACAAGGTTTATTTTAATTCATAAATATAAAAGGTAGAGTTTTAAAAATATAAAAAAGCAGAGTTTTAAATGACTATGATTAAATATTTAAAATAGACATTTGTTTATCATATATTTTTGACCAGAAGTTAAATTAAGTACAACAATCTTTTAAAGCCATTTTTCATTAATAAAGTTACAAGTAAAAGAATATTCTGCATTAGAATTATGGAGAAAATCAGATAAATATTTTTGCTTGATTTTTAATTTTGCAAAAGGAGAAACAGTGATTCAGTAGCACCTAAAATATGACAGGATCATAATAAAGTTCTAGATTATTCTAATCCATTTTGTCAAATTTCACCTAATGGACCCGTCTACAAATTTTTAATTTCCTTGATTCAATGATTAATACGAATTAAGTTTTTCAGCACTTCCCATTAGGAAGATCTGAGCACAGATCAAGATATAAGACATAGTAGTAAAGCTGAGAAGCACTATTTACAAATAGCTAAGACTCAGGTAGAAAGAATAACCTATAAATGGCAATAAGTAAACAAACTAATTTTCTGATAAAGTATGAATAAACAGAATTCAGGGCCAGTACTATGGCATTGTAGCCTAAGCCTCAGCCTATAACACCAATATCCCATATGGGTGCCAGTTCATGTCCCAGCTACTCCTCTTCCAATCCAGCTCTCAGCTACGCCCTGGGAAAGCAGTAGAACATGGCCCAAGTGTTTGGGGCCCTGCCTCCACGTGGGAGACCTGGAAGAAACTCCTGGCTCCTGGCTTCGGATCAGCCCAGCTCCAGCTGTTGCAGCCATATGGGGAGTGAACCTGTGGATGGAAGACGTTTCTTTCTGTTTCTCCTTTCTCTCTGAGACTCTACCTCTCAAACAAATACATAAAACCTTTTAAAAAATAAATAAAAATAAACAGAATTCTTAGTTTTGGAATTCCCTCCAGGAAAAAAGTTTACAGAAGTATAAGCTGCATCAAGTCTCTGAAGTCTTTCCTTGAACAGGGAACTAAAATTACTACCCTGGTTGATTTCAACAGTTCCATGTTCTGTTTCAGAAAGCATTGCTATGTATCTCTTTTGGGGGAAAATCATTTTAGCATGTTTCTTTATAGTCCTTCCTGTGTAATCACTTCCATACAAAGGCAAAAATAGTCAAAGTAAACACCTAAAAATGCATTATTTTCAAAAAGGCACACTGGTCAGATCTTCACCAGTTTTCTACAGATATCCTAGATTCAATTAACTTACCACCCCCTCCTTCATCAGATTACATTATAAATGTGACTATGCTAGAAGTAACTTTTTAGGCATTCGGTTGAACTGGCTAGAAATATTTATTTAAAAACAAGACACTGGTGGTGCCACGGCTCACTAGGCTAATCCTCCACCAGCAGCGCCAGCACCCCGGGTTCTAGTCCCAGTTGGGGTGATGAATTCTGTCCCGGTTGCTCCTCTTCCAGTCCAGCTCTCTGCTGTAGCCTGGGAAGGCAGTGGAGGATGGCCCAAGTCCTTGAGCCCTGCACCCACATGGGAGACCAGGAGGAAGCACCTGGCTCCTGGCTTCCGTAGCGGCAATTTTGGGGGTGAACCAATAGAAGGAAAACCTTTCTGTCTCTCTCTCACTAACTCTGCCTGTCCAAAAAAAAAAAAAAAAAAGACAAGAATCTCTGTTCTTTTTGTTACTAAACTGTTCTTTCCTAAAAATACTATTCAACATACTTTGGTAATTCCTTTTTGATGTTATTTCACTTCACTACCATATAGAAAAATTACCATTAATAGTAAACATTTGTAGTAAAAGTAAATGCTAAAACTGAAAGCAAGCTAGATTCATCAGAAATCATAATTGCATGTACTTCCAATAAATATTAAGTTGAACTATAGGTATTATAGAATACCCTGACAAAAAAATACCTATATAGTCGTAAGGCTACCCACAATTTTAGTTTTAGTTGCTATAGCTATGTAAATAAAAGCAAAACACAAAGTCTGTGATTTGGACGTAAAAAGAAAATCATTAAGAGAAGATAATGGCTTAATAATGAACAAAAGTGTGAAGGTGCTAACAATGGTCTTTTGGTGATTTTGTTGTTTGGTAAAACAGCTGTTAAAAGTGACTAAAGGGCAATCTGTGCCTCTTTTATAAGAGACTGTGAACTCCTAGAGAGCGAGCCTATTTCACTCATCCTTTTATCACTAGAACCAAGCCTGGAATCTAGTAGACGAGCATTAATGTTTGATGAATTAATGAATAAATGGATGATTAACAAGGAGCAGATGAATGAACATATCAGGTTTTAGTTTTACTCCAGATTAATGTTTTTTGAATTCTTTTCACTTCTAATTCCACAGACCTTCTCAGATGTAAGTGGAAATATTCTATATTAGAAGCTGGACTGTGCTGCTCCAGGGTTGGGGGGTGGGGGGGTGCAGAGACAGGTGTGAAGGTATCTCTCCAGTAGGGAAAGCTGAAAGGAATTCTAAAGGAAATCATCTCATCAGTCACAATTCATATAGAATATCCTAGTAATCATAAAAGTTTTTCAGTGAAGCCCTTCTCATATGACATATCCCTAATTGTAAATAAAATGAGAAGTCATAAAACTGCACTTTGCTGATTCTATAATGAATCGAAAATCCAAGGGATATTTTACATGTAATTTATCCTCTACTAACTTGTCTATTCAGGTTTAACACCATCTCCCTTTTCATTTCACTATTGTCCTCCTCAGGTTACAGTTTAACAAATTAACGTTAACCTGTTTCACAAGTTAACAAAAAAAAAAAAAAATGATTCAGATTAAATGAGATAAATATATTATATAGGAATGTAACAAGAGGTGGAATGATGATTTTTTAAAAATGAAACACAACAAGCAATGGCACTTGACAGTGCTGAGTCACGTAAAATGTGAAAATACCAGAAATCTAAGCAAACAGAATTATCTATTCACTTTTTACTGTACAGGAATACTGGTGACTGGAAAAGCTAAGAAACTAATTCAAGGTCACACACAAAACTAGTTAGTCATAGATATCTAACATGGTTAGTGATCATGATTTTGCCTCCATCACACTGACATCTCTGTATGAAAGAAAACATAAATATATCAAAATAACTCATAACAATGTAAAATTTGACATACAATTTATCTGTAGCCAACACTAACAGTATCATTTACTACTGATAATGATCTAATCACAATCTACATTTTAGGGATTCCCTTAAGTAAAAAAAAAATAAATCTCTGTTAATTTTGAAGTGATCTTCACAATAATTTTCTTAGATAGGTAAAGCAGTTAGTATTAGTCTTTTTTAGAGTCAAGCAACCTGAGGCATATATTGATGGAGAAATATAAGTAGTTTGCTATGAGTCAGTTAAAAATCAGCAGGATAAGAATCTAACCTAGGACTTGGGGCTGTTGACTCTTATTTCATAAAACAAAGAAACAAATCCTATCATGTCTAATTCACATCACTCAAGCAGTTGAAAATTTGAATTTATTTTTGTATATATACATAAATTAAAGTGATTCTATTAAATCTAAATGATAAACCAAGTATTTCTTTCGTTATCATATATGAGGATAACACCTTTCCAAAAGTTATGTACCTTTTCTGGAACTCTTTCAGTGAAATACAGTCACGTTGTAAAAATCAGAAACATGGTCTATTTAACTCTTTAGAGGAAGCTTTCATCAAGAACTGTTTAGGCTACAAATTAACTTTTAATAAGAATTCCACCATAATATAATTATGAACAGAGAGCTTTAAAAGTATACTATCATCTGATATACAAATATTGCATAAAGCAATAATATTATAGACAAATAACAGTTTTAGCCATCCTCTGAACAGAAGTTAAGAATCTAGAAATCAAACATACTTTTCTTGGTGTCTGTAACTAGCATGCTTTACCTGTTGCTTGTGCCTGTTAGAAAAAGAATTTTAGAAGACCTGGCATATCTTCTTCAAAAGCTAATAAAAACACTGTACCCTGATATTACCCTATGGAAATCTAGTGAATGAACACAATTTTTTTTCCAAATAAATTTTTCATGAAGTAGACAAAAATATATTATTAACTGTACTATTTAAGATCATGGATAAGAAAGACAATACTAATAGTAAACCAATATACTTTATATTACTAGTCTAAATATTAAACATTAATATAAAGGACTGGTTTTCACTAGTGGTGGTTTCCTTTCCATATGAATAGGGTTTTGACCTGATAGAATGTAGATGTCTAAGAGTTTATGTGAAAATACTGCCATTAAAAAAAATCTATAAAGTACTTTACATTTCTCCTATATTACACTAACAAAGGTATAGATAATTAAACAACAGTGATTAAGTGAAAAGGATTTCCTTTTTATGAAGTAGAGAATAAGAATCTACACGTCTATGCCTAGGTATTTTGCATATTCAATATTCCAAAGGAAAACTGCAGTTTTCCCATGCCTTCATGCAACAGGAAGGGTTTCAGTACCTCGGACAGAGAACTGCTACTGGAGGGTGCAAAGTTAAAGGGTTTGTTTACAATAATAAAGGCAGGGCAGATGCAGTGATTATACCTTCTTAGAAAACAACTAATTTACTGGGACGAATGGAAATGCACAGAGGGAATGAATATATTAACATTGCAGAAGGCTATTCCAACTGCCTGTGCAAGTTGTCATTTATTTGTTTTTTTTAAATGTGTACATAAAATTAATCTTAAGGTAACACAAATTCTCATATTCGTCCCTAAACTGAAAGTCACTTTTGCATTTTAAAAAAAAAGAGCAGCGGTTTAAAGACATCAGATGCGAATTCACAAATACATGTCCAGCAGCTGCTCTGCTGTGACCACACCATCTGTTTAATGCCACGGGTCCCTCACAGGATAGGAAAGGTATATTCTGTCTGTGCCTTCTACCTAACAGCCTCTGTTCTCTGAGGCTGGGGTGGGGAAGGAGCACAAATCACCTCCGGCGGAGGGGGCGGGGAGGGGATTAAAGGTGTCGTTCTAGCAATGACAGAGAAAGATCCCAAATGCTGGGGGGAGGAGGTTTCAACACAGATAAACAGCCAGCCCAGCCACCCCCACCCCCCGCACATCCGTGTGGTATTCATGGAAGACTTCCAGATTAGTAGAGCACCGGAGGGCGTCTCTCCACGCCGCCCTGGAGGGACCCCGCTCCAAACGGCCAAACACCACAACCCAAAACCACGGTGCCAAGAACGCAGCCCTCGGCCATCCCACCAGGAAACTCTACACTGCATCCTCTTTGATTCTGCCCCTCGACAGCCTCACGCGGTCCTCATGGCCACCCCCGGCAGGGAGAATCACACGCACGGAGGCGACATGTCTGCACGGCCGTGCCGGCACGTATGTGCACGGGAAAGCCCTCCGCACACGCCCGGACATAGAGAGCATGCTGTGCGTGCCTGTGCGTGGAAGGCGACTCCGCAGCGGCCGGGGGGACGCCTCCCTTGGGCAGCCCCTGCGCCCTTGACATGACAGCGGCGATCTGTCTCCTCTCGTCTTCGCTCAACCGGCTCAGGTCCGCCTCCATGCCGGCCGGGAGCGCGGCGTGCGCGGGACTCGCCGCCGCCAGCTCTTCAGGCAGCCCTTCCCCTTCCAAGCTCGCCTCGTTGCCCATGGCTCAGGTGGACGCGGAGCCGCCGCGCTCGTTGCTGGCGCTGCGTCCGGAGCTGGGGTCCGCCGCGGGGCGTGCCGGCAGCTGCGGCCCCGGGCTCGGCACGGGGCGCCGCGGCACGCAACGCCGGGAAGCGATCAGTCTCGCTCGGAGGGGACGCCCCAGGCCGGTGCCACCTCCATGTTGGGCAGCGCCAGGCGACCGTGGCACGAGCCGCCCCTCGCACGCCGCCTCAGCTCCCCGAGCCGGGGAGAAGCAGATCTGAGCGGGGCCAGCCGGGGCGCCGTCCGCCCCTCCCACCGCGCCCCGCCTCCTCGCGGCGCGCATGCGCCTCTCGAGACGGGCGCGGGCTGGGGCCGCGCCTGTCCCTCCTCGCCCCCTCGCTGTGCGTCGTCGGTATCTGCGCGCGCCCTCGGCGCCGATTTAAAGGCTCCCGGCCAGCGCGCCGCCGAAATCTGGGGCGAAACGGCCCAGGTTTCTCTCAGGCATATTTCCGGATGCCTCAACCTGAGATTTGGCGGAGCCGACTAGGGGTGGGGGAGGGGCGAGAGGGCCCGCGTCCGTTTCCCGCGGTGGCTTACGGGATTTGTAGTCTCTTCATCCCATTCCCGCGGCCCCTCATCCCACTTTCCCATTCTCCCGGACTTTCACTCTCCAAGTGTCCCCTCTTCCTCTTTTTTCTTTCTTTTTTTTTTTTTTTATTTTTTTCTGTGACGGAAGGGTTTTAGGAGAGGATTCAGGTAACTGTAGGTGAACAAGACACCCCTGAAAGCTGAGGCAGATATTCTTCAAAGGAGCTACGGGGAAAGGGTGCTTTTCAGTCAGAAACTTCCCCCAATTAGATTTAAGTTAGTTAAAAGTATTCAAAGTCAGGTAAGAGTTGTAAACGCTGGAAGCTTAGGGTGCTCCCTGAAGGCACTACACTATATGAAAGTAAAGGATCATGGGAAATGGTGGAGCCTGGCTCCTGGCGTGAAGCCCTTGTAGTTAAATATTAAAATATTATGGGAATTATTGAAAACATGATTTAAAACCACCCTCCTCTTTTTATTTAACAAATGGGGATAGAACTCAAAAAAGGAAGTTATCAACACGGGCGGGCAGCCTTGTGACACAGCTGGTTAGGACATTGGCTTGGGACACGCACATCCCAGTGCTGGGAGTCCTAGCTGCTCCGCTTCAGGGCCAGCTCCCTGCTAATGCTCCTGGGAAGGCAGGAGGTGGCCCAAGGCCTTGAGCCCCTGCCCCCATGTGGCAGCCGGACTCCTGTCCATTTGTGAAACAGTAAATGAAAGAGTCATGTTTCTTTCTCCCTTTCTCTCTCGCTCTCCTCTCTCGCTCTCGCTCCCCACCCTCCTTTTTTCTGACACCCTCCCACCCAAACACATACAGTGTTGTTATTCCATTTCCTCAAGGTGACTGGATCAGCCTCCCCAATTTTGCTGTCTTTTCTGATAATAGGGAGCTAATGTCACCACTGTTGAGACTAAAGAAAAACATAACAGTTGGGAACAAGTCAAACAAGTAAATTTCAGAAAGTAATTTTCCTATTTTTCGCTATAATCATCACATAGTTTGATAGCAGTTCTTCCACTTGTTTTAAAACTGCATGGCATAGTTTTAATAGTTTGTGACAATGCTGTTTTTAGATGACTAGTCATCAAAGTTACATTATTATTTGAGTGCCTACAAAATTTTTGATTCTCCAATAAAATACTGAGATGCAACTTCCAACGGCAAAGAGTCACTTTATGAAGGAAATTTTCTGGCTTTATATAAAGAGATCAACCTGAGGCCACCCAACATTCTGATGGCCAGATTTGCTCACGCTTCTAGAAGTGTCCTTTCTTTGTTTCAGAGATGTAAAAAACAAAGCCGGAGGCATCACAATACCAGATTTCAGGACATACGACAGGGCAGTTGTTATCAAAACAGCATGGTACTGGTACAGAAACAAATGGATAGACCAATGGAATAGAATTGAAACACCAGAAATCAAACATCTACAGCCAACTTATATTTGATCAAGGATCTAAAACCAATTCCTGGAGCAAGGACAGTCTATTCAATAAATGGTGCTGGGAAAACTGGATTTTCATGTGCAGAATCATGAAGCAAGACCCCTACCTTACACGTTACACAAAAATCAACTCAACATGGATTAAAGACCTAAATCTACGACCTGACACCATCAAATTATTAGAGAACATTGGAGAAACCCTTCAAGATATTGGCACAGGCAAAGAATTTCTGGAAAAGACGCTGGAGGCGCAGGCAGTCAAAGCCAAAATCAACTATTGGGATTGCATCAAATTGAGAAGTTTCTGTACTTCAAAAGAAACAGTCAGGAGAGTGAAGAGGCAACCGACAGAGATGTATGTAATGAAGTTCATAATCCTGGATCAGCACACTTCTAACATTGACTTGTAGCTGCTCCGTGGTGCAGGCTGTTCTGGGAATCAGTAACATTCAGATGAATGTGAGGAAGAGGAAGCTATTATGTTCAAGTCTTGTGAGAAGAAAATCATGTTTGATGCCTTCTCATCTACACACCACAAGTTTCAAAAATTTAATGGGTACCCTCTCAAACTCCAGCCTCAGAATAATTAGTAAACTGAGGAAGTATTTTAATAACCCTATATTCTGTTCAGTTAGACATGTAAGAAAGTCTGTGAAGCAATCAGAAAAAAAGACATGATCATCAATATGCAAAGTAATGTTGATAGGCTAAGCAAAAGAGAATTTGTAAGATGGGAGCCCATTGTGTAAACATGTGTGTTCACCTTCTCCCCTCTCTTCCCTGGGAGCAAACATCACCTAAAAACAGGAAAATGGTGGGAAAAGTAAATGGACTTTGAAACAAGAAGTATGATGCTGATTGCACTGGAAAATATTTTGATTGTTCATATTTTAAATTGTGTTGCCTTTTGGGACCTGAAGTTTGAATTGTGTCTTTTTGTTTGTTTGTTTCCCCTATCTATTTAAGCTGGTGGTTGCTTATGCTTGAGAAATGTTTTTGTTCTGAAGAAAAACACCAAGACAGAATTCAGATATATTCTCTAGGTGTAATTCTCAGAAAGATAAGGTACAAGGAAACAAGTCAAATGCTGCAGATAATTTTATGAAATTTCTCTTTGCACATCCAGAAATATAATTAGTTTCATTCTTCAAATTGATGATGCTATATGCTATATTAAATATGTTTGTTGCTCCTTGTTCATTATATCATTAATGATCATTTTATCGAATTTATATGTAATTCAATGGGCTAGTAGGTGAGGTCTAATTCAGCCTTGCGGGTTGATCATGAAAGGAATTTCTGAAATCTTCTAGTGTTAACATAGTGTTACGTCACTTGAAAATGACCTATCAACTCCCAAAACACCAAATCTGCAAATCTTTTCCTTTTGTTTAATTCCTGCCACATTTTCCCAGGTAGTTTCAATTTTAGTAGATGATAAACAATGCAAGTATGATGATTAACAACTAACAATGACTAGATAATGATTCCTTGGAATGGGGTGCTCTAGTCTAACTAAACCATCTTGCATGGTTTCCTTGTAGAAACTGTGCAACACAGTATAAAATCAAAAGACCATCTATGTGTGGCCATAAATGTCAATACCTGAATGAATTGAAGACTTAGTAAAAATTTACACTTGAAATATTTCTCATAGAAAGATGTGTAGCCTATTTTTAAATACATACAATTAAATTACATTGGCATAGTTTAACCCATTTAAAAATAATGACATATTAATTAAAGTCTATTTAGCAACTAATAACCTAAATATTGGATTATTTTTAAAATTTCACTTCTGCCCCTATTAAAATCATTAGCATAATAATACTAGTGAGTACTATGTAAAATAGGCCATTTTCTAACATAAATTTGAGAACCTAACAGTAGCATTCAGGACTTCTGAGAAATAATTTAGTAAGAATTGTCAAGAACCCTGGAAAAGATGATCTGTGATATACTCCTGGATAACAGTCCTAAAGAAGTCATTTGAGTTACAAAAGTGGCTTTATGAAAATGATATTTACTGCATTATTTATAATAATAAAACAATCATTATATTCTCAATATAGGGGAATGGAGAAGTAAAGTCTCACACAACTAGGTAATAGTATCTTCTGAAAGTATTGATTTTAAATGATAATTTAGAAAAGTGTACATTTGACAACACAGGAGGTAAATTTCTATAAATGTATATGATCATAAGCATGCAAAAAATGAAAGAAGCAACTGTACAAAGGAAATAAATGAAGCCAGGAAATAGTGAAAGCGTATACAGAGGGGACCTCAAGAAGTTCCAAAACACATGTTATGAAAATGTTTGGCAAAGTAGCAGGATATAAAATCAATGCACAAAAATCAACAGCCTTTGTATACACAGGCAATGCCACAGCTGAGGAAGAACTTCTAAGATCAATGCCACTCACAATAGCTACAAAAACAATCAAATACCTTGGAATAAACTTAACCAAGGGTTAAAGATCTCTACAATGAAAATTACAAAACCTTAAAGAAAGAAATAGAAGAGGATACCAAGAAATGGAAAAATCTTCCATGCTCATGGATTGGAAGAATCAATATCATCAAAATGTCCATTCTCCCAAAAGCAATTTATGCATTCAATGCAATACCAATCAAGATACCAAAGACCTTCTTCTCAGATCTGGAAAAAAATGATGCTGAAATTCGTATGGAGACACAGGAGACCTCGAATAGCTAAAGCAATCTTGTACAACAAAAACAACTCCAGAGGCATCACAATACCAGATTTCAAGACATACTACAGGGCAGTTGTTATCAAAACAGCATGGTACTGGTACAGAAACAGATGGATAGACCAATGGAACAAAATTGAAACACCAGAAATCAATCCAAACATCTACAGCCAACTTATATTTGATCTAGGATCCAAAACCAATCCCTGGAGTAAGGACAGTCTATTCAATAAATGGTGCTGGGAAAACTGGATTTCCACGTGCAGAGGCATGAAGCAAGACCCCTACCTTTCACCTTACACAAAAATTCACTCAACATGGATTAAAGACTTAAATCTATGACCTGACACCATCAAATTATTAGAGAGTATTGGAGAAACCCTGCAAGATACAGATACGGCCAAAGACTTCCTAGAAAAGACGCTGGAGGCGCAGGCAGTCAAAGCCAAAATTAACTATTGGGATTGCATCAAATTGAGAAGTTTCTGTACTTCAAAAGAAACAGTCAGGAAAGTGAAGGAGCAAGCAACAAAATGGGAAAAAATATTTGCAAACTATGCAACAGATAAAGGGTTGATAACCAGACTCTACAAGGAAATCAAGAAACTCCACAACATCAAAACAAACAACCCAATTAAGAGATGGGCCAAGGCCCTCAATAGACATTTTTCAAAAGAGGAAATCCAAAGGGCCAAGAGACACATGAAAAAATGTTCAGGATCACTAGCAGTCAGGGAAATGCTAATCAAAACCACAATGAGGTTTCACCTCACCCCAGTTAAAATGGCTCACATTCAGAAATCTACCAACAATAGATGCTGGAGAGGATGTGGGGAAAAAGAGACACTAACCCACTGTTGGTGGGAATGCAAACTGGTTAAGCCACTATGGAAGTCAGACTGGAGATTCCTCAGAAACCTGAAGATAACCCTACCATACAACCCAGCCACCCCACTCCTTGGAATTTACCCAAAGGAAATGAAATTGGCAAACAAAAAAGCAGTCTGCACCCTAATGTTTATTGCAGCTGAATTCACAATAGCTAAGACCTGGAACCAAACCAAATGCCCATCAACAGTAGACTGGATAAAGAAATTATGGGACATGTACTCTATAGAATACTATATAGCAGTCAAAAACAATGAAACCTGGTCATTTGCAACAAGGTGGAGGAATCTGGAAAACATCATGCTGAGTGAATTAAGCCAGTCCCAAAGGGACAAATATCATATGTACTCCCTGATGGTCGACAACTAACTGAGCACCAAAGGGGAAACCTGTTGAAGTGAAATGGACACTATGAGAAACAGTGACTTGATCAGCTCTTGTCCTGACTTTTGATATACAATGTAATACTTTATCCACTTTAGTATTTTTTCTTTGTTTTGTTCTAGTACTATTGGTTGAACTCTGTGATTAACACACAATTATTCTTAGGTGTTTAAATTTTACCTGAAAAGTGATCCATGTTAAATATAAGAGTGGGAATAAGAGAGGGAGGAGATGTACAATTTGGGACATGCTCAATTGGACTTGCCATGAATGGTGGAATTAGAATTGTGCCAGGGGATTCCAATACAATCCCTTCAAGGTGGCATGTACCAATCCCATCTCACTAGTCCAAGTGATCAATTTCAGTTCTCAATTGATCACACTGATAGGTCTAAGAGTCAAAGGGATCACACAAACAAGTCCAGTGTCTGCTAATACTAACTGATAGAATCAAAAAGGGAGAGAACGCTCCAACATGGGAAGCGGGATACACAGCAGACTCGTAGAATGGCAGATGTCCTAAATAGCACTCTGGCCTCAGAATCAGCCCTTAAGGCATTCGGATATGGCTGAAGAGCCCATGAGACTATTTTAGGCATGGAAAGCCAAGACACCCTGGAAGAGAAAAAATAGAAGACCTAAATGGAAGATCTCTGCGAGTGAGATCCCAGTGGAAAGAACGGAGCCATCAAAGAAGGAGGTACCTTTCTCTGAAGGGAGGAGAGAACTTCCACTTTGACTATGACCCTGTCTGGATAAGATCAAAAAGGCTTCCATAGCCTTGGCAACTCATGACTAGAGCCTAGGGAGATTACTGACGCCATAAACAAGAGTGTCAAATTGTTAAGTCAACAACAGGAGTCACTGTGTACTTACTTCTCATGTGGTATCTGTACTTAATGTGTTCTGTATATAAAGATAATTGAAAATGAATCTTGATAGGACGGCGCCACGGCTCACTAGGCTAATCCTCCACCTAGCGGCGCCGGCACACCAGGTTCTAGTCCCGGTTGGGGCGCCGGATTCTGTCCCGGTTGCCCCTCTTCCAGGCCAGCTCTCTGCTGTGGCCAGGGAGTGCAGTGGAGGATGGCCCAGGTGCTTGGGCCCTGCACCCCATGGGAGACCAGGAAAAGCACCTGGCTCCTGGCTCCTGCCATCGGATCAGCGCGGTGCGCCGGCCGCAGCGCGCCGGCCGTGGCGGCCATTGGAGGGTGAACCAACGTCAAAGGAAGACCTTTCTCTCTGTCTCTCTCTCTCACTGTCCACTCTGCCTGTCAAAAAAAAAAAGAAAATGAATCTTGATGTGAATGGAATGGGAGAGGGAGCAGGAGATGGGAGGGGTGCGAGTGGGAGGGAAATTATGGGGGGAAAGCCAATGTAATCCATAAACTGTACTTTGAAAATTTATATTTACTAAATAAAGAAAATGCCAATTTAAAAAAATCCTTAAAAGACACCACATTTATCTACAGAATATTTTGAAAAATGTGAATATGTATGCCTCACTTCAGACAAATTAAATCAGCGTCTTGAGGAAAGAAGCCAGAATCAGTAATTTTTAAAGCTCCCCAGATAGCTGGCTGTATTATACCCCAGGTTGAGAACCACTGTTCTGAAAGGGCCGTGCATTTTAATGTCGGAATCAGAAGACCAGAAACTAGGAAAAGGCACTTGGGAGTCCGTATATTCTTTTCTTTGAAGATGCAGTCAAAGACATCAGTAACACAATTGGCACCATTAGACATTGTTTTTGAAGCAAAATATAGAAGGTGTAGATTTACCTTTTTTAAAAATAATAGTGTATGGATTTTATACTTCTGATCACTGCAGTTTGTAAAATGTGTAATAGAGCCAGAGAGGGGCACAGAATATTAAATAGAAGAGATGTAACCATTTTATTCTAAAAGATTTGAGAGGAATTCTAGGATTAGAGCTTTTTACTAAAGAATGTGAATATGAAACTGAGATGTTTTTTGGATTCATGGAAAAATCGTGCTTAGTAAAACAATCAGGACCTAGTACATTTAATGTCTCTTTTCTCCATCTCTTACAGGTATGTATGACCTTGTAACCAAGCTGGGAGGTGACCACCAAAAGGATGATCACATGTGGAATTCTTCCTTCTCCTACAGAGATCACATTCCTTGGCCACTTTTATAAGTGAGGGGAGAAATACCTACATCATTTAAACAACAGGATTTTTTTTTTTGCTAAAGATGTCAGTAGTGTTTTTACTAATACAAGATGGCAGGCAGGACTTTACACCAGAAACTTCATTATCAGAGTACATCTTCTTACCCATTCCACTTCCATGATCTTGTATTTTCCTTTCTTTTCTGAACTAGCAGCTTTGTGAAGGATAGAATCCTCAGAGACTCCCAAACATGCCATGTTCAACTTTTCCTCAAACTGCTAGGATTGTTCTCTTGTCTCCGTTGAGGGCAAGCTCAAGAGCCAGTCACCATGATAAGAAAGACCTTTTCCTATTTTGGAGCCATTATAATTTTCAATTATTATTTGAGAATCTTATTATTCACTCAATATTTACATATAGTCTGCCTGTATTTGCTTAATTATTTTCAGTGCTAAGTTCTTAGAATTCTGTAAAAATATTTTTATTTCTTACAGTCCCGTCAGTACCTAGTGTACACGGCAAATGTTTAAGACAACAGATATGAAATGCATTATTTAGCAGAAGTTTTTAGGTAAAAATGTGAGTAATGCAAAAACTGCAATTGATTGTTCTGTAGACAAAAATCTATAAGGGAAAAATAAGGATATGTTTTTACTGATGTTATGGAATTCTCTTTCTTAAAAAAGAACTTATTTGATAAACAGAGTTACAGAGAGACAGAAAGAGAGGAAGAGACAGAGAGATCTTCCGTCTGCTGGTTCACTCCCCAAATAGCAATGGCCAGTGCTGAGCCAGTCTGAGGTCAGGAGCCAGGAGCTTCTTTCATGTCTCCCAAGTGGGTACAGGGGCCAAAGCACTTGAACAATCCTCCACTGCTTTCCCAGGCGCATTAGAAGGAAACTGGATCAGAAGTGGGGAAGCTGGAATCTGAACTGGTGGTGCCCATATGGGATACTGGCACTACAGTGGTGGCTTTACCTGCTATGCCACAGCTCCAGCCCCTGGAATTCTCTTTTATAATGATATAATAATAACACATGAGTATCATACCAAGATTCTCTGTTCAGTATTTTATCCATTTCTAATCTCAATTGATCCTTCTAACAATCTTGTCATATAACTGCTATTTTGTCCATTTTATAAATAAAAAAGTAGTATAAGTTATTTAAATTTCTTAAGGCTAATTAGTAAAAACAAGAGAGGATTCAATCTTAGCTGCACATAAATCTAAAGCCTACTGCTTTCTCCACTATATTAAAGCACCTTCAACATCTAATTTTAAAGAACATATAGAATCATAGAGTGGTTCTACTTATGCCCACTTTCAGAGCTTGGATAATACATTAAGTATTTTTGGAATGTATATAATTTCTTTAACAAGCCAACCAAAAAGTATGATAATAATTTGGGCAATGATATATAATATTTTAATTGTTTAAGAAACACTCCATGCAGCCGAAGATATTTTAAAAATTAGAATATGAGAGATTGGTGTTGTGGTTCACTGGGTTAAGCCACCACTTGAGATACCAGAATCCCATATCAGAGTGTCAGATTTGCTTCTGATCCAGTTCCCTGCTAATGCACCTGGAAAAGCAATGGATGATGGCCCAGGTACTTGGGTCCCTGCCATCCATGGGAGACCTGGGAGGAGTTCCTGGCTCCTGGCTTTGGCCTTGTCCAACCCTGGCTACAGTAGCATTTGGAGAGTAAACCAGGAGATGGAAAATCTCTCAAGTAAATCGATAAACCTTTTTAAAAGAATATTAAAATTATAACAAAACTTTTGACTATTCAGATTTTATAAGATAAATCAGTAAGAAATTATCTATCATTATCAAGTTATCATGTTTTATTTGCACTTAGAACTAACTAGCTTTACTTCAAATCATAGAGCAAAAATTTTATTGTACACCATTTCAGTAGTCATTTGGGGAATGTTTAATTTTATTCCAACTAAGCTACAGATTTCCTGGGTTAATTATTGATGAGTAAACTGAAGATGGAAAGGATTTCATACAATTCTGCCTCGGGTTTCTTGTGTATTCCCCCACTCAGCTGACTGATCACAGAAAAAGATCAGTACCTGCTGTTGGCAGATGTTCCATAACCTGTCTGTAATAAGAATAGTTCATGTTTTCTAATGGCCTTCACTGCAGAGGTCTTAAACTTGAAAATGGACAGCCATACAATACTGTAACCACTAGCACAGACCTATTTTACAAATAGTTAAATTGCAGAAATGAATCAGGGACTACTCTTCTGCCTAACACTTGAATCACACTTGCCACTAGAGAAATTTAATTTCTCACACATTTCTTTCTTATCATCCATCTCATTGGGCCAGACATACCAATCACTGATTCAAAATTTGAGCTCTTCAAAGGAAAAAAATAAACTGCATCAATCTAATAAATGATACTCTAAGATAGATAATCATGGTCTTTTATGGATTTTCTTGCAATTCTTGGCAGGCAGCATGGCTATTTTTAATCATAGAGAGTAAAATACTCAAAGAGAAACTGTTGAAGAGATTTTCCACAGAGACAAGGCTCTTTCTGAAGAGAACAATATAGTTTCCAATATAGTTTCCTTCTAGTCATCTTGTATGGTTCACTCCATTGTAAATGTTCCCTGGGGAAAGACAAACCATCTGGCAGCAGAAACGTCACTTCCCTTGAAGCTCACCCGTTGGCTCGAGGTGCCTGCATGCCTTCCTCACCAGCTAGTGATGATCTAGCTTTGCTCAGCAGCAAAGCTACACCACTCAGTGACTACTTCCTCAAGCCCCTCCCATGTGCTGATGCTAGAGTTACACTGGCACACAAAGGATACCTGGTTCCTATAAGGTTTATAGTGCACTAGGGAAAACAAGTGTTTTAAAGTGTTGAGAACAGCAAGCTTGATTATTTGAACAAATCCCCTTGCTGTAAAAAATGAAGAAGTTGGACAAATTATGCTTCAAAGAATATATAGAGTCATCAAAGAGTTGACACTGCAGTGAGATATCCCCAGGTCAAAACTCAAGAGAAAACGGAACTTCAAGCTACTTCTGTGCTGAGAACATTTGCTGATCAGAAAATCTGGACTTAAAGCAGGTTTCTTGGATGAGGAAGACTGAAATAAAAACCAAAAGGTCTGTACATAATAATGGATCTCTTAGGACCATCGCTGTGGCATAGGGAGTAAAGCCGGCACCTTGCAGTGCCAGCATTCCATCTGAGTACCAGTTTGAGTCTTGGCTGCTCTACTTCTGATCCAGCTCTCTGCTTTGCTATGGCCTGGGAAAGCCGTGGAAGATGGCCCAAGCGCTTGGACCCCTGCACCCACATGGCAGACCTGGAAGAAGCTCCTGGCTCCTGGCTTCGGATCGGCGCAGCTTCGGCCATTGTGGCCATCTGGGGAGTGAACCACCAGATGGAAGACTTTCTCTCTCTCTCTGCCTCTCCTTCTCTGTGTAACTCTGACTTTCAAATAAATAAACAAATATTTAAAATAAAATAATGATCTCAGATGAGATCCTCCCACTAATAAGCTGTCACAACAAAGGGCTGCAGGATGAGTATGAACTGGAGGAGGATCACTCTATTTTTTTAAGGTTCTATTTAATAAAAGGCTGAGTGATAGAGAGAGGGAGAGAGAAAGAGTGAACGATCATTTGGTTCACTCCCCAAATTGAAGTTGAAGCCAAAGGCCTAGAACCACATTCTGGTCTCTCACACCTGGGTAGCAGGAGCTCCAGTGCTTGTACCATCATCTGCTGCTTTCCTACACACATTAGCAAGGAGCTAGATGGGAAGCAGAGCATCTGGGACTCCAACTGGCACTCATCGGGATGTCCACGTTGCAGGTGATGTTTATCCCACTGCACCACAAAGCCAGCCTCTTCTACATCAAACAACACCCATCAGGAAAGGGAACAGTGTTATGCACTTTTTTTGCTTAAGGTTTCTGCTTAAAGAATGTGATCATGTAGACAGGCACAGAGGGTTGTAGTGAATATATAGTTGGAATTCATTATCTGAGTCTGAAACCAGTGCTCACCATGCTCAGTCTATCATTGAACAATCTTTTCTACATATGATGAGTACGGCTGAATATGGAAAATAACTTAACTAGGTTTTAAAATGTAAAAATGTTTATATAATCCTGATAAACTCCAATGTTACTTTAAGCATGATGGCATACCATTAAAATCGCTCACAACTTCTTTTTAACATCTGGCAGTAGAGTACTGTGATATGTTCCTAACACACTTGGAAACATCACTTCTAAAAAGAATATTAAAATAAAATCAACATTAAACAAAAATAGGAAGTGAATAAATATTTTCGTGAAACAAAGGTAGACAGAGTCAACTAGTAAATTCGGTTTATCTTTAGGAATTAGAATTAGGAATCTTTAGGATACTTATGCAGTTATGGGTCAGAATAAAATGGTGGTCATGTCTCAATTTCCCTTTCCAGAGTGACTACAAATGACTAGTCTGCTTCCAGAGGTCTCAGTGTGGTCCACAGATACGCTTTGTTCCCCACACAGTAACTGTGTGTTTTGTTTGAGGTATTTACATTAAAGATATAGGGCAATTATCTATTGCAGTGGGGTAGTGGTCTTCTCCTTTAGAACTCCTCCACTTGTCTCCTTAACTATGTCCATGGCTACCTCCTGCGACGATTTTGTCCATTTTGATCATTCTGCTGTCTCCGCCTCTTCTCAAGAGAGGACACAAATTTGTACCAATCAGAAATATCCAGCAAGCACTTAGAAATTTCATTATTGACTTTTGACCTGTCAACTAAAGTACATTTTATATAAAGATGGGGGACAAGATGCATAGTACATTACACACACACACACACACACACATCAGATAGATAGATAGATAATAGATAGATAGATAGATAGATGATATCTAATGCCACTTTATATATCTTTGCATCTCCACTGACTCCTATTACTGATTTACCTTTGAAGCACATTGGTTTATGTGCCTGAATTTTTATTAGTGACAGAATGAACTTCTCTACACCTCCATGTGTCAGAATTGCAATTAACAATCATGTAGAATAATAATGATGACAATATATAAAGAAAAGAAAAATCTTCCTTCTAACATAATATCTGGAGGATTTTTATAGTGAATAATTTCCTTTGGTTACAAGCAACATTTCCCTAGCAAATAATTTCTGATGAATGTTATATGTGAACCTACTTTTCATGTAACTATACTTATTTCTGGAAATCCAAGGTCAAGAATAAGCACTGGCTTGTCATCTTTTTTAAACCCGTGTTTCTATAGTTCATAACTTCTCTAAATCTTAGTAAATTTCAGAAAAAGTTAACAATATTTTAAAAGGCCTTACACTTTGAAAGATAAATATGCTGTCCATCTGACTACAAATTTATGTTAAAGTTCTATTGCTTTAAAATTTTATTCGTTCTTATCTTCTTGAAAGGTGTGTGTACATGGTTGCCCTTCCTATTGTCATCTCAATGGTTCACTTTAAAGGGTTTCCAGTCCAGGATGGGAAACTACTGTCTCCTGCCTATAGCTCCCAGGCTGACTTAAGCCCATGTGGTCACCATAAAAATTCCTAAAGAGCTTGACATCACCGACCCAATCAAAGGAAAACCAGGAGGACCTCTGACCAAGGGGGAATTTGGAGGTGAGCTAATCATTACCACACCTCCCCAAATTTAATATAAAAGAACCTTCACCCTTAAACTCAAGGAGGCTGAGAATTAAACAATAGCTGCCCAGCTCCCTGCTCTGTGCTTCACAAATACATACATTCTTCCACCACCCAAATACATCAGACTCAAGGGGTCCTAGAGTTGGGTCCATAGCAATTCCTTCAAATAGTTTAGGGAGTTACTCTGAAATACCAGAAGTGAGCCACTGAGATATATCCTCCTTTCCTGAAGTGTGTTAGGTTATATTCATGTAAGTATACTCCACAATCTCACACAAGTATGCCTTTCCTGATTTGTTCCCCCTTGTTCCTCTAATGAGCCTTTTTCTCTCTTTCTAGATGCGTCTCATAGTACTTTTTCTCTTTACCCATTCTCAGAATCCCCCAGTACTTGTATTCTCATGCCTACTCCAGTCTACCTACCTCCTGCCCAGGCCTCAAGGACCTTCCCAAATGCATCTCCTCCCTGAAACTGTCAGGCAGATAATTAGACATGAGGGATTGGGGAAGGATGACAAGACCCGCATCCAGGGGAGGGAACAGGGATGCTGATTTCCACCCAAAATGCACCCAAGAATGCCCATTTAGCAGTTTAACTTGTTCATATCTCTGAGCTGAACCCAGATGCTGCCTCTGACACCAGCCAGGACCTTGGACCAGGAGTCTCCAGGGTTATGGGCCCTGAAGCCCTAGGCCTAACTTCCTCCTGGTCTCACCCACTAACCAAGTATTACAAGTCCCAAATGCTTCCCAGCCTGGCATGCTGGATGTACTCTCTGTGTCTATCTCTGTGTGGCACTAGCCTGTAAGACTAATTAAAAAACTCTGGCCTGTATCGACATGAACAGAGTCCAAAGTTTTGTAACATCCAGATGTCAATTACAAATGTCAATCATGAGCATCAGGACCTACATCACTAGTCAGCGCCCCTATCTTAGGGATAGGAGTGCCAAACTAGGAAGAAAGGCTGCCAAGTTTTCTCTCAACTGGCCTTGTCCTCTCTTGAAATGTATTTCAATAAACTTTTGCTCTGCTGTTGCTCTGTCAGTAAAAAGGAACTAAGGCAAGCCAGCCAGCACCACTGAGAAAATCATCCCTGTTCACATTGGTACTAACATTTTGAACTAATCATTTGACAACTATCCTGTGTCACATTGAAATATTATTTATCTTGTCAAGTAAACATGTTTTAATTTCTTGAGCAATATGCTCACAAACTAAATGGACTAAATTTCAATGTTCTTTTATTCCACTAAATTACTTTCCCTAAGAAAGACTCCATAAAATACTCATCAACAGATAGCCTACTTCGGAGATCTAGTAGTTTAAATCAAAGACACAAGAAATTTTCTCTGGAGTGTCTTTAACAACAGCTGAAAAGCATTCTGTATTCTCACCACGTTTTTAAAAAGTCTATGTTTTTTAAAACTATGTTTTTTAAAAAGATAATAAATAAACAAAATTGAAACAAAAAACATATGGAAGATCAGTAAAATCAAGAGCTGGTTTTTTGAGAAAATAATTAAAATTGATACACCATTGGCCCAACTAACCAAAAAAGAGGGAGAAAGCCCAAATCAATAAAATCAGAGATGAAAAAAGAAATGTAACAACAGATACCACAGATAAAAAGAATCATCAATAATTACTACAAAGAGCTGCATGCCAACAAATTAAAAAATCTAGAAGAAACGCATAGATTCCTGAACATATACAATCTACCAAAATTTAGTCATGAAACCTAGAAAACCTAAGCATACCAATAAATAAGATGGGGATTGAATCAGTAATAAAGACCCTCCCAACAAAGAAAAGCCCAGGACCAGCTGGCTTCACTGCTGAATTCTACCAGACCTTTAAAGAACTAATTCCAATTCTTCTCAAGCTATTCAAAACAATTGAAAGGGAGAGAATCCTCCCAAACCCCTACTATGAAGCCAGCATCACCTTAATTCCTAAATGAGAAAAAGATACAACATAGAAAGAGAACTATAGACCAATATTCCTGATGAACATAAAT
The DNA here is from genome assembly GCF_051225735.1 of Oryctolagus cuniculus. NCBI lineage: Eukaryota > Metazoa > Chordata > Mammalia > Lagomorpha > Leporidae > Oryctolagus > Oryctolagus cuniculus. The sequence continues at coordinate 128,880,053 of NC_142869.1, read as the reverse complement.
GCAAAAACCCTTAATAAAATACTAGCTAATCAAATCCAGCAACACATAAGAAAGATCATTCACCTGGACCAAGCAGGATTTATCCCTGGTGTGCAGGAATGATTAAACATCTGGAAATCAATAAATGTGATACATTAACAAACTAAAGGACAAAAACAATATGATTATTTCAATAGATGCAGAGAAAGCATTTGATAAAATACAACATCCTTTCATGATAAAAACCTCAAGCAAACTGGGTGTAGAAGGAACATTCCTCAACACAATCAAGGACATTTATGATAAACCCACAGCCAGCATCTTATTGAATGGGGAAAAGTTGGAAGCATTCCTACTAAGATCCAGAACCAGACAAGGATGCTTACTGTCACCATTGCTATTCAAAATATTCTGGAAGTTTCAACCAGAGCCGTTATGCAAGAAAAACTAATCAAAGGGATACAGATTGGGAAGGAGGAAGTCAAACTATCCCTATTTGCAGATGACATGATTCTATATATAGGGAAACCAAAATACTCCACTAACAGACAATTGGAACTCACCCTCCAATGGCCACCGCGGCCGGCGCACTGCGGCTGGTGCACCACGCTGATCCGATGGCAGGAGCCAGGTACTTCTCCTGGTCTCCCATGGGGTACAGGGCCCAAGGACTTGGGCCATCCTCCACTGCACTCCCTGGCTACAGCAGAGAGCTGGCCTGGAAGAGGGGCAACCGGGACAGAATCCGGCGCCCTGACCGGCACTAGAACCCGGTGTGCCGGTGCCGCAAGGCGGAGGATTAGCCTAGTGAGCCGTGGCACCAGCTGTGACAATTGGAACTCATAAAAGAGTTTGGTAAAGCGACAGAATATAAAATTAACACACAAAATCAATAGCCTTTGAATAAACAGACAATTCCATGGCTGAGAAAGAACTTCTAAGATCAATCTCATTCACAATAGCTACAAAAAAATTAAATACCTTGGAATAAATTTAACCAAAGATATTAAAGATCTCTACATCAAAAATTACAAAATTTTAAAGAAAGAAGTAGAAGAAGACACAAAAAATGGGAAAAACCTTCCATGTTCATAGGTTGGAAGAATCAATATCATCAAAATGTCCATACTACTAAAAGCAATTTACAGATTCAATGCGATCCCAATCAAAATACCAAGGACATTCTTCTCAGATCTAGAAAAAAATGATGCTGAAATTCTTATGAAAGCACAAGAAGCCCTGAATAGCTAAAGCAAACTTATACAATAAAAACAAAGCTGAAATCGTCACAGTATCAGCTTTGAAGACCTACTTCAAGGCAGTGGAAAAGGTACTGTAATCCATTGTTGGTGGGAATGTAGACTGGTGCAGCCATTGTAGAACACAGTACAGAGATACCTCAGAACTCTGAATATAGACCTTCCATATGTCCCAGCCATCCCATCCTAGCAATTTAGCCAAATGAAATGAAGTCATCATATGAAAGAGTGATCTGTACCCCCATATTTGTTGTAGCTCAATTCACAGTAGCTAAGATTGGATTCAACCCAGATGTCCATTAATTAGTGACTGCATAAAGAAATTATGGTAAATATACACCCTGGAATACTACTCAGTGCTAATAAAAAATGAAATCCTGACTTTTGCAACAAAATGGATGAAACTGGAAACCATTATACTTAGTGAATAAGCCAGTCCCAAAAATACAAATACCATGTGTTCTCCCTGATATGTAGTAAGTAATAGAGTACCTAAAAGGTAATCTATTGGAGTGAAATTGACATTTTGAGATTGGATGATTGCTTATAGCCTTTGTCTTGATTGTGAGGAACACTGTCCCCCCCCATACTATTTGTTGAACACTTTATTTAGTGTAGAGTTAATTTTGTGAGTATAAAGTAAACTGAAAATAGATTTTGTAAAATTTAGCAGTGGGAATAGGAGAGGGAGAAAAAAGAAGGGTAGGAGTGTGGTCGGGAGGGAGAGGTGAATGAGAAGTATCACTATGTTTCTGAATCTGTATTTAGGAAATACAAGAAACTTGTATATCTTAAACAAAAATTTTAAAAGTCCTTTTTGAGGAGCTACATTGTGGCAAAGCGGGTCAATTTGTCACTTGTGAGGCTGGCATCCTATATTGGAGTGCTGGTTGAAGTTCCAACTGCTCTGCTTCTGATGTAATTTCCTGCTAATGTCACCTAAGAAAACTTCAAATTATGGTGCAAGTACTTGGGTCCCTGCCATCCATGTGGGAGATTCGGGTGGAGTTCCCAGCTCTGGTCCAGCCATGAATGTTGTTGCAGGCATTTGGAGGAGTGAACCAGGAAATGTAATGTAAGGCTCTCTCTCTCGCTCGCTCGCTCTCTCTCTTTCTCTCTCCCTCCCTCTCCTATCTTCTCCCCGTCTCCCTATCTTCCTCTCTCCCTCCTCTCCCTCTCCCCCTCTCCCTCTGTGTTCCTCTCTGCCTGTCTCCATTTCTCCCTCTCCCTCCATCTTTTCCTCTCCCACTTTAGTGACTGCCTTTCAAATAAATAAATGAATCTTAAAAAGAAATAATCTTTGACATAATTTCTACCTCAAAATACAGTTCATTTCTCTGCTACTTTTAATAGTGGAACTGATGGCCCCACTCAGATTTTAATGTCCAACCTAAATGATATCTAGTAGTTAAATCAAATAAATGTCCAAAATAGTACTGATGTGCACCCACACCACAAATGTACTAATCCATTTCCACATCTCAATTAATAACAATTTCATCCCTCTAGCTGTTAAACCCAAATATCTTGGGATTACCTTTAATTCCTCTTTGTCTTATACAAAATACCTGACCCAGTGGCCAACTCTATTGTTTGAATTTCAACATTTTAATTAGTTAGTTAATGAATTAATTAATGAATCTGATATGTGCAGAAGGAGAGACAGAGAACTCTCATCCCATTCATTGGTTCACTCCCTCAGTGCCTGCAAGGGCTGGGTCTGGGCCAGGCCAAAGCTGAGACCTGGGAACTCAATCCATTTCTCCCACATCGGTGGCAGGAACCTTACTACCAGAGCCATTACTGCCACCTCTTAGCGTCTACATTAGCAAAAATCTAATAGATATGGGCCTCAAACCCAAGCCCTCCAATGTGGAATGTGGATATCCCCAACAATGACTTATCCACTAGGTCAAATCCCCATACCATCTGACCTCAAAATGTATCTGGAATCCCCACACTTGTCCCCTCTAACACTGCTGCTGCTCATCTGACCATTCAATCATCTCCTGCTTGTAAAATTTTTTCCATTTTGTCTGCTTTTACTCTTGACTCCAACTTTAGTCTATTCTTTGTGCAGTAAGTCAGAGTGCTGCTTTTGGATCATGTAAATCTTGCACCTAAAATTAATCCAATGGCTTTTCCTCTCGATCAAAAGAAATCCCAACATTTGGCAAGGTCCTACAAAGTCCCATATGATCTTAAACTACCCCCTTTTTTTCCCCTTGGTACTCTCTCCTTCAAGCCACATTGGCCAATTCTTTAAACATTCCCACACGCTTATGCCTCACAGCCTTTGCACTTGACACTCCCTCTACCTGGAATGCTTTCTTCCTATGTCTACATAACTCCCTTGAAGAGTTTACTCTTCCGTTGTTTGTTCAGTGTCACCTTTTCAATGAAACATTATATGAATTGTCTCTTTAAAAATGCTAACCTTACTCACACTAGCACATCTCATTATCTGTCATTTTCTTTATGTCACTTGCATAATTTGGTATTCTGTTTATTTTACTTATTTTGTCTTCCCAACTAGAATGTGTAATGCATTGGAGCAGAGGACTGATTTCTTTTCTGGGCTGTTCTCTGATTTATCTGTAATGCCAAGAACATTGGTTGGCACATAACTGATATTCAACAGATATTTTCTGAATATAAAAATAATGGATGAATTAATGACAGATTAGCAGGTTACCTATTGAAGAACTAAATTATAGGTGGAACTGATTACAATACATTTCTTTTGATGAATTCAGAGCAAAATTTCCATGTTGCCTTTCGATGACACAAATCACACTTTTTGGACTTAGATACTCCACATGCACCATTAACTTCCTAGAATTTGGGGCTGGCACTCTGGCATAGTGGATAAAGCTGCCACCTGCAGTGCCAGCATCCCACATGAGAGCCAGTTCAAGTTCTGGCTGCTCCACTTTCATTCCAGCTCTCTGCTATGGCCTGGGAAAGCAGCAGAAGATGGCCCAAGTCCTTGGGCCCCTGTACCTATGTGGAAGCCAGGAAGCTCCTGGCTCCTGGCTTTGGATCAGTGCAGCTCAGGCCATTGAGGCCAACTGGGGAGTGAACCAGCAGATGGAAGACCTCTCCCTATCTCTCTCTCCCTCCCTCCCTCTCTGTAACTCTGCCTTTCAAATAAATAAACATATATTTAAAAAAAAACTTCCTAGAATTTCTCTGCATCCCTCACTGTTCCTTTCATCTTTACACTCATCTGTGTGCTGGACAATGCACAATAAGGTTTCTCAGGCTCTGTAGATCCAACATGTCCAAACTTTATCGTATCCCCCTCAAGCTTACTCAGTTTGCTGTGCTAACTAACTACATCAGTAAATAGCAAAACTTTTGCACCAGACAGATATAGGATAATTGTCTTAGAATTATCCCTCATCTGGTCAAAGCACATCTCATCACTTCAAAGTTAAGACTCAGAAGCATAGCACCACTTTATCTTTCAAAGCAACTGTGGCAAGATAATTTTTGAGAGATAAATTTCTGTAGAGTTTTTCTGTATTTTCTCCTGCCAGTTTTTTACTCCTAGCGGGAAGGTAGACATATAAGGATTTTCTCACCAAAGAAAGTTTTCTTCAGGGTTGAAAGTAGAATCTGAGTAAAGGCACAAAAAGATAGTGTATTAGTCAGCTTTTCATCACTATTACAAAATGCCTGCAGCAGGTTGCTTACAGACTGTTTTGGAGGATCAGGGTATGGTGCTGGCATCCACTCAGTTCTGGTGAGTGTTCTCTCTCAGCTGTATCACATCATTCAGATGGCAGTAGTGGGAACATGTACATGAGCAAGTGATCCCATCCCAAAGAGGAAGCTACAGAGAGATTCCAGGGTCAGGCTCAGGCTTTTACAACCGGTCACTCTCCTGAGAACTCATTCCAGCTCAATATTCCCCTCCAAGGACAGCACCCTCAATGACCTAGGCCTCAGCTCTTAAAGGTCTCACCACCTCAGCACTGCCACCATGGGTACCAAGCCTGCAACAAGTGGACCCTTGGTGGGAAAACCACATTCAAAGCATGCCGGCAAGAAAGAAAGAGATGAGTGGCTATGGCATTAGAACATAGTTCCATCGGGTATGTAGTGTTTCCAGAGAGGCACTGTGCTAAAAATGGTTGTGCTCAGCCCTACATCAATCAAGACCTGGAAGCTCAATGGCACTGTTAGTGATAACCAAGAGAACCAATGACCAATGACCCACCTTGTTACTACATAAGATCTTGGGTGATAGCGAGCACATAGAGCTCTTATTCCAACAATCACAGCCTGAGTGGCCCACCAGCCTAGCACAATGGAGGCTCTGTCATTTATATTATGTAGTCAACACTCCCTGCTTCTCTTTTTAAGACACAAAGATAGCAGGATGAGTAAAATTTCAGGTAAGGGCTTTATCTCAAAACAGCCAAAGAATTTTAAAAAGCAAACTTTGAAGCTCCAAGGACAGAAACTTTTCCTCATACCTTTTAAACTTGGGAGGGTATAGTGTCTTCTTTCATCTCTCATTTCTCCTTTAGCAAGTGACATTCAATAAGTAGAATTGTCCATGGGCACAAAGCAGAGCTCTGCACAGAATGGCATCAACTCACATAAGGTCAAAATCTCCCCAAGAACTGAAAATCTTATGAAAGCAATGAAGTAGAGAGTCTAGGAGGTGACAGCACCTGCAGAGGTGAAGCCAAGGGGAGTAAATGATGAGCTTGGGCATGTGAGTCTTGATTCAAGTGCTTTAATGCCTCCATTTTGACTAAGGATTATTTCTGCTGTTGGCTAACTCATAAAGTTATAATTGCTTTTATTATATATATTATAATATATATTATATATATTATTATATATTATATATTATTATATATATTATATATATATACTCAATTGTGAGAAGCAAAGACATCCTCTGTGTTTTCCAGAATTATTCCCCTTGCAGCCTCCCACCTCTAAGGATAAACTGGAAGATAAGGCTTGATTGCAGAGAGCATACAGGGTGGGGTAAGAACTGATAGTCACACAAACTATATTTAACCAAGATTTCTATAGTTTCCACACTCTTCTTTTTGTTTTGTATGTTTGTTTTTTAAAATATTTATTTATTTATTTATTTGAAAATCAGAGTTACACAGAGAGAGGAGAGGAGGGGGGGGGTCCTCCATCCACTGGTTCACTCCCCAATTGGTTGCAATGGCCAGAGCTGCACTGATCCAGACCCAGGAGTTTCTTCTGGGTCTCCCACGTGTGTACAAGGGCCCAAGGACTTGGACCATCTTCTACTGCTTTCCCTGGCCATAGCAGAGAGCTGGAACTGAACTGGTGCCCATATAGGATGCTGGCGCCTCAGGCCAGGATGTTAACCTGCTGTGCCACACTCTTCTGTCTCTAAGAGAACATCATTCATTCTAGGCAAGATATTTACTAGTTGGGAAGCCCTTTTTATATTGGATACCCTATCTTAACATTTTCCAATTTTTTTAAAGATTTTATTTATTTATTTATTTGAGAGGTAGAGTTACAGACAGTGAGAGAGAGAGACAGAGAGAAAGGTCTTCCTTCCATTGGTTCACTCTCCAAATGGCCGCAATGGGCAGAGCTGTGCCAATCCGAAGCCAGGAGCCAGGTGCTTCTTCCTGGCCTCCCATGCGGGTGCAGGGGCCCAAGCACTTGAGCCATCTTCTACCCTTTCCCTGGCCACAGCAGAGAGCTGGATTGGAAGAGGAGCAGCTGGGACTAGTACCGACGCCCGTATGGGATGCCTGTACCGCAGGCAGAGGATTAACCTGCGCCACGGCGCCGGCCCCAACATTTTCCAATTTATCTCTCAAAAATCAAATGGGTTTATTACTTCCAAGGAATAAACAGATTTGTGTGCTTATCCATTATATTTAGTGTTTTTTATACTTGAAACTCTGCAAGACAGAAAGACCTCCCCTTTGTAGGCTTTCTGATTATGCTGACTTTGTGTTGCAGGGTTGTAAAAATTACTATTTGTATCTTTTGAAGAGTGTTGTGTGTTTACTTTTCAGTCTATCCCTCATTTTGAGATAGTTTAATGTTTTCTTATATTTATACTATACATTTTTGGCAAGCACACTACAGAAATAATGTGCATTGCTCAGTGCTTTTCACTCTGAGCTCTAGACTATATAGAACTTTCCAAACAAGTATTCTTTTCTTCTAGTGTCTCAAAGACTTTTCTTGGTATCACTGGTTAACTAGTCCATGCCTCATTCCTTCATCTGTAACATTTGGTTAACAACAGTACCCTGCTCAACAAAGTTGCTTTTGGAAATTGAGCAAAGGTACACTAATAAAATGTATAGCACAGTATCTCACACATAATAAACTTTCAATAGTAACTATTATTAATAGTCATTAATAAAATAAAAAGGTTGACACACAAAAAAGAACTTTCTGTGTTTACATTATTTGATTTACTTGAACCATAAAAGAATCATTTGTGGTCTAATTTATTTAAACCAAAAAACATATCAAATAGAAAAAACTCATTATAATACCACAGTAACAACACAGGCAAGGTCTATCTATAGATGCTAAAATCAATGAGTAAAAATGTAAGAAGAAACAACAGATTTACATGGATGGTCTCAAGTGGTCTGCCTCAAGTTCTATATAAGGAGGAAAAGCAGTAACATTACAAGGAGGACCCAGCTGATACCACTTTAACTGAGTGATTGAGGTTGATGTCACATGGTACACCAGCATCAAGTACTACTACCTATATGTGATTTAATCAGAAATTTACATCATTTTTGCCACTCCATTGAAAAGGAGTAACCTCATTCCATTCATAAGAAAACATGAGGGGCTGGTGCCCTGGCGCAGCAGGTTAACGCCCTGGCCTGAAGCGCTGGCATCCCATATGGGCACCCGTTCAAGACCCAGCTGTCCACTTCCATTCCAGCTCTCTGCTATGGCCTGGGAAAGCAGTAGAAAATGGCCCAAGTGCTTGGGCCCCCGCACCCACGTGGGAGACCCAGAGGAAGCTCCTAGCTCCTGGCTTCGGATCGGCGCAGTTCCAGCTGTTGCAGCCAATTGAAGAGTGAACCATCGGATGGAAGACCTCTCTCTCTCTCTCTCTCTCTCTCTCTCTGCTTCTCCTCTCTCTGTGTAACTCTGACTTTCAAATAAATAAATAAATCTTAAAAAAAGAGAAAGAAAACATGAGACACTTCCAAAATTTCATTCTGCAACATAGTTCACCACTGGTCTTCTGAAATATCAAGGCAATAAAAGATAAGAAAGAATTAGGCAGTGTCACAGATGGAAAAAATATTAAGGAAGTGTGAAAATTAAACCCAGTATGAGACCCTTGGATGCATGCTGTCCCAGAAAGTGTACATTAGTGGAAAGTGACATCAGAATATAATCTGAAGTTTAGTTCATAATACTGTAGCTACGTCATTTTCTTGGTGTCAATGAATAAAATCGTCATGTAAGATGTTAACAGTAGGGGAAGCCTAGTGAAGTTTATATAAGAACTCTTTACTTAACTTTACAACTTACCTACAGGTCTAAAATTATTTCAAATGTATAAAAGCTTTGAAACTTCCAGTAAGTACTACCATTTACTGATGAGGAAATGAAGTAGAACGTATTAAGTTCACAAAGCTAAGTAAATGTGTGAGATGAAATTTAATCCAGGCATTTGGACTATACAGCCTGCATATTCAAAACTCCTTTATATGGTTAATGCATGAAATAGATACACACTGACAAATAATAATAATTGGAGCGATTGTAAAACTCACCTAGGTACTAGCCCAATTGTAATGATGTGTTTGTTTTTATACTTCATGATTTTCTTCTCATTATGTTAGCACCGCATGTTAATATTAGAGGTCTTGATTCAAAAAACTCCTTTCTGTGTACAATGACATTTCCTCCCCCACTCCCAGCACCTACCCGCCTCCTTCCTTTTCTTTTCCTTTTTTTTTTTTTTTTTTTTTTTTGGCCAGGCAGAGTTAGACAGTGAGAGAGACAAGAGAGAGAGTTATAGACAGTGAGAGAGAGACAGAGAGAAAGGTCTTCCTTCCGTTGATTCAGTCCCCTAATGGCCGCTATGGCTGGTGCTGTGCTGATCTGAAGCCAGGAGCCGGGTACTTCCTACCAGTCTCCCATGCAGGTGCAGGGACCCAAGCACTTGGGCCATCCTCCGCTGCCCTCCCGGGGCCACAGCAGAGAGCTGGACTAGTAAAGGAGCAACCAGGATTAGTACCCAGCACCCCAACCAGGACTAGAACCCAGGGTGCTGGCGCTGCAGGTGGAGGATTAGCCAAGTGAGCCACGGCACAGGCCTTCGTTTCCTCTTCATCACTTATCTGACGCCCCCTTTCTTTCCTTGCACCTTCCCTGACTTACTCATTTCATTTCTCCTCATCTCTACACATTTGAATGTCAGCGAAATGGTGTTCATCTGGTTTATCTACTCTTCCCAGGGGATAGTAAGTGATCAGTTTCCTGAGTCAACAGATAACTGAATTAAGAGTACATTTCCTCATGGAGGTGCAATGGTTCCACATTTAAATGGAAGGGAAGACTCCATTGAGAAGAGGACACTCAGGCAAATATCTGAAGGAGGTGAAGAAGCAACCCAGGCATACAGTTAGAGACAGAAAATCTAGGCCAGAGAAAGCAGGCTGCCTTGCTTCTTACACACCAAGTGTGGCTAAGGCAGACAGAGAGCAAGTGGCCGAGGTGGTGGGAGGTGAAGGGAGAGGGACAATGGGGGCTAGGGACACATCAGAGCCAGGAGATTTTAAAGACTTTGGACTGACTGAGATGGGAATCTGGTGGAGGGTTTTGAGTAATGAAGTGTCAGTAGTTCACTTAAATTTCTACGGGACCATTTTGGCTGTTGTGTTTACTTCAGTGAACGAAAGTTTATAAGCCACTCCAGACATACAAGCAAAATGCTACAGTGCCTGGACCAGTCTGCAGTGGTGGAAGCATGAAGAAATGGTGCCAAGGACATGCCCAGGATTTGTCCATTTCTCAAGAGTCCTCCTCCACAACAAACTCGTCTCATGTCCTAGAGAAAAACTCTGGCTTCCAAAGTCACCCCAGAAACTCCCTCACCTCCTGCTCTATCCTAGAATATGCTCTCTACTGATGCCTTCCTTGAACAAACATACCTCTTCCTCTACCTCTAGGATCCTAATTCAGAGTTTCCTTTCTTTTCCACACTTTTTTTAAATTTTATTTATTTGACAGGTAGAGTTATAGACAGTGAGAGAGAGAGACAGAGAGAAAGGTCTTCTTTCCGTTGGTTCACTCTCCAAACGGCCACCACGGCCAGCGCTGCTGATCCGAAGCCAGGAGCCAGGTGCTTCCTCCTGGTCTCCCATGTGGGTGCAGGGGCCCAAGCACCTGGGCCATCCTCCACTGCCTTCCCGGGTCACAGCAGAGAGCTGGACTGGAAGAGGAGCAACCGGGACTAGAACCAGTGCCCATATGGGATGCCGGCGCTGCAAGCGGAGGATTAACCAAGTGAGTCACAGAGCCGGCCCCTCCACACTTTCCATTGAAGTCTCTGGAGAGGCTAAAAACTTTTCCTGGATCCCATTTTTCACAGGAGAAATGTGGAGAATGTGCCTTTGCTGTACTGAACACCTTATCCCCAACTCTAGAAACTATCCAAAAGAACACCCTCTCTTAGAGTGCCCTGCTCCCTCCAACTCCAACAGTCTTTTTGTTCTATCACTGTAGGAGCTGTGCTCTGGAAAGTCTAAAGGAAAGATAACCAATGTGTAAGGAGTTAATGCTTTTCAGGTGACACTTTTTTTCAATAAAATCCTGGATCTACTCCCCCTCCCTCAACACACACATACCCATAAGAATGTTCTACTTTGATATCCCTAATTGTGACTTTTGTATAATAACCCATGACTCAGGAACCATGACTTTGGATCCAACCATTTGTACAGGAGACTAAGCAGGAGCATGCAGCCCCACTGGGGGTAAGGGATTTGGTTGCCAAGCCAAAATTCACAGAAGAGAGTGCAAAAGACTTTTGCCAAGTTATTCATAAAAATGGGTATATCCCAGGGTAGAAGTAGCAGTAAGTATTTGATGAAAGTCCTTTATCATGGAACTTACATTCTTGGAGATGAAATTTGTTACCCACCAATTAATACATAATTTACAAGAAACATACAGCTCTGGTTGAATATCAGGAGGTATATAAATAGGAAAATGATGTATAGTAACTAGAGTAAAAGCCTTGGATAGAGAAGGATTAAAATGTGTCTTCAAAGAGATGACATTTGAGTGGAGACTCAAAGGTGGATATATGAAAACCTGAGGAGTTTTCTAAGCATCTCAAAGATTATCAAGTAGCAATGAACTTGATTTAATTTGAAGAATAGAAAACAGACAAGCTTCTGTGGCTGGAAAGGAGACCATGAGGTCTGAGATGAGGATGAAGTAAATAGGCAGAGACCAGATCATGCAGGGCCTTTAGGTTTAAGCAAGCAATTTGAATTTTATTCCTAGAACAATGGGAAGCTGTTAGAGGCTATTAATTACAAAAGTAACATGGTCTGCTTTTCATTCCCAATTCCTCACAGAATATTGAACAAAGAATAAGTTACAATAAATGATGAAGTCACAAAATAATTTCACTTGAAAATTTATAGGCAAGCAAAGGGAGAAGTCTATAGATATCCATGTGTTAATACATTAGAGTTGGATACATCAGCATAAATTCATGTCTAACAGCATAGACACAAGTATATGCATATGAAATTATTTATAGATATTCATCTATAAGGGTTAGTATGTACAGACATTTTCTTGTTCTGTCTGAAGAGAAAGCTTAGAAGCAACAATATCCCAGTAGTAATGAAAACATCCAGCACTTAGTTATAGGTTTATACAAAATGATTCTTGAGCAACTTATACTGTTCAAAAATGAGAAAGTGAAAAAAAAATTATCTCACAATGATTGGGTATGTAAAAATAAAACAGGAATCAATTAAAAGAACTTAACGTTCATAGGTGGAATAATATGAACAACAAAATAAAGTAGCACTGGATTATAGCACAAAGTGTTTAATAACTTTCTGTGAGTTCCCACTGATACACTCAAATGACAGAATGAATGTATAAATGGGATAGAAGAGAGAAATCGCTCTTGTGGAAGCATTTCAAATAACTCAGACAACCTGCTGCAGGGTGATGGAGCACAGCTCCACTTTTTCCATGTGGGCTGCACCAATAACTTCTTTCCACATGGAACAATCTGGAAGGGGGTCAAAGGATTAAGAGTTGAAAGACCCAACAGGGGCAGGCTCCGTGGCTCACTTGGTTAATCCTCCACCTGCAGCGCTGGCATCTCATATGGGCGCCAGGTTCTCGTCCCGGTTGCTCCCCTTCCAGTCCCGCTCTCTGCTGTGGCCCGGGAAGGCAGTGGAGGATGAGAGACCAGGAGGAAGCACCTGGCTCCTGGCTTTGGATCCGCGCGCAGCACGCCAGCCGTAGCAGCCATTTGGCGGTGAACCAACGGAAGGAAGACTTTTCTCTCTTTCTCTCTCTCTCTCTCACTGTCTAACTGTGCCTGTAAAAAAAAAAAAAAAAAAAAAAAAAGGCCCAACAAACAGTGATAAGTCATGCTGATAGTAGGTACACTTGATAGATCATCATGCAAATGGCACTTTACCCTCTATAGTATTCTTCCCTAAAAACTATAACTTCAGTTGAATCATGAAAAAAAAATCAACAAATTCCAACTGAGAACCATATTAATAAAATCCCTACCACTACTCCTCACATCTACCAAGGTAATCAAAAAAAGGGAAAAAACTGAGAAACCAGCATAGCCAAAGAGAAGCCTAAAAAGAGAAGGCACATTTAAGTTAATAATAAGATATCAATATTGATGCTTCAATTGTGACAATGTAAGAAGTTAATAATGGGAGAAATTGGATGAGAAATATATAATAACTCTTCGTATTGCCTTTGCAAATTTTATAGATATATAAAGATCTTTTAAAATATGAAGTTCATAGAGAAATTATACTAATAAAATATACTCTTTACTACATGGACTCAGCTTTGTCAAACTGATAAAGGGACTCTAATTAGGTTTGGCCAATTCCATCAGGAGAAATGCTAGAGGTAAATACTAGCATTACCAGCTGAAGAGTTTGTCTGGAGGGGCTGATTCTTGACCCCAACCTTGAAGGCCTGTTCTAAATGCTAACCCATGACTTCAAGTCAGGAGAGAAATGGAGGCAGCTATGAGCTCAGCAAGTTTTTGTATTATTGTGTTTACTGTGGCCCCAGAACCTTCAGCAGTAGCTGGCATGTAATAAATAGAAAGTATGCCATGAATCATTTTCAAAATATGAATGAGATATAACTTCTTTAGAAAAACATTTTTAATCAATTTATTTTGCTTATTTGAAAGGCAGAGAGACAGAAACAGCAAGGTAGAAAGAGATCTCCCATCTGTTGGTTCACTCCACACATGCTTGCAACAGTTGAGGCCAGACCAGGCCCAACTCAGAACCCCAGAACTCAATCCAGGTCTCCCACGTGGGTGGCAGGGATGAAACTACCTGAACCATGACCTGCTGTCTCCCAGGATGTGGATCAGTAGGATACTGGAATGGGAATTAGAGCTAGGACTTGAACACAGGCATTATGGTATGGGAGTGGTGGTTTAACTGCTGTGCCAAATACCAACCTCTATGATGAAGCTTTGAATATGGGAAGCCAAACATATTAACGTTTATGCACATATACTGTGGTGTCACATACTCACATTGGTCCTACATTTATGGTTAATAACTTTACTGCCATTTGGCAAGTTTCCTCTGCATAAAGCAATACAAAGCTTCTATTTTTGACTCAATTTTATTATCAGTTAAGGAGAATTTTAGTGATTCATGTGGTTATTTTTAAAATTAAGCAAAACAATGCATGAAAATAATTAGCAGGGTTTGCAGCATATGAAGTGATGGAATTATGTTATTATCACAAGGATTGAACAAATACAGAATTGAATTGTGCTAGAACTTGTATCCTTTCTCCCATTTCTCTCTCCCACTACAGGGCAGAAATGCTCCATGTGAAAACCCCAGATTATTTTCTAGGTGGGCTGTTCCCTGGTTGGGGAACAACTTGAAGCTCCTACCTACCAGCACCAGGGAGTCCACGCTAGGAACCCACTGAGCAGAGCGTCAGCCAATTTTCTAGATTGTGAGGCCTTGGAACGGAGAGCAAAGAGAAAGGTAGCAGAATGTATGAAGAAGGAAATCTTAACACCATTGGATCCTGGGACTCACAATTTTTAGGACTCAAGGCAGATTTCTGAGGAGGGGGAGATGGTACGATAGAACAGAAATGATTGTAGTATTCGGAATCAAAAATGAAGAACTGTTCCCTGGGTTCTGTGTGTGCTTAATAGACTTGTTTAAAGATAACACAAAGCACAAACTATAGGATGGTATCATTCTCACCCTTGCTGCCTTCCGCCTTCCCTGATGAAGCTACGCAGCTCAGATTTTGACAAACCATGTAGAAAGGACCAGCGCTGTGGCATAGCAGGTAAAGCCACTGTCTGCAGTGCTGACATCCCATATGAGCATTGGTTTGAGCCCTCGCTGCTCCACTTCCAATCCAGCTCTCTGCTATGGCCTAGGAAAGCAGTATAAGATGGCCCAAATCCTTGGGCTCCTGCACCGGCAAAGGAGACCCAGACAAAGCTCCTGGCTCCTAACTTTGGATCAATGCAGCTCTGGCCTTTGTGGCCATCTGGAGAGTGAACCAGTGGATGGAGGACACCTCTTTCTCTCTCTCTCTCTGTAGCTCTTTCAAATAAATAAATAAATTTTTTAAAAAATTTTAAAAGAAAAAAAAAGTAGAAAATTGGAATTACCAGTACATAATGAGGCTAGGAAGGGAATGAGGATACAAGATGTCACTGAGTGGTCTTATTACTTAACATAAATTAATCAATAATTCAGCTGTCTTTATTTTAACAGGAAAATGTAATCTTTTTGTAAAGGTATGTAGAAGTGGCTGCATCAAGGTTTTCTGCTTCTCTGAGCCTCAGAACTTTTTTTTTTCTGCTCTGAGCTATCTGTCTGGAAAATCGCTGAAAATTTTCAACACATTTGTAAAGCAAGGCTCTAACCTAATGATTTGAAAACTTGGACCTTTACCTCGAGAAATTAGAGCTATTAGAGAGTCACCTTCTTACGGAAATTAGTCGAGGTACCAAACTGTGATTTTCTAGGAGAGCTTAGAAGTTGTCCTCTCTGAAGGAAATCATCTTTTGAAAGATTTAGAATTTCCACAAGTTCTTTTTTCTTTTTTTAAAGATGTATTTATTTATTTGAAATACAGAGTTACAGAGAGAGAAGGAGAGAGAAAGAGACAGAAAGAGAGAGAGAATCTCCCATCTGTTGGTTCACTCCCCAGATGACTGCAATGGCAGGAGCTAGACTGAGCTGAAGCCAGGAGCCAGAAGCTTTTTCCTAGTCTCCTATGTGGGTTCAGGGAATGAGGTACTTGGGCCATCTTCCACTGCTTTTTCAGGCACATTAGCAGGGAGCTGGATCAGAAGTGGAGCAGCCAAGACTTGAACTGGCACCCATATGGGATGCTGGGGCTGCAGACGGCAGCTTTACCTGCTACACTGTAGTGCCAGCCCTTCCATTAGCTCTCTTTAAAAAAAATTATTTATTTGACAGGTAGAATTACAGTGTGAGAGAGAGAGACAGAGAGAAAGGTCTTCCTTCCGTTGGTTCACCCCCGAAATGGCCACAACAGCCAGAGCTGCGCCGATCCAAAGCCAGGAGCCAGGTGCTCAGGTGCTTCTTCCTGGTCTCCCATGCAGGTGCAGGGGCCCAAGCACCTGGGCCATCCTCCACTGCCCTCCCGAGCCACAGCAGAGAGCTGGACTGGAAGAGGAGAAACCGGGACTAGAACCAGCGCCCATATGGGATCCTGGCGCCACAGGCGGAGGATTAACCTAGTGTGCCATGCCACTGTCCCCTCCATAAGTTTTTGTTTTTGTTTTTGTTTTTTTTTTGACAGGCAGAGTGGATAGTGAGACAGAGACAGAGAGAAAGGTCTTCCTTTTGCCGTTGGTTCACCCTCCAATGGCACAATGGCAGCCGCGGCCGGCGCGCTGCGGCTGGCGCACCGCGCTGATCCGATGGCAGGAGCCAGGTACTTCTCCTGGTCTCCCATGGGGTGCAGGGCCCAAGCACTTGGCCATCCTCCACTGCCTTTCTGGGCCACAGCAGAGAGCTGGCCTGGAAGAGGGGCAACCGGGAAAGAATCCGGCACCCCGACCGGGACTAGAACCCGGTGTGCCGGTGCCGCTAGGTGGAGGATTGGCCTATTGAGCCGCGGCGCCGACTCCAAAAGTTCTTAAACATAAGAATTCCTTTATAATTAAAACACAAAAGAAAACTGATGAAATGTTACAATCACCTCTGCCACCATCAATTTTGTCTTTCCTTCTTACATTGGAGTAAGAAATTTTATTATTTTTTTAATGTAAACTCACAGCTTGTCCAACAAGCTAGCAGGAAGAAATGGGGTTGCTCATACAGGTATAATTTGAGGGATGTTATTCAAAGCATGAAACTCTATGCCCTACAGTGTATCTATTTGGTTTCATTTGAATGTCATTCTCTCTCTATCTCTCTTTCTCTGTTTCTCATAGACATCTAACTCTTGCCTGGGCTGGAGAGGCATATTTATACCTGCCCACAATGGCCAGGGTTAAAACCACGAGCCAGGAGCTTTCTCTCGATCTCCCACTTGGATGCAGGGGCCCAAGTACTTGAGTCATCTCCCACTGTTTTCCCAGGTGCGTGTGCATTAGCAGGAAGCTTTATTGGAAGTTGACCAGCCAAGATTTGAACCAGCTCCCATATGGGATCCCAGCACTACAGGTGGAAGCTTAACCCTCTATGTCACAACACTGGCCCCACCTAAGTAGTTATTTATGTATCTATTAAACTACTTAGAGAAATAAAATAAGGTACAGATAAGACGGCCAGAAAGACACTAGGACTAGAAGGAAAAGAATGTGAGCAAAACCTGAAGAATGAGAAGTGAATGCCCAGGATTTGTGAAGACCCTGGTGACATGGCACCCAGGGAGAACCAGATCTGAACTGAAGTCCTGAAGCAGAAAGTCAATACAAGCATGTTGATTCTGATGCTACTCTACCCTCTGTTCTATCATCACCACTTCAGAGGACCTGAGTTCTCTTAAGTTAAACTGACAAAACTATTCACTCCTTTTATATAGCCATTGAAAGTATTCTTTTTTTTAACTTTTTTTTAATAATTATAAATTTCCAAAGTACAGCTTATGAATTACAATGGCTCCCCCCACCCTTAACTTACCTCCCACCCGCAACCCTCCCATCTCCCGCTCCCTCTCCCATTCCATTCACATCAAGATTCATTTTCAATTCTCTTTATATACAGAAGATCAGTTTATATACATTAAGTAAAGATTTCAACAGTTGGCTCACACACAGAAACACAAAGTATAAAGTACTGTTTGAGTACTAGTTATACCGTTAATTCATATTGTACAACACATTAATGACAGAGATCCTACATGAGGAGTAAGTGCACAGTGACTCCTGTTGTTGACTTAACAAATTGACATTCTTGTTTATGGCGTCAGTAATCACCCTAGGCTCTTGTCATGGGTTGCCAAGGCTATGGAAGCCGTTTGAGTTCGCCGACTCCGATCTTTTTTAGACAAGCTGATAGTCAAAGTGGAAGTTCTCTTCTCCCTTCAGAGAAAGGTACCTCCTTTATTTTTTTTAACTTTTATTTAATGAATATAAATTTCCAAAGTACAGCTTATGGATTACAATGGCTTCCCCCCCATAACGTCCCTCCCACCCGCAACCCTCCCCTTTCCCACTCCCTCTCCCCTTCCATTCACATCAAGATTCATTTTCGATTCTCTTTATATACAGAAGATCAGTTTAGCATACATTAGGTAAAGATTTCAGCAGTTTGCTCCCACACAGAAACATAAAGTGAAAAATACTGTTTGAGTACTAGTTATAGCATTAAATCTCAATGTACAGCACACTAAGGACAAAGATCCTACATGAGGAGTAAGTGCACAGTGACTCCTGTTGTTGACTTAACAAATTGACACTCTTGTTTATGTCATCAGTAATCACCCTAGGCTCTTGTCATGAGTTGCCAAGGCTATGGAAGCCTTTTGAGTTCACCAACTCTGATCATATTTAGACAAGGTCGTAGTCAAAGTGGAAGTTCTCTCCTCACTTCAGAGAAAGGTACCTCCTTCTTTGATGACCTGTTCTCATTGAAAGTATTCTTTACTTTCCTTTTGCTCAGCTACCACATAGTGCCCACAAATTCTCCTAGAAAACACATTTAGCAAAGCAGCTCACAAGGTATTTCTAAGATTGGATTCACCTTTTATATTAAAATAATATACCAGTGGCTCAGTGGTAGTAGTATTAGAATGTATTGTTAAAAATGAGAGGTGCATTTACATGGCAAACATAAAGTGTGATACAGAATATCACCCATTCGTGGAGTCAAATATTAATAAGTGCTTTACAAAAATAACAATTTACAGACCTTTAACTTTTATGATAAAAACCTCCTAAAAGACTAGCTAATTAAATTTAGTGTCAACAAAAATTTTGCAGTTTCTGTGATTTTAATACCTTAACACTTTTTTTTAATTTTTTGTGTATTAACCTGTGTTTTCAAAGATTTATTTATTTTAAAGCAGAGCTACAGACACACCCATACACCCAGAGAGAGAGAAAGAGAGAGAATCTTTCATCTGCTGGTTCAGTTCTCCAATGTCCATAGTGGCTGGCATTGGGCCAGATCGAAGCCAAGAACCTGGAATTCCATTCAGATCTCCCAACACCTTGAACTTTTTGTTTTGAAGGTTTATTTATGTATTTTAGAGGCAGAGTTATAGACAGAGAGAGGGAGAGACAGAGATAAAGGTCTTCTATCTGCTGGTGCACTTCCCAAATGGCTGCAACAGCCAGAGGTAGGCCAATCTGAAGCCAGTAGCCAGGAGCTTCTTCTGAGTCTCCCACAGTTACAGGGACCTTGAGCACTTGGGCCATCTTTCACTGCCTTTCCAGGCTGTAACAGAGAGTTGACAAGCAGCTGAGATACGATCTGGCACCCATATGGGATGCCAGTGGCTTAGCCCACTGTGTCACAGCACCAGTCCCAAACAAAGCCATAAATTTTTTAAAACGCGGCTAGCAATGTGGCATAGTGGATTATGCCACTGCCTGTGATGCTGGCATCCCATGTGAGCTCCAGTTTGAGGTCCCAACTGCTCCACCTCAGATACACCTACCTGCTGAAACGCCTGGGAAAGCAGCAGAGGATGGGCCAAGGGCTTGCCCTTGAACCCCTACCCACCCACGCACCCACCTCATTGGAGACCTGGATGGAATTCCAGCCTCTTGGCTTTGGCCGGGTCCAGCCCCAGCTATTGAGGACATTTGAAGTGTGGACCAGCAGATGGAAGATCTCTTCATCTCTCTGTCTCTCTCCCCTTCCCTCTCCCCTCTCTGTAACTCTGCCTTTCATCTAATAAAAATAAATGTTTGCAAGATATTTAATGACATAAAAATGTACATGTTTATGGTATACCATGTGATATTTCAAAGCATGTATACATTGGGTAATGTCCAATCAGGGTAAGCATACCCATCACTTCAGATATTTATCATCTAATGCTGGTGAAAACATTGAAGATAATTTCAGTTCCTAATTGAGAAAAAAAATAAGAAAACTTTGTAATTATTTTTGATATATATTAGTGGAAATTGCATTTTAAAAATATATCATAATTGATGTGTAAAAAACATGTGATGATATCCAAGAGGTTTTACTAGAGTGTTTTGAAGGAGTCTATGTGAGTCATAATACTTTTGACTGATTATTCCTACATTTAGAACATGAAAAATATGTAAAACAATGAAAAATCCTCTTGAGATGTCACCTGTATTTTCCATACCTAAGATTCAGTCACTAAACTGCTTATCACTAGATGTGTGGGATCATTAATCTTGCATTTTAAGAACTTTTTATTGAGGCAGGATATTTTAACGGGTAAAATGTCATACTTTCAATTTTTGTGATTCCATTCATTTAAAACTGCTTTATTTTGCTTACTGAGACTGTTTTTTAATAAGGATTACAAGAACCATACCTCTTCTCACGATGTATATCCAATACAAGCAGATCAGACTGTGATATATTGATCTCACCAGACTCTTTAAATTCTCCTTGGAACAAATGAATGCATTATCTCATTCTGAATAATAAATATGAATTGTGCAATAGGCAATTCTTTAAGATAAAATAAATATGTTCTCTAAATAATATTCCTTTAGAATAATTTATGAAATAAAATTAGAGTAACTGATTATGCTTTCAGTTAATGTCCAATTAAGACACTTGCTCAATAGATAATCTTATTGTAGGTTGTAAGCAGATGAGGTGTGCTTTTTGTATCTATATTCTGCAAGTAATATCACCTTTGGAAGTCTGACTTCCTGATTGCTCACAGTCCTATTTCAGACAAGTGCGAACGCAGCTGTAGACTAAGTGACCACATTTTATGTTGTGGATTTTGGTTAGCAGCTGTATAATTTGCATCTCATTTCCCTTGCCCAGAGCTCATGAGAGCTTTTCACATTTTTATATTATAGACTTACTTATTAGACATAATTAAAATATGAAATAAAAAGACCAGGAATATTAAACTTGATTTTCCACTCAGTGGGCAGAGAACAGACCTTCAGAAAAGGAAAGGCAAACTTAGGTAGCCACAATAGTCTGGGTTCTTTCAGTTAAGAAACTGACATCTGTTCTACACTCCATTAAAAGTTTGGGGATGCATTTTCCTGCTTGGAATTGAAGAACAGGAAGGCATAAAGGGGAGGAGAAACAGCCACAGAGAGGCAGTATAATCTCATGCTTGAGTGTAAGAGATTACAACTCAGCCCTGTGTCATGGCCTCTGCAATCTGCCAGTAATCACAATAGCTAACCTACCATCGCACTTACAATGGGCCATGCATTGCACCCTTGTCATGTAAGATTCAAAACAGAGTTACTGTGCAGATTAAGAAAGTAAGATTCCAGCCAGCTCTGTGGCTCACTAGGATAATCCTCCACCTGCGGCGCCGGCACCCCGGGTTCTAGTCCCAGTTGGGGCGCCGGATTATGTCCTGGTTGCTCCTCTTCCAGTCCAGCTCTCTGCTGTGACCCGGGAAGGCAGTGGAGGATGGCCCAAGTGCGTGGGCCCTGCACCCACATGGGAGACCAGGAGGAAGCTCCTGGCTTCTGGCTTCAGATCAGCATAACTCCAACCGTAGCGGCCATTTCGGGAGTGAACCAATGGAAGGAAGACCTTTCTCTCTGTCTCTCTCTCTCTCTCTCTCTCTCTCTGTCTCTCTCTCTCTCTCTCTCTCACTGTCTAACTCTGCCTGTAAAAAATAAAAATAAAAAAATAAAAAATAAAGAAATGAAGATTCCTTTACGACTCTTTGTCTACTTTAGTGGGGAGTTGAAATCTACTTCAGGTACTCTATCTCTGGTACCCATGACATGACTGACAACCCCATGTCTCTTTACCCTTACATTAGCTGTTGTATAAAATGAAAACATACATAAGTACAGTTGTGTTCTCTGCTTATTGTCATAATAAATATAACCACAGCCAGATGGGCTAAAGCTTTTCTCATAATAAGACTCAAATAAATGTAGACAATTGCTGGCAACAGAGTAGGTACAGTGTCTGGAATCAGAAAATGAAGCTTCAGAGGTTGTCTTGCTTTCATTAATTTAGATTTTTTTCAACAGATTAATCAGAATTAGACTTGAAAATGAAGACACTTAATCCAGACCATTAATCATGTTAAACATATTAGCTAATTTTGAAATATTAAGTCCATTTAGTATTGCATAGAATTTTGACTTTTGAGAAAAACCTATGAAATATTAGGGGATTAAGCTTCTGCCTGCAATGCTGGCATCCCATAGAGGCATGAGTTCGAGTCCTGGCTCCTCCACTTCCAATCTAGTTCCCTGCTAATGCACCTGGGAAAGCAACAGAAGATGGTCCAAGTACCTGCCTCCACATGGGAGACCTGGAAGAAGTTCCTGGTTCTTGGCTTCAAATGGGCCCAGTCCTGGCCTTTGCAGCCATTTGGGGAGTAAAACAGTAGATGGAAGATCTCTCTCTCTCTCTGTTTCTCCCTCACTCTCTATAACTCTGCCTTTCAAATAAATAAATTAATATATCTTTTAAAAAGTACAGAAGCACAGTAGTGAGCAGGGACATCATCCATGAGTCCAACAGCTGGAGGCTGGAGGAAATACCAGATTCTGACAGTGACATGAGAGCAGACTACAGCAGCCAGTGCCACTGGTGATATTGCCTGAGGGAGAGCCTTGCGGACTGAACCGTCTTTGAGTCTGGCCCAGAGCCCCAGCATGGGGCAGGGTATCCCCTAATACAGAAAAGGAAAATCACATTTCTTTCTCGCCATCCCCCATGAGAGCACCCGGCAACCAGAGGGGAGAAGGCACCATCTTGACACTAGTAGAGGCTGCAGCAGCTCTCATACACATGACCAGGGGATTTTGGCAGAGGGAGAAATGTGTGTTTCCCACTGCCTTTGAGTCTGCCTGGGATGGTTGACAGGAGGCTGGGTACCCACTTAGGATTGTGGGAGGCCCCCCATCCTCTCAACCTATCGTAAGCTCCAGAGCTCAATCTGCCAATACAGAGCAGCCACAGGCAGCTGACTCTATAATTAACTCTGCTCTCTCCATAGACAGAGCAAGATTGCAGAGCAGAGATGGGATCCTCAGTACCAAGTGACTGTGAGAGCCTTGTGCACTGTAACTATTGGAATCCTGTGACTGCACAATAGGGCATGGAGCATAGGTGAATCTCTGAGCAATCACTGAGTCTGGCATCCAGGCTCAGAGCTCCCTGATTGCCTGGATTGGGTCATTACTGAGGGCTCCATGCTTATACTGAGGATGGTGCAGGTCCTTTGTGTGGTTCATGTGTGGGTGAGAGTTGTATCCACTGAAGGCCAACCTTGGGCATTGATCACCCGGGAAGAGAGGAGGTGAGGTTTTGATTATTTCAACAGATGCGATTGTACTCTCTCCCCTGATGACAACAGAGGATATCTTCCATGCCCAAATGGGGCATCATCCTGGATTCTCACCTGACCCTTGAGCACTGACCAGAGTTTCCTAGTCCCACCCAGCACACATAACTAGGTATTCACTAAAGGAGTAGACACTCCACTAAGCCACAGAGGAATAGTTCAAAGATAACATTCATCAGTGGAGAAAACCAAGTGTTTCCACAAATGTCTAAAAATAAACTCAGAAATACAAGAAACAAGAATAAGGAATAGCACATGACTCCTACAAAGGAATAAAGAAACATTTCAATATTAGAATGTGAAGATGAAGAAATTGATGAAATGCCTGAAAAGGAATTCATAGGATTTCCCAGAAGCAATGAGAAGGAAATTTGTGAGTTAAAGAAATCGATAAATGACATGAATAAAAAATTTTCCCACAAGATTGAAATGTTGAAGAGAACCTGAACTGAAATACCAGAAATGCTACTTTCCCAAACTGAGCATTGTGGCAGCTTGGCATTTCTTTGGAAGATGTGGACTGATATCAGTGTTTAAAAAATGTTTTTTAATTTTCCTTCAGAATCATTCTATATTTTGGACAAGCAGACTTACAGATAGAGATGGGGTACAGAGAGAGGGATCACTCACCCATCTGGTGATTTACTCCCCAAATTGCCAAAATAGCCTGGCCTGGTGTAGGCTGAAGCCAGAAACTAGAAGATTCTTCCAGGTCTTCCACCTGGGAGCAGGGTGCCACACACTCGGGCCATCCTCCACTCCTTCCCCAGGCTCCTTAGCAGGGAGCTGGATTGGAAGTGCAGAAGCAGAACTCATTCCGGTGCCTGAAAGTGATTCCAGTGCTGCAGCTTGTGGCTGAACCAGCTGAGCCTCCATGCCAGGTGCCAGTGTTTACCACTTGAAGCCTGGGGCTGGTTACCACACCCAGGAGGCTGTGAGGTCACAAGAGGGCTAACACAGGGGTGGGAGTTCATTTCCAGTCCCAACCCTGGAAGACCAGATGTCTGGCGCACAGTGCACTGAACTGTCTAGAAAAGCCTTGGGGTCTCCTGGTCCTTCACAGAACACCCTAGGAGCACACAGCATCAGGAGTGGGTGGCAGTGAACCATGCCCCAGTTTCTTGCCCATCACCAAACCCTTTGTATACAGGACACCGCAAGCCTGAGGCTGCACACCGATCCAGGAGCGCTGCAGTGCTGGAGACTCAGAAAAGGTATCCCAAACAGTTCTAGCAGGCCTAGCTTGGCAAGGCCTGGCCTTGCCAGGAAAACACAGTTTCTAGATCAATGTACCCTCTTTGGAGTGGCTGGCACACTTCTTGGGACCAAGGGGTCAAATCAAGAGTATTCTTTAAAAACAAAAAAGAATTTGTTCATTTGAAAGAGTTACAGAGAGAAGTAGAGATGAGAGAGGTCTTCCAGCAGCTGTTTTACTCCCCAGATGTCCGCAATGGCTAGAGGTGAGCTGTAGGAGCCAGGAGCTTCCTCCAGGTCTCCCAAGTGGGTGCAGGGACCCAAGGACTCCGGCCATCCTCTGCTGCTTTCCCAGGTGCATTAGCAGGGAGCTGGATCAGAAGTGGAGCAGCTGGGACTGGAACTGGCACCCATATGGGATGCCAGTGCTACAGGCCAGGACTTTAACCTGCTGTACCACAGTGCCAACCCCTCAAGAGTATTCTAGTACTCCAGATTTCCATGGCTATTCTAGAGACAGAGCCAAAACTCACTAGAGAAGAGGATGGCCAGACAGACATGCTTAGCTCTTTGGGATTCTCTGGAGATGTGTGAGTGATATGGAATCTGAGGGGCCTGACAATTGCCCAACAGACTCAAGGCCTCCCACTCATTCTTGGCATGCCAAGGGCTTCTTGGACATGCCTTGGATTAAGTCCTTCGTGTCTTTTCATATCCTGCTTTAGGAAATATTGGCCTGTCCAGAGCTGGCCACTGGCAAGGGTTTTTGGGGTTCACGTTTAATCTGACACAGCTTCTTGCTCCTTTGGATCCTGTCATGTCCTAGCTATGTGACCCACTCTGAGAATCCTGGTACGAGGGGAATGCCATTTACCTTGAGCCTGTCCAAGCCTCCAACATGCACAGGAATTCTGGCAGTGCCAGAGTTTGGGCTCAGGTTCAGCCCAAAGCCGTGCTAGCCAGAAAGCAACTCCCTTGTGCCTTGCAGGAACCTCTTGCCCAAGGACCTCTCAGAGCACCCTGGGATGTCAGGAAAGCTAGCTCCATTCTCAAGAGTTTCGCGAGAGCAAGAATGTGGACTTCTGGGTTTTCCCAGTGAAACAGATCAGAACACATATCCTAAGGGCCCTGGTGTGCCTGGGAATTTCTGGATCTCTGAGCGCCACTCTCTGGGTTGGTGCCAGGGTTCAGATCCTGATCCTAGATCAGGGGACAAGATACCTCAGCCAAGGGCCATAAACCCTGCAATAAAATATGGCCATTGAGAATCTCAGTGGGAGCATGCTGTCCCTTGGATTCCAGCCAAAAACTCCGAGGAAGCTTGTGTGCCTGTTTCCCAAACAGTTCAGAGGCAGCTGAGCCTTTCTTCAAGAGATGTGGAACAGGATCACTGTTTACGTGTTCTTTATTTTTACTTCAAAGAATCATTTTATATCTTGGACAGGCAAACTTACAGATAGAGAAGGGTCACCCATTCAGTGGTTCACTCCCCAGGTGGCCAAAACAGTCGTGGCTGTGCTAGGATGAAGCCAAGAAGCAGAAGCTTCTTCTAGATCTCCTACTTGGGAGCAGGGGACCAATATAACTGAGGACAGCACATCGTGGACTTTTGGTGGTTCTCACCCTGCCCATTGCACACACAGTGACCTAGGAGATGTTACAGACTAACAGACACTTCGGATGGAAAGCACGCAGTTTATTTACACATGCAGGCTTGACTAGACTTGAGTCTCAAGAGTCAAGACCTGATCCTCTGTCTCTCACTACTTTTATACCCTAAATTTAGCAAGGCAGTGACGAGGTAGTTTCGGGGAGCACAATGTTATGTTATCTCAGGCTCTCGGGGATTAACAAATCACAGCTGCAAAGTAAGGTAGTTTTAGGATATGAGAACAGTAAATTATAACTTTAAGGCAAGTTTAGGAGGCACACGCTATCTCACTTAGGTATGGGACTAGTGCTTTACGGCAGGTGGGGAACCAGTTTCTACAGTCAGTATTGGTTTGCTTAGACCCAACTGTCCCTTTGCTAGCAAGCTGAAGGGTGTCTGTAGCATTCGCTCACTGGCTCCTTTAAGGTCCAGCAGGAGAGGCTCTGTAACAGAGACACTGCCACTAGAACGTGGGACATTAGATGAGCAATTGGGTCAGAGTCTACCATACTCATGCATTAGAAGCTCAATATACTCAAATCTTACTAGAAAACAGTCATGCTGGTTTGCTGGTGGAACAGCGGTCTCAGAATGTGCATTCAAAGCCCACGCTACTGCAAACAATACTGGAGTTGGTGTAAGCACCTTAATGAGTTCACAGGTTGCCTACACATGCCAAGATACTGACACAGCATTTTAAAACACTCCAGGGGACTGCATATGTGTGTTTTTTTTTTACTTTCATTTAATGAATATAAATTTCCAAAGTACAGAATATGGATTACAATGGCTTCCCCCGCATGACGTCCCTCCCACCCGCAACCCTCCCCTTTCCCACTCCCTCTCCCCTTCCATTCACATCAAGATTCATTTTCGTTTCTCTTTATATACAGAAAATCAGTTTAGCATACATTAAGTACAGATTTCAGCAGTTTGCTCCCACACAGAAACATAAAGTGAAAAATACTGTTTGAGTACTAGTTATAGCATTAAATCTCAATGTACAGCACACTAAGGACAAAGATCCTACATGAGGAGTAAGTGCACAGTGACTCCTGTTGTTGACTTAACAAATTGACACTCTTGTTTATGGCATCAGTAATCACCCTAGGCTCTTGTCATGAGCTGCCAAGGCTATGGAAGCCCCCTGAGTTCACTGATTCTGATAATTTTTAGACAAGGCCATGAAATTCGGCAAGGTGTGCCTAGTGACCACCGGTAGCTCTTCCAATACTTCTGGAGACTCCACAGGGGTTTTGCAGGTTCACATCCTGCCCAGGAATGCCCAGTGAAAACCCAGCCTTTGCAAATATTACTGAGGAATGCGCATGAGCATATAGTGGGTCACAGGCTTCCCACACATATGCAGTGAGGATCCAAGCTTTTAAAAATATAACTAGGGGCTGGCACTGTGGTGTAGTGGGCAAAGCCACTGCCTGCAGTGCCAGAATCCCATATGGGAGCCAATTTGAATCCTGACTGCTCCACTTCTGATCCAGTTCTCTGTTGTTGCCCGGGAAAGCAATGGAAGATGGCCCAAATACTGGGCCCCTGCACCCATGTGGGAGACCTAGAAGAAGCTCCTGGCTCCTGGCTTAGGATTGGCCCAGCTCCGGCCATTGTGGCCACTTGGGGAGTGAACCAGTGGATGGAAGACTTTCTCTCTCTCTCTCTCTCTCTCTCTCTCTCTGTAACTCTGCCTTTCAAATAAATAAATCTTAAAAATAAAATAAAATATAACTGGTGATGACAGGTCACATTTGGTGTCTCAAAGTCAGCCCTAAATATGCAGGGTCAGACTACAATATGCAAATTCATCTAGAGATCACTCTTGTCTGTTAGCTGGAACCAAGGTGGACCATGAAAGTGTATTCACCACCAGGTGTTTGCAAATGCAACTTGGGATGGCTGCCCCTGCACATTAAGTGACTGTGCTAGCTTTTGCAAACACAATTGCAGAATACATAGGCCCTTTTTTGGTTCTAATCTACCAGGCATTTACAGTGATGTCCTCTACTACAGCTGGGGATCACACGTGCACAGTTGGTGATTCACAGGCTGCCCAGGCATGCTTAGTTACTGATCAACCCTTGGTAAATTCAACTGAGGACCATGCATGGGCATTTGGTGGTATACATACTGCCCGTGCATGCAAGGTGACCCAGGAGACAGTGCCAATGGAACTTGGGATATTAGATGCGCAATTGGGTCACCAGGTGTGCCATACTCATACAACAGAAGGCTCAAATCTTACTAGGAACAGCCATGCCTGTTTGCCGGCCCAATGGAGACCTCAGAATATCCATTTAAAGCTTAAGGTCTTTCAAACAATACTGGGGTCATTAACAGATTCACAGGCAAACTACGAAGGCCAAGGTACTGACGCAGCATTTTAAAGCACACCCGGGGACTGCACATGCATGTTTTTTGTGAAAGATGAGGAGTGCCTAGGGACCTCTGTAATTTTGCGAATCCTACTGGGCGCCCCCCACAGGGGTTTTTGCATGTTCACACCTTGCCCAGGAATGCCCAGTGAAAACCCAGCCTTTGTAAATATTACTGGAGAATGTGCATGAACATTTGGTGGGCCACAGACTACCCAGGCATGTACTGTGAGACAAGTATTGAAAATATAACTGGGCCAGCGCTGTGGCTCACTAGGCTAATCCTCCACCTGTGGCACCAGCACCCCGGGTTCTAGTCCCGGTTGGGGCACCAGGTACTAGTCCTGGTTGCTTCTCTTCCAGTCCAACTCTCTGCTGTGGCCCAGGAGGGCAGCGGAGGATGGCCCAAGTGCTTGGGTCCCTGTACCTGCATGGGAGACTAGGAGGAAGCACCCAGCTCCTGGCTTCAGATTGGCGCAGCGCCGGCTGTAGTGGTCGTTAGGGGAGTGAACCAACGGAAGGAAGATCTTTCTCTCTGTCTCTCTCTCTCACTGTATATAACCCTTTCTCTCTGTCTCTCTCTCTCACTAACTCAGCCTGTCAAAATAAAAAATAAAAAAAAAGAAAAGAAAATATAATTGGGGATGGCAGATCACATTTGAGGTCTCAAAGTCAGCCATAAATGGTGGTCAGACCACAATATGCAAATTCATATAGAGAACACTCTTGCCAGTTAGCTGGCACCAAGCTGCACCATGAATGCGCATTCACCATCAGGCGTTTGCAAATGCAACTTGAGACCATATATGGGCCTTTAGTCATTCACAGGCTGCACACCCACACTAAGTGACTGAAATCGGGGACCTTTACTCAAAATTTATTTTAAGATTAATATTTTCGAGGGCTATTGCCATATATTTAGATAAGAATTCTGACTATCAGCTGTTTCTAAATGAAACAGGCAGCATGGTAAGTTTTTAGCATTTATTCAGTGTGAGAAGTTCATAGGAAAGTAGAGGCTTTATTTGAGGGAGAAAGAAGTCTAGAAATGTAAGTTGAATCTAAAATAGGCAGAGAGCAGGCCGGGAGCCACTTGGAGCAAGCATGCAATTAGGTTCAGCCACAGGTAGGGTAGCACAGGCAGGGAAGCAGAGAGAGGGCAGCCAGAAGGCCGGGCACCTGGAGGCTCGGAACAACAAGGGAAAGGCCCACCATGCCTTTTATTCACATCCAAAGGGGAGTGGTTACATAGTCTGATTGGCAGGTTGGCATACAGGAGGTCAAGAAGGGGCATGAGATCACAAAAGGGGGAAGGCTGAAAGCGTGGTCTCCAGCTCACAAATCTAATCAACATAATCCTATCTGCCTGCCTATATTAACTGTGCTAGCTTTTGCAAACACAACTGAAGAATACCTAGGTCTTTTTCTGTTCTTAGACTACCAGGCACACACAATGACCTGCTAAGCCTTTTCTACTACACCAGGGGACCACAGATGCACAGTTGGTGGTTTGCAGGCTGCCCACACATTCTCAGTTACCAATCAACTCTTTGTAAATACAATCAGGGAATGCTGATGGGCATTTGGTGTTTTACACGTTGCCACGCATGCAAGGAGGCCCAGGAGACAATGCTAATCGAATTGGGGATATCAAATGCACAATTCGGTCATAAAGTCTACCGTATTGATGCAACAGAAGGCTCAATATATTCAAATCTTACTAGAGAACAGCCATGCTGGCTTGCTGGCTGAACAGCGGCCACAAAATATGCATTAAAAGCCCAAGATATTTCATACAAAACTGGGGTCAGCACAAGCACATTAACAGGTACACAGGCAACCCACGCATGCCGAGACTGACACAGCATTTTAAAAGAACACCTGTGGATTGCCCATGCATGTATTTTGTCAAAGAGTGCAAAGAATGCCTAGTGACCGACTGCAGCTTTGCAAATACAACTGAAGACCACTCAGGGGTTTTGCAGATTCACACCCTGCCCAGGAATGCCCAGTGATGACTCAGCATTTGCAAATATAACCGGACTATGCATGAACACTTGGTGGTCACAGGCTTCCCACACGTGCCCAGAGAGGTCCAAGGATTTGAAAATATAACTGGTGGTAGCAGACCATATTTGGGATCTCAAAGTCAGCCGTAAATACACAGTGGTCAGACCATGATGTGCAAATGTAACCAGGGGGCACTCTATTCAGTTAGCTGGCTCCAAAGTGGCCTGCGAATGTGCATTCACCATCTCCCCAGCATTTGGAAATTCAACGTGGGACTGCAATGCACATTTAGTCATTCACAGAAAGTCACTCACAGATAGAGCTGTTTTGCCTCATTTTACTTCAAGGTGTGGAGTTCATGTCTCTAGTAGGGAACTGTTGCTGCATTTAGTCTTTATGTTCAATAATGTTTAGACACTTAGGGCACGGTATGCAGTAAAACAAGCAGGAAAGAGTGTATTCCCTGAAGTAGTCTCAATGAATGGAGTTCATAATCAGGTTAGTACTCATAAATTCAGTGGTGACTTGAAGTACATGTGGTGTTAACACTATGTGCACTTTGTAAGCAATTTATTTCCAGTTTTTCAAGCATCATGTAATATAATCCTATTAGAAGGAGATATTCCAAGATATTTCAGGAAAAATGTCCCAGAACATGGTTCCTACTTTCTTACATATTCACTGATTACTTTAGATATGGTTCCTTGAGAAGCCAGGAAAATCTTTTTATTTATTTATTTATTTGAGAGGTAGAGTTATAGCAGATAGAGGGAGAGACGAGAGAAAGTTCTTTCACCTGCTGGTTCACTTCCCAGATGGCTACAATGGCCAGAGCTGAGCCTATCCGAAGCCAGGAACCAGGAGCTTCTTCCGGGTCTCCTCATAGCTGCAGGGGCCCAAGGACTTGAGTTATCTCCTACTGCTTTCTCAGGCCATAGCAGAGAGCTGGATCAGAAAAGGAGCAGTCAGGACTAGAACCAGCACCCATATGGGATGCCAGTGCCACAGAGACTTAGCCCACAGCACCAGCCCCTCTAGGGAAATTATCTTCAGATTAATGTGTTTAGGATGGTAAACATGCTCAAGCCTCAAACATCA
The DNA here is from genome assembly GCF_051225735.1 of Oryctolagus cuniculus. Taxonomy (NCBI): domain Eukaryota; kingdom Metazoa; phylum Chordata; class Mammalia; order Lagomorpha; family Leporidae; genus Oryctolagus; species Oryctolagus cuniculus. Next base: position 128,848,248 of record NC_142869.1, on the reverse strand, counting down.
TGTAGATGAATTATAATGCAGGTGAATCATAGTAGAAAGGTCTGTTGCACTTTAAATTATCTCAAGGAATAAACTTCTCTTTTGGAGTATAACTGTTATTCCAGTTTAACCTTTAAGTCTACAAACATGATTTTAAAAATTTGATATAACTTAAACAGAGTGATTTTCCTGATGGTCTCCTAACAAGTGGAGTTGATACCCAGTTCAATACGAGATTACCACATTAGGATTCCATGAGAACCTAAATGTAAATCTTTATTAATACTGAAAGGTTTTGATATTCAATGTATTTCCAATGTTTCAAACATTGCTTTAAACAATCTTGCTATAAAGCTCTCATTTGCCTGAAGTGATTTCAAGAAATTGTTAGCTCCTAAAACGGACCATGTTTTATATGCTCACTTATTGCTTTGGGCCCCCAGCCTGTAATACACACAAAATTGACAAAACAAGAGATTTGAATGTTACTGTAAAGTAAGGTTTATGAGAGTATATGAATATACCATCTGTATTAACACTACTGAGCTTAGTAAGCAGTGAATTTCCAATGCTTTGTAATCATTAGAGTCATTGTGCCAGAAGCCATTTTCTGGAATTCAATTAGTTTCTAAGAATAAACTTTCTGTGATGTTTTCTCTGTGTGTTTACTGATTGCTTTACATACACAGGTCTTAAAATGAAATAACTTCACAAACATGAGAACATAGGCAAAAGGAATGATACTGAAAAATTATTTATTGTTTGATGTTGTCTCAAGAAAAGGAGTTTGTATCCAGTTTAGCACTTGTTTTCATTCATTAATCAAAATAATGAAAGAATCCCTGATTTTAGCTCTTTTTCTTTTTGCATAGCAATCATTTTTATTTCTAGCATGAGAACACACTGTGTGTTAGAAATAATCAAAGGAGATGTTAAGCATGATGATTGGCAAACAAAATGATTAACATTAAATAAGGACAGGCATAGAACTTCTTGGAAAATTTTCCTGGAAAAATTAAATGGATTCTCTGCTATAATTACAATGTCTTTAAAAATGCAATTCCAATGCATCTAACATAGAGAAGAAAAATGTTACTTGGAAGAGTAAATGTGTCGGGGCTGGCGCTGTGGCACAGTGCGTTAAAGCCCTGGCCTGATGTGCCGGCATCCCATATGGGCGCTGGTTCTAGTCCCAGCTGCTCCTCTTCTGATCCAGCTCTTGCTATGGCTTGGGATGGCAGTAGAAGATGGTCCAAGCCCTTGGGCCCCTGCACCCACATGGGAGACCCAGAAAAAGCTCCTGGCTCCTGGCTTTGGTTTGGTGCAGCTCCAGCTGTTGCAGCCATCTGGGGAGTGAACCAGCAGATGGAAGACCTCTCTCTCTGTCTCTACCTCTCCCTGTAACTCTATCTTTCAAATAAATAAAATAAATCTTAAAAAAGAGTAATTGTGACGATTTTTCAAGAAAGAAAATTCAAATGGCCAACAGACACTTGCAAAAATGTTCAGGATCACTATCCATCAGGGAAATGCAAATCAAAACCACAATGAGGTTTCATCTCACTCCAGTTAGAATGGCTCACATACAGAAAACAACAAATGCTGGTGAGGATGTGGGGGAAAAGGTACCCTGAATCACTGTTGGTGGGAATGTAACCTGGTGTAGCCACTGTGGAAAAGAGTATGGAGATACCTCAGAGATCTGAATATATACCTGCCATATGATCCAGCCATCCCACTCCTGGGAATTTACCCAAACCAAAAGAAATCAGTATATGAAAGCGTTATCTGTACCCCTATGTTCATTGTAGCACAATTCACAATAACTAAGATATGGAATCAACCCAGAGGTCCACCAACTGTAGACTGGATTAAAAAAATCATTGTATATGTACTCTATGGAGTACTACTCAGCTGAAAAAAAAAGGAATGAAATCCTATCTTTTGCAACAAGATGGTCACAGCTGGAAGCCATTATATTTAATGAAATAAGCCAGTCCCAAAAAGATAATTATCATATGTTTTCCCTGATCTATTGTAACTAATAGAATACCTGAAATTTAACATGTTGTAGTAAAATGGATATTTTGAGAATAGATGACTTTTTATATAGCCCTTGTCTCTTACACCAGTGAATAACATTTTGTTGTGTTTTCTTTTCTTTATTGTCACACTATTTGTTGAATTCCTTTACTTAGAGTAGTGCTAACTATTCAGTCATTAAGTATACTGAAAACAGACCATTGTAAAAATTAAGAATGGGAATCAGAGAGGGAAAGGGAGGAAGGGTTGGAGCATGGGCAGGAGGGAGGTGGGGGAAGCCTCACTATGTTCTTAAATCTGTATATATGAAATCTATGAAACTTGTATAACTTAAATAAAACTTTTTTAAAAAGAGTAGATATGCCTGAAAGCAAGCTTAGAGTTAGTACATCAAAGAGAAGTCACTTGTGACCTGTAGTTTTTGAGTTCTTATCAATCTGAAATTAACCCTAACCCTAAAGGCTATGTCAAACCCTAATGTTAATCTTAATCCTAAAGACAAAATTATCCAAAGGCCACATCCACAACCTAGATGTACATCTAGCTTTAATCCTAGTCATGGCTCTAAAACTAACCTTAAAAATAAACCTAGCCTTCACTTTCAAAAGAAGTTCAACCATAACTATAACTTTAGCTCTGAGTAAAACTCTAGGCCTAACACCACTCCTAACCATAACCTTACCCAAACCTTTTTTTCCCAAAGAAACCTTTTATTTAATGAGTACAAATTTCATAGATACTACTTTAGAATATAGGGATTCTTCCCATCATACCTGCTGTCCCATCCCCATTCCCACCCCGCCTCCTCCTCCCTCTCCCATTCCTCATCCCATTCACCATTAAGAAAAACAAAATGTTCCAAGACAGTCCAGACAAGGGCTGTTCAAGTTATTGCTTCTCAAAGTGTCAATTTCAGTTCTACAGATTGCCTTTTAGGTGCTCTATTAGTTATTACAAGTCAAGGAAAACATGTGGTATTTGTCCCTTTGGGACTGGCTTATTCCACTAAGTATGATGCTTTCTAGATTCATCCATTTTGTTGCAAATGAATGGTATTCCATATCCCCTAATTTCCTTTTTTTGAGATTTAAAAGTATTTATTAGAATCAAAGGCCTCAAGACAGAGCAGCATGAAGGGGGGCTTCCAAAAGAGGAAAACCTAAAGGAACCAGTGGCAGTGGGCTTTTTAAGTACAACTTCAAAGAAAAAAAATTGACAATCAGATTGGCATTCAGTTACCAGGCAGGGACAAAAACCATCAAAAGACCTGATTTGTAATTCTCCATCCTGTCTGGCCTGCTAAGGATGCAACAGGTACCTTGTTTTCACAATAAGCTGTGAGCTCAGGAAGAGCTCCCTTACTCTCATGGTAAATTTGGAGATTCCAAAGGAAGGAGGGCAGCCTGTTTATTCTTGCTAAAGATAATGTTTTGGGGAATGAAGCAAATATTTTATACCTCAAATTCCATTGGGATCCCCTGACTGTCTAATAACCCATCTGACTCCTCACATTCCCACTTCCCGATGATGGGAACCCTAGCACCTGTTAGGGGGAACTGGGCAATGATCACTCTGGCTGCTTCATGCTGAAAAGAGGCGTCTTTGGGAAGGGGGTCAAGACAGGGTTCCAGGAGGAGGTGGCTTCTTAGCAGGAGGTGGCTTCTCCAGGGAGATGCAGTGCCAGCTTGCAGAAACCTTCCCTCCGAGATTTCATGTGCATGACCACCTAGAATTTTACTCTTTTTAAGTCCGGAGAAAACAAATCTAACAAGCAGTTTAAATTCACAGGATCTGAAATCACAAGATCTAAAACAGAGGACAGAGTCATTATTAGAGTCCCTAAGAAAAGTGTCTAAACTAAGAGCAAGCTTTTTCATTGAGAAGCAAATTCAAACTGACAGAAAGGGCTTGAAAATAATCAGGTAAGCTTAATCCCTTGTCAGTTATGAGGCTCAGACCTATCTTTCTTTTTACATGTGGTACATAGGGAGGCACCCTGTTGACTTCCATTACCTAGCTGGCCTGGGAGGAGAGCTGGCTTGAAGAGAAGGCAGGGCGCATTCCTAAAAGGAAAATATTTAGTAGTTAATAACAGTTAATATAATAGTTAATATACAGTTTTGTCTGCAATGTTGTTGACCCTACTTGGCCATCCCCTCGACAGCAGTGGTTACTTTGGAAGTTGGGGCAAGTGAGGGGCTTCTCAGCTTAGAGTGAATAAGGTCTGTGGCTCTGACCTGGAGCCCTTCAACTCCAGGGCAGGTCCCTTTCCAGTGACGCAACTCTTGGCTGGCAGAGCTGCCAAGGCTCTTCATAAGCTGACTTCTGCTGAAGCCCTGGCTTTCCACATCAAAAGCCAATGCAGTAGACTGGTCTTTTGTGTCTCTTTGATGGCAGATCACTGTGTATAGCAGCCATTAATTTGCCTGCCACCTATCTTTACATTGCTTATGCAACCTAGCTTCCTCTTCCTCCTGGTTTTTGTTAACACAGACCAGAGGAAACATTTAAGAGAATGCAAGTCAAGGGGGTGCTCCATCCCTAAGCTTTGGTGGCCTAAACTAGAAATCCGTACTCACAGGCAAGATCTAATAATGGTTTTCTTTGAGGTAGACAATACCCATGAGGAAAGCTATGTCAAAAATGATGACAACTTTCTTTATTAAATTTTAATTCATTAGTAAAACTCTCCCTTTAGTTGAAAAAAAAATGGGAGGTTTTGCCTGTTTACTGTGCCCATGGCAAAGTAAATCTAGCTGTGGCATCATTTTAACTATGCTATTATTACAAAAAAATACTAGCCATCCCTTTTATAAGGTCTAAAGATCAAATTGTACATTCTAGAGAGTTCTTTAAAATAGAATTATCTTCCCATCTTTAAGAGAATAAAGAAATGAGGGAACAAGTTAGACTTCCCAGATCACTTACTGACAATAACAATATAAAATGAAAACTAGCAAACAATTTTAACTATTAAGTAACAAGTTATAAAAACATTTACCAGAAGGTCCAATGTCTTCTATAAATTTTGAAGCAAGAGTGCACGTATTTGGAAACATTGCTTAAATATCTAACACAAGTGTAACTTGTTTGACCAGCAAACCCAAGTGCAAGCATGTCAACAAATTTATGACATCTGATACAGAAAGTTAGGTCACACAGACCAAAAAGATATATTTGATTAACTTAGCAGTTTGAATTTATGGGCAATATTTTATCTATAAGTCCATTAAGACAGGACTCTTAATAATTTTTTCCATGTAGACATACAATATGGACACACATGTAACAATATACAAGACAGAACAATACAGCAGCTTCAGTAACAGTTTTCTAAAATCTCTAGCTTTTTTTTTTATTATTACCATCAACCAGTTAGAATTACTTTCTGCTCTTAGTAATCTGAGTTAGCTATACTTTTTCTAAGTTGGAACTTGTAGTACATTATTGGTTTTATCTGCTTACAGACTGTCCCAAGAGTATTGGACATAATAGAGGTCAGAGAAAAAGAGGTCCTTTAGAACCTAAAAGGACACATTTAAACACAGAACCAACACCTTTCTCTGAAGGGAAGAGAGAACTTCCACTTTGACCATGGCCTTGTCTAAATATGATCAGAGTCGGTGAACTCAGGGGGCTTCCGTAGCCTTGGCAGCTCATGACAAGAGCCTAGGGTGATTACTGAGGCCATAAACAAGAGTGTCAATTTGTTAAGTCAACAACAGGAGTCACTGTGCACTTACTCCTCATGTAGGATCTTTGTCCTTAGTGTGCTGTACATTGAGATTTAATGCTATAACTAGTACTCAAACAGTATTTTTCACTTTATGTTTCTGTGTGGGAGCAAACTGTTGAAATCTGTACTTAATGTATGCTAAACTGATCTTCTGTATATAAAGAGAATCGAAAATGAATCTTGATGTGAATGGAAAGGGAGAGGGAGTGGGAAAGGGGAGGGTTGCAGGTGGGAGGGACGTTATGGGGGGAAGCCATTGTAATCTATAAGCTGTACTTTGGAAATTTATATTCATTAAATAAAAGTTAAAAAAAAAACACAGAACCAACAATGTTTTAACTTCATGAGCAGTAAATCTGATTTTTAAGGTTTGAAAAATACAAAACTGTGGATGACAAAGGCTTTAAATAGCCATGTTTAAAATTATAAACTCATTAACCAACAAGAATAGGCACTTGCTTATTCCATGCAGTATTTTTGAAAGCACCTGTAGGATTTTATCATGTCAGATAGCAACAAAAGGTCATTAGACTTCTTAACTTTTGGACATTTGTATCAGTAGAATTTTACGTTACCATAACAAAATTTAGCACCACTTCAGAACGTTTAATATAATCCAAATAGATAGAACTTTTAATATAATCCAAATAGCCATATTACTTGGTATCGCTATAAGATGAGAGATATATCCTTTGATATTTCCATGGGCCCAACTAGAAATATCAAAGTCCCAAGAATTTGGAGCTTTGATTTTTCTGTTGTTGTTTTTAAATGCCTGTCAAGGATGCCAAGAAAACTTAAAATATCTGATTTAAATAGGATCCCTTACATGATAACATAATGTAGACCAAATTTGATCATTTATACAAAATGATTACTCAAATGCTTTAAAAGAAGCACATATTTAAATAACCCAGAGCTCTTAATAAAAAACTTAGCTGTTTTTAAACAATTAGAACTTAATAGAGACAATAAGAGAACACAATAAATAACTTCAACAGAACATAAAATCTGCCTTTGGTCATCCCAAGAATTGTAAATAAAACTTAAATTAGTTAGCACATGGAATTATCCTATAACTTAGAACAATTTTAACAGAATCAGAACTAGGGAAGAGAAAATAGCCTACTGGAGCTGGTTAGAGAACTGACAGAGAGTCACCAATTAAACAAAACTATTAAAAGGAGATGGCTGCAGTTTTTTTAAACAGATTTTAACACTATTCAGAATATTTACTAACATAAATGCATTGCAAAACCCTCATTGCTTTAACAGAGGATCAGATTCTAATTCTATGCCAAAGAAAAATAGATTAATAGCTTTTGTATCCAAAAATTTCTTTCTTTCATAACCTGTGACTTCCACACACCTTCTTCAACTTACTTGAAACATACTATCATTTGCATTCCAGTCTAGAGTAAACTAGCCATCAGGATAATGTACTTCTTACAAACCATGTCCCTTTTTTAATTAAAAAAAAAAACTCTTTCCTTCTTAACTTTGCTTACCAAGAACACATTTTTATAATTCTGACCTTTTCCATCTGCTGATTTCCTTTACTTATATTTTGAAATAACCCTTTAGAAGTCTCCAGACTAAGACAACATTTTCTAAATAAGATAACACATCGAATTTTAAGCTTAGTTACTTCCAAGTGGTGTTGAACTACTTTCATATGGACAATTTATGAAAACATCTGCTAAGATTACATATTTATATTTAGCGATTATACCTATATGACTGAAAATGCTGATATTATATCATACTTCTATATGAATTAAGGTCAAAGTTACATTTGTATCATGGGTATAAACCAGTGACATTAAGCCAGAGATTTTAAAATTTACCTTGGATCGGGGGGGCCAGCACTGTCATGTAAAGCCACATCCTGCAGTGCCAGCATCCCATATGGGTGCCAGTTCGAGTCCTGGCTGTTCCACTTCCGATCAAGCTCTCTGCTATGACCTGAGAAAGCAGTAGAAGATGGCCCAAGTCCTTGGGCCCCTGCACCCACGTGGGAGACCCAGAAGAAGCTCCTGGCTCTGGATCAGCATTACTCTGGCCATTGCAAACACTTGGGGAGTGAACCAGCAGATGGAAGACCTCTCTGTCTCTGTCTCTATCTCTCTCTCTGTCTCTCTCTCTCTCTCTCTCTCTCTCTCTCTCTCCCTGCCTCTCCTTCTCTCTGTATAACTCTGACTTTCAAATAAATAAATAAATCTTTAAAAAAATTTACCTTAGGAGGGGCTCTAAAAGGCATTAATTACCCATTGCTATCAGAAACCTGTTAAACCAAGTTGTAAAACAAGTTTGGCAAGTTACAAAGCAATATTTTAAAGGCAGTGATCTTCCTATATTCAAAAGAGAGACATTTCTTTAAACTCGGTGTTCAGATACAATTGAATCAAGTTCTACTTACCAAAGACATCATTTTAGATTCTAACTGAACTTGAGTCTAGTTTTCCTTTTACTCAAAGAAAAAATTACCTTGGGCCATTAATGCCTAGTCAGCAGTCAGCTACTTGGGACTGCCTCTGAAATAAACGATTTAGCAGCTGTGAGACGGGTCTCAAGGGTTACTGTAGGCTAGGGACCCATGTGCCAGGGACAAGAAGTACATTGGAGATTGCTCATCAGTTAGGTTTTAATGGGAGAGGGCATCCACCAGAGCAGGTAGGCACCCCTACAGAGATTCCTAAGGAGAAGCTGATAGGTGGCAGAAGAGAGCAATTGCTACAAGGAGGCTCCTGTAAGAGCCCACGAAGGGGCAGGGTAGAGAGAAAAAAACTGGCGGCCCTGCAAATGTTGTAGGCAGGCATATAGGATAGAATTGTTCAGGTTTGTGAGCTGGAAGACCACGCCTTCACCACGCCCTGTGTGACCTCATGCCCCTACCTGGCCACATCTGTGTGTCCACCAGCCAATCAGGTTAATAAACCACTTCCTTCTGTAAGTGGATTAAAGGCCTGGGACACGGTGGGCCCAGCCCTTTTTTTTTTTTTTTTTTTTTTTTTGGCCTTTTGCCATTATGGGCCCATGCTACCCTGAGCCTCCAGGGCGCGTGGCCTTCGGGCCACCCACCCCATGCTTCTTGGCCTGCATGCTCCTCTATGTGGCTGACTCCTGGTACTCAGTATGAATCCAGGTTTCTCTTTCTCTTAGGGCTCTCTCTCTCCTATGCATTTCTCCCACTGAATAAAAAGCTTAAAACTTATCATGCTAGCTTGTTCATTTATGCCAGTATTCAGAATTCTTCTCTGAATATTAGGCAAGAACCCATACAGGCTTATTAACATTGGGAATTTATTAATAAGCACACAGTGATATCATATGGCACCCCATATTCCGATATCACAAAGAGACAATAACCTTATACTCCAAAACCAAAAGCCAATAGTTGGCATGTCTAATAGTTAGCCTGTCAGTCAAACCAGTCTCAGGAATGAGGAGTCAGGTTGGAAGGTGTCCAAGAAGTCATCTTGTAGGTTAATCCATATGTATTTAATAGTATCTGGAGAATTGGACCTAGATTCTTGCCTAGAAACTCCCAGACAAAATTAAAACAATGAAGGCAATTGTCATCTGATAAAAAAAAAAACTCCACTGGGATTAAAATCAACAGTCATAGGCAATAACAGAAGAACCCTGGTGGCTCACTGAATAGACCCAAGGACTCTGTGACACTCTGGAAAGGGATGTAATGCATATCAGAGCACATGCAGGGTGATAGAGGCAAGAGGTCTGTAGGAGATGGAGTTCTGAGACGGGGAGTGAGACTAGAGGGGCTGGCACTTTTTATAACTCACTTAAGCTAACTTCTCCATTCTCCAGCTTGTAAACAGGCCAAGAGTAGTGGTGCAGAAAATGATACGGCATTTTTCTATAAGCTCAAGGGCCAAAGAAATAAAGTAAATGGTTTGCCTCCTGGCTAGAACGAGAGCATAAAAACAGAAGGGTACTTCAGGTCTTATAGCTCCTGAGCTTGAGACATCTCAAAACTGTCTCACTGCCTATGATGTCCAGACATGCACTGAAGCCCACAGGGAAGGGTGAGGTTAGCACGTATATCACCCACTCTTACTCAGCCTTCCACGCCTGTAGCCTAGGGTATATATCTGTCAGAATAGCACATGCAGGGAGTGATCAGTTCCCTTACTGGTGGTGTGCTAGACTGGGCCTCTGCCTGGTCAAATATATACTGTAGCTTTGTTCTTATACATAAGGAAAAATAGTTGTTCTATGCCTCTCCTTGAGTCTTGTCTAACAGGCCTAATTTTGACAATGAATTTTCATGGTGAGAGCCTTAGCAGAGGTGTTTGTAAGCTAGAGTGCCAGCCCTGACTACCACCTACATTGGTGATTACACAGGTGAAGTCACAAAGAAGCAGAGTGAAGATAAGTCTCCCCAGTAAAACTCCTCTGAGGTAGCTGACAGTGGGGACCCAAAGAGCAGACTGGAGAAGGAAGGTGGGGGATAGCAAAGACATGCTGAGAGTTGTCTATGCCACGTGGGGATTGCATCTAATGGGAGTCTAGATCGAGAGACTTCCTGTCTGCAAATGAGATGGTTAGACTTTAACCCAGAACTAATGAACGAAATATCTAGGAGATACCCACTAATAAGACCAGGAAATCAAGTTTGTAGAAAATGTGGAGACTTGATGAGGTATAGGAAGCACTTAGAGGAGCAGAGAGAGAGAGAGAGAGAGAGGTGGAGATCTTGTCAAGATCTGGGGTAAAGGAAAACCCACTGAGGCATGGAGCCCAGAGCCCATGGCCTCACTCCAGGCTGTGCCCAATCTCACCAACAGATTAATCTCTGGGAAGGAACAATAGAATGCAGTTTTCAGCTGACACCCTAATGGGCCATTGGGATCTGGTGTCTAGTCAGGGAGTCCTTGAAAAACGCCAGAGAGTGGCCTGGCCCAAATTTCAAGGTTACTCCAAACCTTTCTCCCAGTCCCGTGTGTTGGGCTGATCCCCACAAAAGGAAGCTGAGTTGAGCCCAGACCACCATTCCCAGAGCTGAGACGAGAAGCAAGAGTGGAGCCTCTGGCTTACAGCTCCTGAGGACTCCAAAAAGGCAGGGGACTGGCTCCCTGCTGGAAACTGCATTTCTGGACCCAAAACAATTCCAGCAATCAGCCTGGTGCCCAGCCACGAGACCGTCTGTAAACACTGGAGTGTAGCCCCAGCGAGAATCCATCAGTTGTCACAGGCCTTCTTCCAGTCTCATGCAAAGGGCTGATCCATGCAAGTGGTGGGGAGGTGTTAGGATAGAGTCCCAGCTCCAGCGGATTGATCTGGCCTTAGTCAGCAAGCCTTGACTAAGTCTTAAAACTGGCAGCCATGCTAATTGCTTTTAACTGGCTGACAGGGACCCAGTGTTTTAGGGAAAATGAGAATTACTATGTGGGAGAGAAACACTCTCTGAGAAAAAATGACAGTGATCTGCATGCTCACTGGTCTTGCAGGATGATCCAACGCTGGATCTGCATCACATAGGAGTTGCAATCCGAGTCATGGCACCAAAATGTTATGGGGAAACAGTGGCAGAGAAATTATTGTAACCTCAGTCCTTTGTCTCACATGGAAGAAGAATTTTCAAGCGGACAGCACAGAGATTTAAAAGTATTTATTAGAATCAAAGGCCTCAAACCAGAGCAGCATGTAGGGGGTCTTCCAAAAGAGGAAAACATGACCCCTAATTTCTTTATCCAGTCTTCAGTTGACAGGCATTTAGATTGATTCCATGTCTTAGCGATTGTGAACTGAGCTGAAATAAGCAGAGGGGGTGCAGATAACTCATTTGCCGATTTCATTTCCTTTGGGTAAATTTCCAGGAGCGGGATGGCTGGGTCATATGGTAGTGCTATATTCAGGTTTCTGAGATATCTCCAAACTGATTTCCATAGTGGTTTTACCAGTTTACATTCCCACCAACAGTGGATTGGGTGCTTTTTTCCCCTACATTCTTCCCAGCATTTGTTGTTTGTTGATTTTTGTATGACAGCCATTCTAATTGAGGTGAAGTGAAACCTCATTGTGGTTTTGATTTGTATTTCCCTGAGGGCTAGTGATCCTGAGCATTTTTTCATGTGTCTGCTGGCCATTTGGATTTCCTCTTTTTTTTTTTTTTTTTTTTTTTTTTTTGAAATTAAAAATGCCTAATTGAGGCATTTTTTTTTAATCTTTTATTTAATGAATATAAATTTCCAAAGTACGACTCATGTGTTACAATGGCTTCCCCCCCCATACCGTCCCTCCCACCCACAACCCTCCCCTTTCCCACTCCCTCTCCCCTTCCATTCACATCAAGATTCATTTTCGATTATCTTAATATACAGAAGATCAGCTTAGTATACCTTAAGTAAGTATTTCAACAGTTTGCTCCCACACAGAAACATAAAGTGAAAAATAATAGATGATTTTTTTTAAATGATGATGAAATCAGATCAGACCTATTGTCATGTTTAATCCCAGTGAGAGTCAAGTTGGGAATTGATAATTTCTTTCTTTCTTTTTTTTTTTTTTTTACAGAAGATCAGTTTAGTGTACATTAAGTAAAGATTTCAGTCGTTTGCACCCCCATAGAAACACAAAGTGAAATATACTGTTTGAGTACTCGTTATAGCATTAAGCCTCAGTGTACAGCACGTTAAGGACAGAGATCCTACATGAGGAGTAAGTGCACAGTGACTCCTGTTGTTGACTTTACCAATTGACACTCCTGTTTATGGCATCAGTAATCTCCCTATGCACCAGTTATGAGTTTATAATGAAAGGACTAAGAGTCAAAGGGAGCACATAAACAAGTCTAGTATCTGCTAACACCAACCGATAGAATAAATAAAGGGGAGAGTGATCCAACATGGGAAGTGAGATACTCAGCAGACTCATAGAATGGCGGATGTCCTAAATAGCACTCTGGCCTCAGAATCAGCCCTAAAGGCACTCGGATCTGGCTGAAAAGCCCATGAGAGCATTTCAGGCATGGAAAGCCAAGACACTCTGGCAAAAAGATCTCTGTGAGTGAGATCCCAGTGGAAAGAACAGGTCTTCAAAGAGGGAGGTGCCTTTCTCTGAAGGGAGGAGAGAACCTCCACTTTGACTATGACCGTGTCTAAACAAGATAAGAGTTGGAGAACTCAAGGGGCTTCCATAGCCTTGGATTTCCTCTTTTGAAAAATGTCTATGACCTGATACTATCAAATTACTAGAGAACATTGGGGAAACCCTGCAAGACACTGACACAGGCAAAGAGTTCTTGGAAAAGACCCCAGAGGCACAGGAAATTGCAGCCATAATCAACAAATGAGATTACATCAAATTGAGAAGCTTTTGTACTGCAGAAGAAATACTCAGGAAAATGAAGAGGCAACCAACAGAATGGAAGAAATTATTTTCAATCAATGCAACTGATAAAGGATTAATAACCAGAATATATAAAGAGATCGAGAAACTACAAAACAAACAACCCAGTTAAGAAATGGGCCAAAAACTTAAACCTTAACCTTAATTCTAATTGTGGTCAAAAGCCAAGTCCTGAAACTACCATAATCTTTATCATACTCTGAATGTTAGCACTAACCCTAAATACAACATTACTCTTAACTCTAATCACAGCACTAAATATTGTTGGGAGCCACTGTGTTGGTTTCCCTGTATAGGCCTCTGTTTAGATTAACCTTCAACTACAAATCACTAGAAAGCTCCGTTTGTACAGATCACTGATATGGTTAGCGCTTGGCCGTCTGGCTTCAGTGCCCTCTGACCTCACGACCTCTTGTATCTTGATAAGCATATTTGGTGGCTGTAAAACCCCACAGTAACTCCCCTTGTCAAACTGATGTTGATTTAAAACTCCTGTAAAACTGTTCCTTCGAACTATGTTGTAAAATGACCCCTGCTTGCCCTCGACTGCCACAATCCTTGCCTTGTACTATATAAGCTGCCTCCTTCTCCAATAAAGTGGGACCTTGATCAGAATACTATCTTGGTCTCCCTTCTCGTGTCTGGTTTGTCTCTCCATTCAGGTCTGCCCTCCTCGTGTCCTAGTTAATTACCCCGTGGGCCGGGGCAAAATATCACCTATCACCATGGACCTAGTGAAGAAACTAACTCTAGGTCACATCTAACATCTAACTATGGCTATAGCCAAACTCAAGTCCTAGCCCTAATACAAACCCTTAGTTCTAACTTAGCCCTAACCCTAGTGTGTGCCCTAGCCCAAGTACTACACCTAACCCTAACACTAGCCCTAATCTGAACTCTTGAATTAGCCCCAGCCCTATCCCTAGCTCTAAACAAAACGGTAGATCTAAACCTAGCTGTCTCCCTAAGCATAAACTTAATCCTAAATTAGCCCTAGCCCTAGCCCTAGCCCTGACTCTAACACTTGCCCTAACCTTTATGATAGCTGTAGCTGTAACACTAGCTCTAACCATACACTAGCTCTATTCCTAGCCCTAACTATAGCTCTAGCCCTAAGGCTAGCCCTAGCATTAGCCCTACAGTTTACCCTAACCCTAACCCTAAATCTTGCACTAGTGCTGGCCTTAATCATATCCATAATCCTAAACCTAGAACTTTCTCTAGCTCAAACATTATCCACAGCACTATTTCTAGTTCTAACACTACTCTAGACATAGTGCTAGAGCTAAAACTAGCTATAGTCCTAGCTCTAATCTTAGCTCTAGGCCAAACCCTAATCCTCTACCAGTCCCTAACCCTAAACCTAAACCAAACCTTAACTCAACCTTAGTCCTAGCCCTAGCATTTTTTTTTAACTTTTATTTAATGAATATAAATTTCCAAAGTACAGCTTATAGATTACAATGGCTTCCCCCGCATAACGTCCCTCCCACCCGCAACCCTCCCCTTATCCACTTCCTCTCCCCTTCCATTCACATCAAGATTCATTTTCAATTCTCTTTATATACAGAAAATCAGTTGAGCATACATTAAGTAAAGATTTCAGCAGTTTGCTCCCACACAGAAACATAAAGTGAAAAATACTGTTTGAGTACTAGTTATAGCATTAAATCTCAATGTACAGCACACTAAGGACAAAGATCCTACATGAGGAGTAAGTGCACAGTGACTCCTGTTGTTGACTTAACAAATTGACACTCTTGTTTATGGCCTCAGTAATCACCCTAGGCTCTTGTCATGAGCTGCCAAGGCTATGGAAGCCCCCTGAGTTCACTGACTCTGATCATATTTAGACAAGGCCATAGTCAAAGTGGAAGTTCTCTCTTCCCTTCAGAGAAAGGTACCTCCTTCTTTGATGACCCGTTCTTTCCATTGGGATCTCACTCGCGGAGATCTTTCATGTAGGGTTTTTTTTTTTTCCAGAGTATCTTGGCTTTCCATGCCTGAAATACTCTCATGGGCATTTCAGCCGGATCCGCATGCCTTAAGGGCTGATTATGAGGCCAGAGTGCTGTTAGGACATTTGCCATTCTATGGGTCTGCTGTGTATCTCACTTCCCATGTTGGATCATTCTCTCCCTTTTTGATTCTATCAGCTAGTATTTGCAGACACTATTCTTGTTTATGTGATCCCTTTGGTTCTTAGTCCTATCATTACGATCAATTGTGAACAGAAATTGATCACTGGGACTAGTGAGATGGCATTGGTACATGCCACCTCGATGGGATTGAATTCGAATCCCCTGGTATGTTTCTAACTCTACCGTTTGAGGTAAGTCAGCTTGAGCATGTCCCGAATTGCACATCTCTTCCCTCTCTTATTCCCACTCTTATATTTAACAGCAATCACTTTTCAGTTAAGTGCTGACACTTAAGAAGAATTGTGTATTGATTACAGTATTCAACCAAAAGTATTAAGTAGAACGAACAAAAAAAGATACTAAGAGGGATAACATATTAATCTGCTCATCTATCCCTAGCATTAAAACTAAACTAGCCCTAGACCTACCCTAGCCTGAGCCCTCACCCTCTCCCTAACACTAACCCTGGTTCTAGCCCTAGCAATAGACCTACCTCTAACCTGAGCCTAGCCCTAATTCTAAACCTAGCCTGAGACCTAATCCTAACCCTAATCCTAAACTTATCCCTATCCCTAACCTTAGATTTTACCCTAGTCCTATTCCTCACCCTAGTATTTGTGTCCTAAACCTAATCCTGGCCGGCGCCATGGCTCAATAGGCTAATCCTCTGCCTAGCAGCACCGGCACACTGGGTTCTAGTCCCAGTTGCCCCTCTTCCAGGCCAGCTCTCTGGCCCGGAGTGCAGTGGAGGATGGCCCTAGTGCTTGGGCCCTGCACCCCATTGGGAGACCAGGAGAAGCACCTGGCTCCTGCCTTTGGATCAGTGTGGTGTGCCGGCCACAGCACGCCGGCCACGGCGGCCATTGGAGGGTGAACCAACGGCAAAGGAAGACCTTTCTCTCCGTCTCTCTCTCTCACTGTCCACTCTGCTGCCTGAAAAAAAAAAAAACTAATCCTAGGACTCACAGTAACCCCAAAACTAACCCAGAGCTATCCTTGATCATAGCCCTAAACCTAAAATTAGCCCTAACCCTAGCATGAATATTTTCCCTAGCCTCAACCCTAACTGTAACCATAACCTTAGCCTTTGCTCTACCCATGCCCTAACCCTAACTCTAGCCTTTGCCTTAACCCTAGCCAGAGCATTAACCCTAACCCTAAACCTAGAACTAGCAATAACGCTACCCAAAACTTAACCTAATAATAGATTTACCCTTAGCTCTAGCCTTAGCCCTAGTCCTAGCCATAGTCCTATTTCAACTCTAGCCCTAGACCTAGCCCTAACCCAACCCTAATCCTCATTCTAATCCTTACCTTAGCAATAACCTTAGCCCTAAACCTACCTCCATGCTAGAATTACACTTAGCCCTAGACCTAATCTTATACAAAGACCTAACCTGAACACTAAATTAAACCCTAACCATAAGACCATAAAACCCAGCCCTAGTACTAATACTCACCCTAAACCTAATCCTAGTCCTATTCTTAACATTACCTCTAGCCCTAATCTTAGCCTTAGCCTTAGCCCTAGCACCTAGCCCTGACAGAATCCTCACTTTAATGCAAACCCTAGTCTAAACATAAATCCAACTCTATTTCTGTCCTTAATCATAGCCCTAACCCTAACACTAACCATACCCTTTGCCATCTCCCTGGCCTAGGTCTAGGTGTAGCCCTAGCCCTAGCCCTGACCCTAACCTAATGCTAATCCTAGTTCTAGCTCTAGTCATTTTAAAACTTTTTTTTAAAGATTTATGTTATCTGGCCAGTGCCGTGGCTCAATAGGCTAATCCTCCACCTGCAGTGCTGGCACCCCGGGTTCTGTCACGGTCGGGGTGCCGGATTCTGTCCCAGTTGCTCCTCTTCTAGTCCAGCTCTCTGCTGTGGCCAGGGAGTGCAGTGGAGTATGGCCCAAGTCCTTGGTCCCTGCACCCGCATTGGAGACCAGGAGAAGCACCTGGCTCCTGGCTTCGGTTTAGCACGGTGTGCCGGCCGCAGCACGTTGGCCGCAACGGCCATTGTGGGGTGAACCAACGGCAAAGGAAGACCTTTCCATCTGTCTCTCTCTCTCAGTGTCCACTCTGCCTGTAAAAAAAAAAAAAAAAAAAAAAAAAAAAAGATTTATGTTATTTATTTGAAAGAGTTACAGAGTGAGAGATGGAGAAACAGAGAAAGGTCTTCCATCTGCTGGTTCACTCACCAAATGGCTGCAACAGTCAGGGCTGGGCCAGGCCAAAGCTAAGAACCAGGAACTTATTCCAGGTCTCTCACATGGTTGCAAGGACCCAAGCACTAGGGCCATCTACCTCTGCTTTCACAGTAACATTAGTAGGGAGCTATATCACAAGTGGATCATCTGGGACCCAAACTGTTACCCATATTGGATGATGATGTTGCAGACAGCAGCTTGACCCACACAACACCAGCCACTAGCCCTAGTCTTAAATCTAACCTTTTATCTAGCCCTATCTCTAGACCAGACCTAGCCCTAAACCTAGTCCTAACCCTAGCACTAGCCCTAATTGGAGCCCTACCCCTAACCTTAACCCTGGCTCTAACCCTAGACCTAACCCAACCATAACACTAATCATACAACTAGCCCAGTCCATAGCTCTAGCCCAAATCCTAGCTCTTACCCTAAACTTAACCCCAGCCCTAGCCCTAGCCCTAGCCTTAGTGCAAACCCTAACCATAACCCTAGCATAGACCTCACTCTAGCCTTAGTACTAACCCTAACCATGAATCTAGATATAGTCCTAAATCTAAACCTAACAAAAACTCTAGCTCTAGCCCTACCATATATCTTGCCTTAGCCTTAACCCTAGCTCTAGGCTTTGCTGTAGCCCTAACTCTAATGCTAAACCTAATCCTAATGTTCATACTAACTCTGGCTCCAGCTGTAACCTAGCCTTAGCCCTAGCCTAGACATAGCCCTAGACATAGCCATAATAGCTGTGCCCTAACTATAAACCTAACCCTTTGCCTAGCCCTAATGCAAAACATAACCCTAACCCTAAACTTAATCCCAGCCCTAAACCTCATCCAAGTCCTTACTAAGACCTAGCCTTAGCTATGGCCTTAACTTTAACAATTACCATAGCCTTAGACCTAATCCTAGCCCTCCTAATCTTAACTGTAGATTTAACCCTCATATTAACCCTAATCCTAGAATCCTTGCCTTAACCTAAACTTAGACATTCCACTAACTCTAATCCTAACACTGAACTAACCCTAAATATAATTAAAAGTATAACCCTAACTTTCCCTAGCCCTAACCCTAGCATGAGCCCTAACCCAAGCCCTAGTCCTAATCCTAAGCCATGCCCTAGCCCTAACACTAGTGCTAATCTTAACTCTAAGCTTAACCTAGACCAGCAAGAGCCCTCACCCTAGCCCTAGCCTTAACCTCAAGTGTAAACCTTGCCCTAGCCATAGCCCTTATTCTAGCACTAAGCATAAGCATAACCCTAAACCTAGCCCTCAATGACATTGCCCTCACTGTAACCATAGAAATAGCCATAGCTCAAAGTCAGCCCTCATCCTTACCTTAGACCTAAACCTAACCCTAACCCAAAACCTAACCCTAACTCTCTCCTTAACCCTTGTCCAAGAACTAACCCTTACCCCAATCTTTAGACCTAATACCTATCCCTACTTCTCACACTAACCCTCTCCCTAATCCTAATGCTAACACTAACACTAGCCCAAGGCTTCACACAACACCTATCCCTAAGCCTAGCATTAGGCCTAATATAAACTCTGAACCTAGCCCTAACCCTAGCCCTAACCCTAACAGCAGCCATAGCCCTAGCTGTAGGCCTAGCCCTAGCCCTAGTCCTAACCCTAATCCTAAACCTAACCTTAGCTGTAGTCCAAGACCTAGCCTTAAAACTATTCCTATTACTAGCCCTAGCCCAGTCTTAACCCTAGCCATAAACATAGCCCTAGCCATTTAACTTAAACTTAACATTGGATCTAGCCTATGCCCAAACCAAAACCTAACCCTAGCCCTGGCCCTAGTGCTAACCCTAGTTTCAGCCCTAACCATAGCCTTAACCCTAACTCTAGCCCTAACCTGAACCTTATCTTTAGGCAGAGCCTTAACTCTAGCCCTAATTCTAATCCTAACCATAACCATAACCCTAAACCTGATCATAGCTCTAGGCCTAACCTAGCCCTATTTCTTTCCCTGTCCCTAGCAGCAGCACTAACCCTAGTGCTACAATAACCCTAACCTGAACTGCAACCCTAAACCATGACTTATAACTAGCTCTAGTCCTAAAGCTAGCCCTCAACATAAACTTAACCATAGAGCTAACACTAACAGAAATCCTAACTAGAGCCCTAAGCCTAGACCTAACTTAAAACCTAAACCTAGCCATCACCCTAATACTAGCCCTATCTCTAGCTAACCTCTAGCCACAACCTTAGACCTAGATCTAAACTTAGCCCTTGCCCTAATAATAACCCTACATATAACTTACACATAACCCTAACCCTAACCCTAGCCCTAACCATAACACTAACTTGAGTCGTAACCCTAGCCTTCACCCTCAACCTAACCCTAGCACTTACCCTAACTTAACCCTAACTCTAACCTTACACCTTTACTTAGCCATAGTCCTATCCATAGCTATAACAATAACCACAGACATAGCCTAGGCCAAGCCTTAGTCCAAGGCCTAGCCCTACCCTTGCCCTTGCTCAGCCTTAGTCTTGGCCCTGTCCCTAGACCTATCCCTTTTTTATATATATTTCATTTTATTTAATGAACATAAATTTCCAAAGTACAGCTTATGGATTACAATAGTTTCCCCCCCATAACTTCCCTCCCACCCACAACGCTCCCCTCTCCCACTCCCTCTCCCCTTCCATTTACATCAAGATTAATTTTCAATTATCTTTATATACAGAAGATTAATTTAGCATATATTAAATAAAGATTTCAACAGTTCGCACCCACACAGAAACACAAAGTGTAAAATACTATTTAAGTACTAGTTATAGCATTAATTAAACACCTAAGAGTAATTGTGTATTAATTACAGAGTTCAACCAATAGTTTTAAGTAGAACAAAAAAAATTCTAAAAGGGTAAAGTATTAAGTTCTTTTTTTTTCTTTTTTTGTTTGTTATATAGTTTTTTTTATTTAATAAATGTGAATTTACAAACTGCAACTTTTGTATTGTTGTGGCTTCCCCTGCCTCAACCTCCCTCCCTCCCATGACCCTCCCCTCTCCCAATCCCTCTCCCATCCCGCCCTTCATCGAGGTTCATTTTCAATTACCTTCATATACTGAAGATCAGCTTAGTATATACTAAGCAAGGATTTCAACAGGCTGCACTCACACAACCGCTCAAGGTATAGGGTATTGTTCGACTAGTAGTGTTGTGTTTAAGTTTCATAGTAAAACACATTAAGGACAGAGATCCTACATGGGGAGCATGTACCCAGTGACTCCCGTTGTTGATTTAACAATTGACACTCTTATTTATGATGTCAGCAATCACCCGAGTCTCTTGCTATGAGCTGTCTAGGCTATGGAAGCCCCTTGAGTTCACCGACTCTGAACTTGTTTAGTCAAGGCCGTATCACAGTGGAGGTTCCTTCCTCCCTTCAGAGAAAAGCGCCTCTCTTCTTGATGGCCTGTTCCTTCTGCTGGGGTCTTGTTCACCAGGATCTTTCATTTAGATTGTTTTTTGCCACCGTGTCATGGCTTTCCATGCCTGTGAGACTCTTTTAGCCAGATGCGAATGTCCCAAGGGTTGATTCTGAGGCCGGAGTGCTGCCATTCTATGAGTCTGCTGTGTGTCCTGTTTCCCCTGCAGGATCATTCTCTCCCTTTTAATTCTATCCTTCATTATTTGCTTACACTGGTCTTATTTGTGAAATCTCATCAACACATACACTTATCACTTTACCAAGTGCGCTGGCATTGGTACCTGCCTCCTTGGTAAGCTTGAGTTGAAATCCCCTGGCACATTTCTAGTTCCACCATTGGAGGTAAGTCCGAGTGAGCATGTGCCAACCTATATATCTCCTCCCTCTCTTAGTCCCACTCCTATGTTTAACAGTGATCACTTTTCTGTTAATTTTTAAATGCCTAAGAATGATTGTGCATTGATTACAGAGTTCAACTAGTGGTCTTATGTAGAACAAACAGAACAACAACAACAATAACAAAAATACTAAAAGGAATAAAATAGTAAGTTGTTCCTCAACAGTCTAGACAAGGGCTGATCATGTCATTGTCTCTCATAGTGTCCATTTCACTTCAATGGGTATCATTTTAGATGCTCGTTTAATTGCCATCGATCAGGGAGAATATATGATATTTGTCCCTTTTGGACTGGCTTATTTCACTCAGCATGATGTTTTCCAGCTTCCTCCATTTTGTTGTAAATGCCCGGATTTCATTGTTTTTTACTGCTGTATAGTGTTCCATAGAGTACATATCCCATAGTTTCTTTATCCAGTCATCCGTTGATGGACATTTAGGTTGCTTCCATGTCTTAGCTATTGTGAATTGAGCTGCAACAAATATTGAGGTGCACATGGCTCTTTTTTTCTCCCCTTTAATTCCATTTGGGTAAATTCCAAGGAGTGGCATGGCTGGGTCCTGTGGTAATGCTATATTCAGGTTTCTGAGGACTCTCCAAACTGTCTTCCATAGTGGCTTTACCAGTTTGCATTCCCACCAACAGTGGATTAGTGTCCCTTTTTCCCCACATCCTCGCCAACATCTGTTGTTGGTTGATTTCTGTATGTAAGCCAATCTAACCGGAGTGAGGTAAAACCTCATTGTGGTTTTGGTCTGCATTTCCATGATGGCTAGGGATCCTGAGCATTTTTTCATGTGTCTGTTGGCCATTTGGATTTCCTCTTTTGAAAAATGTCTGTTAAGGTCCTTGGCCCATTTTTTTAATTGGGTTGTTTGTTTTGATTCTGTGGTGTTTTTTGATCATTTTATAGATTCTAGTTGTTAATCCCTTATCTGTTGTGTAGTTTGCGAATAACGTCTCCCATTCTGTTGGTTGCCTCTTCACTTTCCTGACTCTTTCCTTTGCTGTAAAGAAACTCTTCAATTTGAGGTAATCCCATTTGTTTATTTTATCTTTGATTACTCGTGCCTCTGGGGTCTTCTCTAGGAATTCTTCGCCTGTTCCAATATCTTGAAGGGTTTCCCCTATGCTCTCAATTAGTTTCATGGTGTCGTGGTGCATCTCTAGTTCTTTGATCCATGTTGAGTGGATTTTTGTGTAAGGTGTAAGGTAGGGGTCTTGCTTCATACTTCGACATGTGGACATGCAGTTTTCCCAGCACCATTTGTTGAAGAGGCTGTCCTTGTTCCAGGGGTTGGTTTTAGGTCCTTTGTCAAATATGAGTTGGTTATAGATGTTTGGATTGATCTCCGGCATTTCTATTCTGTTCCATTGGTCTATCGATCTGTTTTTGTACCAGTACCAGGCTGTTTTGATTATAACTGCCCTGTAGTATGTCTCTTTTTTCTTTTTTGACAGGCAGAGTGGACAGTAAGAGAGAGAGACAGAGAGAAAGGTCTTCCTTTTGCCGTTGGTTCACCCTCCAATGGCCGCCGTGGCTGGCGCGCTACAGCCGGTGCGCCACGCTGATCCAATGGCAGGAGCCAGGTGCTTCTCCTGGTCTCCCATGGGTGCAGGGCCCAAGCACTTGGGCCATCCTCCACTGCACTCCCTGGCCACAGCAGAGAGCTGGCCTGGAAGAGGGGCAACTGGGACAGAATCCAGAGCCCCGACTGGGACTAGAACCCGGTGTGCCGGCGCCACAAGGCGGAGGATTAGCCTGTTGAGCCATGGCGCCGGCCCTGTAGTATGTCTTGAAGTCTGGAATTGTGATGCCTCCGGCCTTGTTTTTATTGTAAAGGATTGATTTAGCTATTCTCGGTCTCCTGTTTCTCCATATGAATTTCAGCATCGTTTTTTCTAGGTCTTTGAAGAATGAATTTGGTATTTTGATTGGTATTGCATTGAACTTGTACATTGCTTTTGGAAGAATGGACATTTTGATAATATTGATTCTTCTAATCCATGAGTATGGCAGGTTTTTCCATTTTTTTGTGTCGTCTTCTATTTCTTTCTTTAGTGTTTTGTAATTTTCATCATAGAGGCTAGACCTATCCCTAATCCTAATGCTATCCCAAGCCCTAACACAAACTAGAATCCTAAAAGTAATTCTTGCTGTAGTCCCAGCCCTATCCCCATACCAAGCCCTACCCGGAGCATTCAAACTCTCCCTAGCCCTAGCCCTATCAATGATCTTAACCATAAGCATAAACCTGTATCTATCCCTAGCCCAAATCTTAGCCCTTACCTTATCCAGACCCTTAAATGTATCCTTCATATATGATTACAAGATGGCAGAATAGGGAAGGAGTTTACCACTCTAGTCTAGGGGAAAATACTTTTTAAGAAGTGGAGAGAGTACAATCTCAGGGAAGACGGTGGAAACTACATGCAAGTTCAGGGATGCTGAAAATCTAAATGGAAGGTGTGAATGCACAGCACAAACATGGACACAACACAAGACCCAAGAAGCTGAGAGCCTTAGCACCAGCTTTGGAGACTAAGGTGAGACCAGACTGCAGCAGCCCATGCCACTGGCAATAAAGCTGCAGGGAGAGCCTGGTGTGAGTCTTGCTTAGAGCTCTGTGGAGACAATGTACCTGCCTATCTAGAGGAGAGAAGGGGGTCATATTTCTCTTCCCTGACCACCCAACATCAGCATTTTATAACTAGCTGAGAGAAGGTGGGTGCCATTTGGACATATGTAACAGATGAACCAGCTTGTGTCCATGCACCCAGCAACCAGCCAAAAGGAGATGCCCGAGTTTGGATGGGCTCCTGTGACTATGGAAGCCTTGTGTGCTAGGACTATGAAAACACTGTGGCTGCATGGGAAGACACAGGGTGTAGCTTAGTCTCAAGGCAGTCAGGTGGGTGGGTGGCTTCACACACTTAGGGCATGCTGATTCCCTGGGGAGGGGCATTGCTGTAGGATCTGTGCCCATGCTGAGTACTACATGGATCCTTTGTGTGGTTCTGGATGACTATTGCACCCACTGGGGCTAGCACCTGGGCATTGGTCACCTTGGAGGAGAGGAATTGAGCATGAAACTACACCAACAGAGCTGATTAAAATCCTCCCCTCTGATTAAAAAAAAAGAAAAGAAAAAAGAGATTTACCACACTCAAATTGGGTGTCACCTTGGAAACTCTACTCAACCTAGAGCACTAAACAGAGATCCCTGGCCACCAACAGTACACACCTCTGGGTATTCACTGAAAGAGCAGACACTCCACTAAGCAACAGAGGAATAGTCCAAAGATAAAAGCCATCAGAAGAGAAAAAAACCAACAAGTATCTCCACAAATGCCTAAAAATAAATGCAGAAATTAAAGAAACAAGAATAAGACAGACAATATGATTTCCCCAAAAGAACACAACACTTCAATACTAGAATGTGAAGATGAGAGATTGAAGAAATGCTAGAAACTGAATTTTAAAAAATGATCCTAGGATTACTTAGAAGTAATTAGAAACAAACCCATGAATTAAAGAAATCTATACATGACAAGAATGAAAATTTTCCCATGAAATTGAGTTTTTAAAAAGAATTCAAAAATAAGTATTAGAAATGAAGAATTCTATAGATTAAATTAAAAAATGTGGTAGAAACCCTTAAAAACATACTCAAGTGAGTCAGAAGAAAGGATATCCAAGTTAGAAGAAAATCCCTAGAAATTTTACAGTCAAACCATAAAAAGAAATTAGAAAAATTAAAAATAATGTTGGAGATTTATGGAATACTATCAAATTAGCCAATATACAGGTCTTAGGAATAGCTGAAGGTGTGAAAAGAAAGAATGGTAGAAGGCCTTTTTGGTGAAATAATTACAGAAAACTTTCCCAATGTGGAGAAAGAAAGGGATGTCTAAGTATAGGAAGTACATAAAACTCCTAACAAACATAACCAGAAAAGATGTTCACCATGGCACATTGTAGTCAAACTTTCCATAATAAGGCATTAAAAAAAGATTCTAAAAAATACAAGAGAAATGCCAGATTACTTTCAGAAGATCTCCAATTAGACTCAAACTGACTTCTCAACAGAAACCCTATAGGCTAAAAGAGAATGGCAAGATACTTCAAGTTTTAAGAGGAAAAAAACTATCAACCAAAAACATTGTACCCTGCAAATTTCTTATTTATGAATGAAGGTGAAATAAAGACATTCTGTAACAAACAGAAATTGAAAGAATTTGTTGCCACTCATCCAGCCTTACAAAAGATGCTTAAGGATGTGCTACATACAGAAATGTGGTCATCACTATGAACGAATGTGAAGGCAGAAAATCTCCCAGGAAAGGTACAAAAGGAAACCCAAAATAAAAAATAGGAATATTTATAGAAAAATGGAAGGGCCAAGTCTTTACTGATCAATAGTCACCTTAAATGTAAATGGCCTCAACTCTCCAGTTAAAAGGTACAGACCCACTGAATGGATTAAAAAACAAGACCATCTATTTGCTGCCTACAAGAAACACATCTCACTAACAAAGATACACACAGATGGAAAGTGAAAGGATGGAAAAAGATATTCCATGATAACAGAAACCAAAAAGAGATGGTATAGACAGCCTAATAACAGATAAATAGACATTAAGACTAAAACTGTTAAAAGAGATAAGGAAGGGCACTATTTAATGATTAAAGGATCAATTCAAAAGGAAGATTGACTAAAATAAATGTACACATCCAATAACAGGGCATCTGGCTATTTAAAAGAAATGTTAATGAATCTAAAAGGAGACATAGATGCAATACAATAGTAATGGGGGATTCAGTACCCCACTTTCAGTATGGACAGATCAGACAGAAAATCAGGAATAAAACAACAGAGTTAATCAACACAATAGACCAAATGGGCCTAATGGTTATCTATAGAACTTTTCATGCTACAGTTGTAGAATACACATTCTTTTCACCAGTGCATGGAACTACCTGGGATAGACCACATGCAGGGCATAAAACAAGACTCAGCAAATTCAAAAAAATTGAAATCATACCAGGCATCTTCTCTGACCACAAAGTACTTAAGCTGGAAACCAACAACTCAAGAATCTCTAGATCATGTGTAAACACATGGAGACTGAACAACATGTTCCTGAATGAACATAATTCATAGAAATTATCAAAAGAGAAATCAAAAAAGTTCTGGAAACAAATGAAGATGACAATACAACATATCAAAACTTATGGGATACAGCAAAATCAGTGTTAAGAGGAAAGTTTAGGTTGGCTTCCAGAATGGTGGAGTAGAGAGACAGCTTACTGCTCTAGTCTAGGAGAAAATAGTTTTTAAAAAGTGGAGAGAGTGCAGTCTCAGGGAAGAGTTAAGTAGAAAATGGCAGAGGAAACCCTACACAAATTAGAAGGACACAGTGGACCTGTGAGGAAGGCATGGATGCCCACAACTCAGGACTCCAGCAACCTACAGCTTCTGCACCAGTGTTGGAGAGTGAGGTGAGACCAGACTGCAGCAGCTCAAGCCACTGGTGATAAAGCTGCAGGAAGAGCCTAGAGGGAACCCAGCTTGGAGCCCTGTCAGGGATGGTGTACCTGCTAAACTAGAGGAGAAAAAAATAGAAAGGGCATGTTTCTCTCTCCTGGATCACCCTGAAATTGTGTCCTCTAACAAGCCAAAAGAGCAGAGGCCAATTTGGACACACATAACAGCTGCACCAGCTTGTGTCTGTGCCCAGCAACCAGCAGAGTAGAGACTCCTGACTCTGATGGGGAGCACTAAGAGGGGGGCTGGATACTTGTAACTGTGAAAAACTGAGGCTGTGTGAGAGGGCTTATGGTGTGGTTGGAACTTTGGGTAGTCACCGTGGGAGACTCCACACACTCAGGGCTCCCTGGTTACCTGGTGAGGGACTTTTCTGGGGAATCTGAGCTTACACTGAGGACTGCACAGATCATTAGTGTGGTCCTTATGGCAGAATGGATGAATATTATATGTGCTGGGGCTAGCATTCAGGCACTAGTCCCCTTTGAGGGGAGGAGCTCAGCTGAGTAGAATAAATCTCCCTCTGATAAAAAAAAATATTTACTAGGCCATACCTAGGTGTGTCACCTTAGACACACCCTTCACCCTGGAGAACTGAACAGATCTCTTTCTCCATACCCACCACATGCCTCTAGGTATTCACTGAAAGCAGACATTCCACTAATCTACAGAGCAATAGTACAAAAATAAAAGCTGCAACAGCGAAAAAAAGAAAAAGAAACCAATGAGTATCTCCAAAAATGCTGAGTAATAAGCACACCACTTCAAGAAACAAGAATAAGAAAGACAACATGACACCTCCAAAAGAACACAACACTTCAATACTAGATTGTGAAGATGATGAGATTGAAGAAATGCCAGAAATGGAATTCAAAAAATTGATCATAAGATTACATAGAAGTAATCAGAAGCAAATGTATGGACTACTGTAATCTGTACAGGAAAGAAAATTTCTCCCACGAAATAGAGATTTTAAAAAGAAATCAAAATCAAAAGAATTCAATAGAACAAATTAAAAAAGCAGTGGAAAGCCTTAACAACAGAATCAGTGAAGCAGAAGAAAGAATATCTGACTCAGAACACATAACACCGGAAATTATACAATCAGACCAAAAACAAGAAGAGGAAATTAGATAACTAAAAAAAAACACTGTTGGTAATCTACAGGGTACTATCAAATGACCCAACATATGAGTTCTACGAGTTCCTGAAAGATATAAAGGATTAGAAGGCCTTTTTTTAGTGAAATAATAAAAGAAAATATACTCACTTTGGAGAGAGAAAGGGATAACCAAGTACCTGAAGCACATAGAATCCCTAATAGACATGACCAGAAAAGATCTTCACCACAACACATTGTAATCAAACTCATCACAGTAAAACATAAAGATTATAAAATGTGCAGAAGAGAAGCACCAGATTACTTTCAGAAGATCTACAATCAGACTCACAGTGGAATTGTCATCAGAAACCCTACAGGGCAGGAAAGAATGGCAAGATATAGTCCAAGTCTTAAGAGAAAAATCTGTCAACACAGAATACTATAACCTGCAAAGCTCACATTTATGATTGAAGGTTAAATAAAAATCTTCTATAACAAATAGAAATTGAAAGAATTTGTCACCACCCATCTGGCCCTGCCAAAGATGCTTAAGGATGTGCTGCACACAGAAACACAGAAACATGGTCATCACTATGAAAGAAGGTGAAGGCAGAAATTCACCCAGTAAAAATACAAAGGAAATCCAAAGTAAAAAATAGGAATATTTTTGGAAAAATGGCAGGACAAAGTCATTACTGATCAATAGTCACCTTGAATGTAAACGGCCTTAACTCTCCAGTTAAAAGGCACAGACTGACTGAATGGATTAAAAAAACAAAACTAACGTATGTGTTGCCTACAATAAACACATCTTCAATTCCCATGTTATTCAACAAAATTGAAAGGGAGGGAATCCTCCCAAATTCTTTATATGAAGTCAGCATCACCTTAATTTCTAAAGCTGAAAAAGATGAAACAGAGAAAAAACTACAGGCCAATTTCCCTGATGAATATAGATGCAAAAATCCTCAACAAAATTCCAGCCAATTTATTCCAACAACACATCAGATAGAGCATCCACCCAGACCAAGTGGGATTTATGCCTGGTCTGCAGCAATGCTTCAGCATTCACAAATCAATGGATATGATACACCACGTTAACAAACTGCAGGAGAAAAAGCATATGATTATCTCAATTGATGCAGAGAAAGCATTTGATAAAATACAACACCGTTTCATGATGAAAACTAAGCAAATTGAGTTCAGAAGGATCATTCTTCAACACAATCAAGGTGATTTATGACAAACCCACAGCCAGCACCCTATCGAATGAGGAAAAATTGGAAACATTCCCACTAAGATCCAGTCCCAGAAAAGGATGCTCACTGTCACCATTGCTATTCAATATAGTCCTAGAAGTTTTAGTCAGAGCTTTTAGGCAAGAAAAAGAAATCAAAGGGATACAAATTGGGAAAGAGGAAATCAAACTATCCCTATTCACAGATGACATAATTCTATATATAGGGAGTCTCAAAGACTCCACTGAGAGACTATTGGAACTCATAGAAGAGTTTGGTAAAGTAGCAGAATATAAAATCAACACACAAAGAACAATAGCCTTTGTATACACAGACAATGACAAGGCTGAGAAAGAACTTCTAAGATCAATCCCATCCACAAAACCTACCAAAAAATTAAATATCGTGGAATAAATTTAACCAAGAATGTCAAAGATCTCTGGGATGAGAATTACAAAACATTAAAGAAAGAAATAGAACAAGATACAAAGAAATGGAAAAATCTCCCATGTTCATGGATTGGAAGAATCAATATCATCAAAATGTTCATTCTTTGAAATGCAAATTACAGATTCAATGCCATCTGAATCCCAAATAACAAAGACATTTTTCTCAGATATAGAAAAATGATGCTGAAAATCATATAGAAACACAGGAGATCTTAAATAGCTAAAGCAGTCTTATACAACAAAAATAAAGCCTGAGGCATCACATACCAGATTTCAAACATATTATAGGGCAGTTGTAATCAAAATAACCTGATAGTGATACAAAAACAGATGGATAGACCAATTTAACAGAATAGAAACACCAGAAATAAATCCAAGCATCTACAACCAACTTATATTTAACTAAGGAGCTAAAATCAATCCCTGGAGCAAGGACAGTCTCTTCAACAAATGATGCTGGGAAAACTAAATTTCCACATGCAGAAGTATGAAGACCCCTACCTTATACCTTACACAAAAATCCACTCAACATGAATTAAAGACCTAAATCTATGACCCAAATCCAGCAAATTATTAGAGAACATTGGGGAAACCCTGGAAGACATTGGCACAGGCAGAGTTCTTGGAAAAGACCTTTTGAACTGCAAAAGAAACAGTTGTGGAAGTGAAGAGGCAACGACAAAATGGGAGATATTATTTACAAACTATGCAACTGATAAAGGATATACAAAGAGATCAATACATTTCACAACAACAAAACAAACAACCCAGCTAAGATATGGGCAAAGGGTGTAAACGGACATTTTTCAAAAGAGACCCAAATGGCCAACAGATACATGAAAAAATGTTCAAGATCATTAGCTGTCTGGGAAATGCAACTCAAAACCACAATGAGGTTTCACCTCACCCAGTTATTAAGGCTTTCATACAGAAAGCAACAAACAACAAATGCTGGCAAGAATGTGGGGGAAAAGGTACCCTAATACACTGTTGGTGGAAATGTAAACAGGTAAAGCCACTTCAGGAAGACATTATGGAGATATCTTAAAAGTCTGAATATAGATGTACCATATGACCCAGTCATCTGCCTCCTGGAAATTTATCCAAGAGAAATGAAATCAGTAAATCACCTCCATGTTTATTGCAGCTCAATTCACCATAGATAAGACATGGAATCAACTTAAATGCATATCAACAAAGACTGCATAAAGAAATTATGGGAAATATACTCGATGGAATACTACATAGCAATAAAAAAAATGAAATCTGGTCATTTGCAACAAAATGGATGAAACTGGAAAACATCACACTTAGTGAAATAAGCCAGTCCCAAAGGGACAAATACTATGTTTTCCCTGACCTGTGAAAACTAATAGAGCACCTAAAAGGCAATCTGTAGAAGTGCAATTGGCACTTTGAAAAGCAATGACTTGGCCGGTGCCGTGGCTCAATAGGTTAATCCTCCGCCTGCGGCGCCAGCACACCAGGTTCTAGTCCCGGTCGGGGCACCGGATTCTGTCCCGGTTGCCCCTCTTCCAGGCCAGCTCTCTGCTGTGGCCAGGGAGTGCAGTGGAGGATGGCCCAAGTGCTTGGGCCCTGTACCCCATGGGAGACCAGGAGAAGCACCTGGCTCCTGGCCTTGGATCAGCGCGATGCGCCGGCCACAGCACGCCAGCCACGGCGGCCATTGGAGGGTGAACCAACGGCAAAAGGAAGACCTTTCTCTCTGTCTCTCTCTCTCACTGTCCACTCTGCCTGTCAAAAGAAAAGAAAAAAAAAGAAAAGAAAAGAAAAGCAATGACTTGAGCGGCCCTTGTCTTAACTGTCAATGATTAGTTTTGTTTTTTGTTTTGTTTTGTTTTTGAGTCTTTTTCTTCATAATAATTTTTGAACTCTTTACTTAACATAGAGTTAATCACATGTGTATAAAGTCAATTGTGGATGGATCTCATTAAAAAATAAGAGTGGCAATAAGAGAGGGAGGAGGAAGTTTGTAATTGTAAAGCTATATAGTTCTGCATACAATCCTACAGACTTACTTATAAGGGTATAGTTTAAAAACTTGCTATGGGACCACAAATCCCTTTAAACTGGGTGGTAAAAATGCCATCATAAGTGTTAAACTGAACATATAAAGAGGATTAAGTGTTAAATTGATCATATAAAGGGGATCAAGTGTCTAGTAATAACAATAGAATTTAAAAGGAGAGAATATTCCAACATGGGAAGCAGTCCACACAGCAGACTCATGGAATGACAAACACCCTAAACAGCACTCTGACCTCAGAATCAGCCGTTAAGGCATTCAGATGTGGCTGAAAAGCTCATGAGAGCAGTTCAGGCATGGAAAGCCAAGACACTGTGGCAAAAATATCCTACATGAAGGATCTCTGTGAGTGAGACCCCAATGGAAAGAAGTGGCCATCGAAGAAGGATGTACTTTTCTCTGAAGGGAGGAGAGAACTTCTACTTTGCTTATGGCCCTGTCTAAATACTGATGGAGTTTTTTAACTCAAAAGGCTTCCATAGCCTAGGCAGCTCATGTCAAGAGCCTCAGGTGGTTACTGACTTCATACATGAGTGTTAATTGCTAAATTAACAATAGGAGTCACTTTGCAGTAACTTCTCATATAGCACCTCTGTCTTTAATGATTTATATTATGAGAGTTAACTGTAAAACTTGCTCTCAAACAGTTGTGTGTGTGTGTGTACTATAGGCAGCAGGTTTACCTGTGGAAGTTGTTGAAATCTAGTTATAGTTCTAGCTCTAGGTCTAGACCAAGCCAATACCTTTGCCAAAACTCTGACCCTAACCCTAATCCTAACCCAAGGTCCAGCCATAGTGATAGTCTTCACTATAGTCTTAGCTATAAGCCTCACCCTAACCTTAGCCATTAACTAACTCAAGCCAGCCTTAGTCCTGGCCCTAACCCTAGCCCTAGTCTTAAGCCAAGTCTAACCCTAGTACTAACCCTCACCTAACTCCAGCCCTCTACCTAGCCCTAACTCTAAACCTAGTACTAGCCTTAATCCTAACTTTATCCTTACCCAAATAACATCCTTAACCGTAACCCTCACCCTACTCCTAACCCTAGCCATACTCTTAAACCAAGACTGAACTGAACCCCAAGCCCAAGACAGGCCAGGCCCTAGCACTAACAATATCCTAGACCTAACCCCTGACTTGACCCTAACCCTAAGCCTTACCCTAGCCCTAGCCCTAGCACAGCACTAATCCTAGATTTTGTGGAAACTCTAACCACAACCCTTACTGTAACTCTAACCCTAAGCTTAAATCAAGCCCTAGATCCAAACCTAAAATTCGCCAATTCATCCTAACTCTTATCCTGCCTTGGCCCAAACCATAACATTAACCCTAATCCTAACCCTAGCCTATGTGCTATCCCAACCCAAACTCTAACCTGGGCTTAGTTATAGCCCTAGCACTAGTACTAGCTCTCACCCAATCCCTAGACTTAGCTCGAGTCCTAGCTCTAACTGAACACTAGCCCTGGCCCTAACCCTAGCCTAAGCCCTCAACCTTGCCTAGCACTAGTCCTAAGCATAACCATAACCCTAAACCTAGTCCTAGCCTTAGTACTAGTTCTAACAGTAGACTTAGCTCAAGCCCTAAACCTAACTTTACTCTAACTGTAGCACTAGCCCTGAACTGAAATCAAACACTAACCCTAACCTTATCTCTAACCCTAATCCTATCCCCAACCCAAGCAGTAACCCTATCACTGGGACTAGCCCTATGCCTTAAATCTTTCCCTATGACCACCACCTAACCCTAAATTTAAGCCTAACTTAGTGTTATCCCTAGCTCCAGCCCTAATCCTAGACTTTACCATAAACCTAATCTTCACCCAAGGCTTAAATCTAAACCTAAAACTAAAATTAGCATTAACCCTGGCTCTAGCCCTCATCTTAACCATTACCATAGCCCTAGCCCTAATATTGGACATAGCCTTAATCCTAGCTCAATCCCTAACCCTAGCCTTTGGCCTAACCCTAACATATCTCTGGTGCTAGCCCTCACCGTAGCCATAGCATTAAACTTTTCCTTAAACCTAGACCTAGCCTTTACAGTAACCCTAACCTAAGCATCAGTTCTAGCCACAGACCTGACCCTAAAGATAGCTCTCACCCTAACCCTAGCCCTAAACCTAGCCTTAGCCCTAACCCTAACCCTAGCCTTTACCTGAACCCTAAACTTAGCCATAGAATTAATCCAACCCTAACTGTGCCATAGCTCTAGCCCAGCCCTTGACCTAGCCAAAATGCAAGCCCTGGCTCTAGCCATAACCCTATGTATAGCCCTATCCCAACCCTAAACTTCATTGTAACACTAGCCCTACCCCTAATTCTAGCCTTAGCCAAACTGTATCCAAACTTTAATACTAACTCTAACTCTAGCCCAAACCCTATTCCTAGCTCTATCTCTAGTCCTTGCTCTAATCCTCACACTAGCTCTGGTCTTCACCCTAACCCTAACCCTTGTCCTAGCATTAACATGT
The DNA here is from genome assembly GCF_051225735.1 of Oryctolagus cuniculus. NCBI lineage: Eukaryota > Metazoa > Chordata > Mammalia > Lagomorpha > Leporidae > Oryctolagus > Oryctolagus cuniculus. Next base: position 128,814,057 of record NC_142869.1, on the reverse strand, counting down.
GCTTACCTCAAACCCCCACTCTACTCTCAACCCTAGTCTTAACATTTACCCTAATTCCAGCCCTCATTAAACACTAACCCTAACCTTAGCCCTAACACTAATGTAAGCCTAAACCTAGGCCTAACACTAACCCTTGCCCTAACTCAAGCCCTCAGCCCTACCCTATCACTAGCCTTGTAACTTGGCCAAATCCTAAGCTTAAGCACAACCCTAGCTCTAGCCCTAATCTTTGCACAGCTCTAGCCCTAACCATATCAGAGTCTTTGCCTTAATGCTAACAGGTAGTATAACCCTAAACCTAATCCTTTCCCTAGATCTAGATCTATCTCTAGCCCTAATCCTAAGCCAAAACCTAACCTTTACACTAGCATTAGTCCTATCCTTAAACCTAGCCTGAATCTCATCATATCCCTAGCATTAGCACAGTCTGAATCTTAACCCTAACCATATTCCTAATCCTAGACCTAGTCTAGCCTTAAGTCTAGCCCTGGCTCTATCCCTAACCCTAACCAATACTCAAAACCTTACCCCAATCCTAGCTCAAGCCCTAGTCCTTGCCTTAAATCTAACCTAAGATCTACCTAATCCTAGTCCTAACCCTAACCCTACCTCTAAACTTAACTTTAACACTACCCCTAACACAAACCCTAACCTTTGACCTAGGCCTGTGTTGCTGTGGATTTGTTCTGAGAAGAGGAGCATGTGGGGGCAAGAGGCATGGAGTCACCACACAGACACCAGGAGTCTGGTGAAAGCGGGCCAGAGGCGAGCAGCCTGCAGACTTGTTTATTTCAGTTGGTGCAGCAGCTGATATAACTGAGGCAGCCAATCCGGTCAAGGGGCAGTTTATGCTGTAACTAATCACTGCCTGTTACCAGGCAGGCTCCTTTGCCAGGTGGGTTCCGAAGCCATTCCTGAGTAACTTGCCAGTGGCTATCTTGGCATGGCCTTCTCATTCCACCACAGGCCTAGACCTAGATCTAGCCCTAGACTTAGCCCCAAACCAGGTCCTAGAACTATCTCTAGCCCAAAAACTAATACTTACCATAACCCTAACCATATCCCTAGCTTTAGCCCTGGCGCTAGCCCTAACCACAGTCCTGGTGCAAGCCCTACTCCTAGTCCTACCCCTAGCCATAGTCCTAAAATAAGCCATAAACCAATCCCTAACCCTAATCTTAAACCAAAACTAACCATACAATTAGCTCTAGCACTAGCACTAGCCCTAGCCCTAGTTTAGTCTTAACCCTAACATAAAAGCTGATCCTAATCCCCACCCAAGCCATTACACTAGATAGCTCTAGCCCTAACCATAAATTTTCCCTAGCCCTAACCCAAACCTTAACCGTAGCTCTAACCTAACCCTAATGAGAACCCTAACACTAAACATGGCACTAAAACCAGCCTTAGCCCTAAACTTAGTCCTAATCATAATCCTATCCCAAAACCTAAACTTAGCCCTTGCCCTAAAACTAACCATAGACCTAACCCTAATTATCTTACCTTATCCCTAGTTCTAGCACTACCCCTAGCTCTTGCCCTAATCTTAACACTAACCACAGCCTTAACCCTAGCCCCAGGCCTAGACTTAACCCTAAACAGAGCACTTGCCCTAAACCTAACCACAACACTAGCCCTAATCAAACCCTAAACTTAACCTCAGCCCTAAACCAAGCCCAAGCCTTCACTGAGCCCTATCCTTAGCCCTAGACCTGGCCCTAGGAGTAGCCCTACAGCCTAGTCTTAGCCCTAGCCCCAGCAGTAACACTAGCAGAAGTATTTATTCTAATTCAAGCCCTTGTCCTAACCCCAGCCATAGCCTTAGCTTTAGCCTTATCCTTAACCTTAGCCCTAGCTCTCAACCTAGCCCTTGCTCCAAGTCTAAGATTATCCCTAGCACTAACCCTACGCATACTACTCCAAATGCTAATCCTACCCCTAAATCTAGCTCTAGCACCAGCTTTAACCATAATCCTAGCCCTCACTTCAAAAATAATCCTAGCCCTAGCCCTAATGCTAACCCTAATCTTGGCCCCAACTCTAGTCCAAACCCTCAACCTACAATATCCCTAGCCATATTCATTGTCAAAAGCCTAAACTTAAACATAGAACTAGTCCTATCCATTAACACAGCCCTAGCCCTAGCCCTTAACCTAGCCATTGAGCTAAGCATAGCCCAAGCTCTAGCCCTAAAGCTAGCCCTATCTCTAACATTAACCCTAACCCTAGCCTTAGCCCTAACCCTAACTCTAGCCCTTGACCAAACCATAACACTAGCCTTAACCCTAACACTAGACCTAGCCCTAGCCAAAGCCCTAATGCAAGCCATCACCCTGAGCCTAGCTCTAACCCTAGCCCTACCCCTCACCTTAAACCTAATCCTAGCCCTAGAGCTGATTCTAAATCTAATCCTACTCCAAGACCTAGCATTAAACACAAACCTATATGTAGTCCTAGCCCTAACAATAACACTAAACCTAGCTCTAGCCCAAGCCCTAGCACTAACAATAGGCATAGATCTTGCTCTAGCCCAAACTGTAACCATGATCCTACCACTAATGGTAACCTTAGCTTTAGCCCTAGTCTTAACTTAAACCTAGCCCAAGCCCTAACTCAATCCTTATCACTAGCCCTAAGCTAGCCCTTGCCATGACCCTAGACATAGCCAAGGTCCTAGCCCTAGCCCTTATCCTAACCTTGAACCTAGTCCTCACCCTAACCCTAACCTTAGCCCTAGACCTTGCCTTAAGCATAACCCTAAACCTAGCCCTACGCATAACCCAAGCCTGAGCACTTACCCGAGCCCTAGCCTTACTCCTAGCCCTGAAACTAACTCTAATCCTTTCCCAATCCCAATCCCAATCCTTCTCTCTAGCTTAGTCCTAACAGCAGGCCTATACCCTTACCCTAACCCTAGCTCTAACCCTAGCCTGAACCTAGCACTATTCCTAACCCTCACCCAACCCTAACCTAGCTCTAACCTTAATCATAGCTTTCACACTAACCCTAAAACAAACCCTAACCCTAACACTAGCCCTAACCTAACCCCTAAACTGAACCCAAAGCCTAACCATAGGGGCTGGCGTTGTGGCATAGTGGGTAAAGTCACCATTTGCAGTGCCAGAATCCCATATGGGCACCAGTTCAGGTCCTAGCTGCTCCACTTCTGATCCAGCTCTCTGCTAGAGCCTTGGAAAGCAGTAGAAGATAGTCCAAGTCCTCGGGCCCCTGCATCCACATGGGAAGAGCTGGAAGAAACTGCTGGTTCCTGGCTTTGGATCGGCAGAGCTCTGGCTATTGTGGCCAATTGGGGAGTGAACCAGCAGATGGTAGACCTCTCTCTCTCTCTCTCTCTCTCTCTCTCTTTGCCTCTCCCTCTCTCTGTGTGTAACTCTTTCAAATAAATAAATCTTTTAAAAAAAAAAAAAACTAACCATAACCCTAGCCCTAGCCCTAACCCCAGCCCTAGTCCTAACCTCAAACCCAGACCTAACCCCTAATACTAACCATAGTCCTAACCCTAACATAACCTCTAAAATTTACCCTCACCAACCTCTAGCATTAACCATAATGGAAATCCTAACCATAGCCTTAGCCCTAGGCCTAAAATCCTATATCTCAACCTAATCCTAGCTCTAGTCCTAAACTGAACCATAATCTTAGACTTAGCCATAATCCTATCCTGCAACCTATCCCTAACCCTACCCCTCACTTCACACTAACACTAGCCACAGCCCTAAGCCTAACCTAATCCCTAACCCTAACCCTTGTTCTAGCCCTTGCCCTAGCCCTAACCCGAGACCAATCTCTAACTATAGCCAAAGAGCTAACCTAAACCTAACCCTAACCCTAACACTAGAACTAGCCCTAGCCTTAGTATTAGCTATAGCCCTAACAGAGCCATAGCCCAAACCTAACCTTAAGCCTGACCCTAACCCTAACACTAGCCCAACAATAACCTAACACTATCCCTATCTCTAACCCTAGCCCTCACCCTTTCACTAGCCATGAGCCTAGCCCTAGCCCTAAACATAGCCCTGAACCTAGCACTCACATTAACCCTAACACTTACCCTAGCCCTAACCCTAATCATAAATCTAAACTTGGCTGTAGCTGTAACTCAACCCTGAGCCCTCACCTAAGCCCTATCCCTAGCCCTAAAACTAACTCTAACCCTATCCCTATCCCTTGCTTAGTCCTAAGAGTAGCACTACACTTTTACCCTAACACTAGCTCTAGCCTTAGCATAAACCTAATACCATGCCACCCCTTGCTCGTACTTAACCCTAACTGTGGCCTTATCCTTAATCCTAACTTGAAACCTAACCATAACCCTATCTCTAAACTAAATCCAAACCTTAGCCATAATCCTAGCCCTAGCCCAAACCCCAGCCTTAACCCTAAATCTAGCCCTAGCCTGTAGCAAAGAGGACATAATATTAAGCACTCAACAAGCCAGGCACAGAAACACAACTATCACAAGGTTAAAAATATTAAAAAAAAAAAACACTCCATCTAGACACAGAATGATCAGTAGAGGCTGGGGTATATGAGAGGTAAAATAAAATATGGAAGCTGGGTGTGGTTCATTAATTGTGGCCAAGATAGTAACATGAGGTGTTAGTGGGGGAAATGAGGTGGAAAGTATACAGGAACCCTTTGTGTTGCTTCCTCACAATTTCTGTTTTATAAACTTTAAATGCTTCTCAAATAAAATGTTCATAAAAAGAATGCTTGAGCTGAGGACTATCATAGTGTGTCTCCAAGATGGCTGTACTCCAGAGCTCTCTCCCGACATGCCCCTCGGGATTCCCACAGTCAAGTAGGGCAACAGGAGAAAAACCGAGCCAACATATGAGGGACTCCTCCATCATAAGCAGCTATAACAGAAACAGTGGATTTCTGAATTAGACCACCAAAGATATCACAAGGTGGGATCATCAAGAGTAGAACAAAAAGTTGAGCATTTTAGATGTCTACAGAAATAGAAAAGGGAAATTAAAAACTAAGCAGGGAACATAAAACTGACTAAAATTACAGATTTGACAGTCAAATGCTGTATCTCAAAATGAAAAATTGAATTCTTAAATTCTTAAAAGTGAAAAATGGCTTCAACCTCAGATTAAGCACAGCTACAAAAGAATTAGAGGGGAAACAAGTTGACAGAATGACCCATAATGCAGCTCACAGACACAAGTAGTCAAATTTCTCCCAGTTCAACTCTTGGAGAAGGGTCATGAACAGGATCATGCAGGACAGCAGATCTAAAACTGAGCTGGCAGGGGTGTGGGGGTGCCTGCCTGCTGCAATCACACCCTGGCTGCCAAGACCTCAAGTCATCTTTGAAAAGGAATAGGGGAGAATTTGGAGGCAAGACTCGTCTTTGTGATTTGAACCTGGTGATTCCCCTAAAAAGCCTTAGCGTCTGAGTATTTACCTAAACCTAAGTCTTTTTGGGAGAGGTTCTGTTTCCAGTCCATTCCTTGCAGGCAAATCACTTCTCCTTTATGGGTTTATCATGTTGGTCAGGGGTCTCAGGTCACTGTTAACTCTAACATCTGTCACTTTATGAAGGATGCCCCATTGGTCCTACCAGCTCCACCTCTGTACCCAGGCTGAGCCAGAGATCAAGGGATGCTTAGAGAGAGCTCCATTACCTCTGTGTCTCCAAAGCACCAATGCAGAGATTAAAGTTTCACCATTAATGAATCACTTCTTCCAAGTGCCTGCCTGGATTCCAGTACTTTTTTTCCTCAAATGTCCCAAGAAAAGCATAATAGCTGAAGTTAGCATAAGTGGTAACAACTTAATGTGAGTTCTTCTAACACATCCTTTCCAACAGGACCACAGCCCACAAGATGGATTTGGTGGTGGGAGGAAAGAGTCACAGCCCCAGAGAAGAAGGGGACGTTCTGCCCCCTAATCCTGTGTGCAAAAGGAGCAAAGTTGCCTTTCCTTTCTCTTTTTTTATTTAGTTTTTAAAAATCTAACAGAAGTATTGTAATCCATAAGCTGTACTTTGGAAATTTATATTCATTAAATAAAAGTTAAAAAATCTAACAGAAGTATAAAATTGCACATATTTATGTACTGTGTTATGTTGCAATACATCTAATTTGCTAAGCAAAGATTCTGCCCCCTCCTTTGTGCATTGGAAAACATCCCTTACTCCTCCATCTTCACTCTGAACAAGCCGAAATCTGTGTTGCCAGCAGGTGGCAGTGCAGGGTCAAAAATGAACATTACTTGGGGCTGGTGTTGTGGCTGAGTTAAGCTGTCACCTGTAACAGGAGCATCCAATATCAGAGGGCCTGTTTCCAATCCATTTCCCTGCTAATGTGCCTGAGAAGGAAGCCCAGGATGGCCCAAGTACTTGGCTCCCTGCTACGCATTGGGAGACCTAGGCTTGGATATGGACCAGCCGTGGCCATTGTGACCAGCTGGGGAGTGAATCAGGAGAGGGAAGATCCATCTCCACCTCTCCCTCCCTCTCCCTCTCCCTCTCCCTCTCCCATCTTTTCAAATAAATAAATATTTTTTAAAAAACACAAATCATAATAATGGCTAATATTGACTGAGCTCTTCTAAAAACTGAGCATTTCTGCAAGACTGCAAGGTTTTGAGTTCAACTGGCATCTTCTCAGGATGGCTTAGGTGTCTAGTTTGGGGCAGGGGACACAGGCAGTAGGGGCAGCTGAATGTGGACACACTCTCAGCTCTTAGAAGGTGCACCTAGTGGTGGGCACAAAAGCCAGGGAAAGCAGCATCTATAGGCTGGGGCACATCAGGATTTGTCTTGTCTGACTTCTGCAGGAATGCATTGGAGGATGAGAAGAGAATTCAGGTGCCAGGGAAAATCACCACCTGCAACTTCAGCATCCCATGTTGGCACTGGTTTGAGTCCCTGCTGCTGCACTTCTAATCCAGCTCCCTGCTGATGAGCCTGAGAAATGCAGCGGAAGATGGCCCAAGTGCTTGGGACTCTGCCACCCATGTAAGAGACCTGAAACAAGCTTCTGGCTCCTGACTTTGGCTTGGCCCATCCCTGGACATTGTGGCCATCTGGGGAGTAAACTAGTGGGTGGAAGATCTCCTCCCTCTCCCTCTCCCTCTCCCTCTCCCTCTCCCTCTCTCTCTCCCTCTCCCTCTCCCTGTCTTCTGTAACTGACTATCAGGTATATAAGTAAATATTTAAAAGGAAGGAAGCAAGGAAGGAAGGAGGGAGGGAGGGAGGGAAGGGAAGGGAAAGAAGGAAGGGAGGGAGGGAGGGAAGGAAGGGAAGGAAGGAAGGGAGGGAGGGAGGGTGGGAGGGAGGGATGTAGAGGAAAGGAAAAGAGACCTCATGGCAGAAACGTTTTAGACCTTTTGGGGCCTGCCTCCAAGGGTTGCAACTTGCATCTCTGCAGGTGGGGGAATTGATGGCTTCACATTCCGAGACTGTGGCATACTGTGGGACAGGGATAGACCCTGGACCCCAGATAGGACAGAGCTAGAAGGAGCAGCTGGGACTGGGGAGCCAGTCTGAGGCCTTGCTTTTCAGGTCTCAGGGACAGTTGGTTATCAACTCCCCCAGGGGGACAAATCCTTTGTTGCAAGAGCCTTACAGGGGTGAGCTCGGGGTTAGGCAGGGCAAGGCCAGTCCCACCCTGCCCTGAACTCCCTTCATCCCCATCCTGTTTGGGTGGCTTGCTAACACATTTTCTCCCAGGCTCCTCTGGGCAGCCTTGGCACCCCACATGCCCTCAGCAAGCCCTCAGCCTGCTGCCCCTGTCCTTTGCCTCACCTGGCTCAGGTATCCCTCAGGAACAAGGGGGAGAAGTGAACTACTTGGAGCAAAGACTCCACTCAGACACCTTCCACCCTGCAAGGACAGAACTGCAGCCCCGGCGAAGCCACAGAAGCCAAGCCCACACTGGGCCACCTGACCTGTGAGACTTCACCCGATTGGGCAGGGCCTGCTCTCCTGTGGTGCCACCTGCACAGTGAGCCTGACCTGACACAGCGTTTCCCCAGCTCATCTATCAGCTCATGGGAACTCTGGACATGTAGTAAACTGCTCATGTTCCAGGGAGGGCCACACAGCACTCCAACCAAGTCTCACTTTGTTAAGTTTGAGACAGGCCACGTTAGCCAGAGGACGACAGACGACAGGGACCCTGGCCTTGAGAGCAGAGTTTCTGCCCACCTCACCTGTTGGGAGGCACAAGTGAAGCCTTGGAGGGAACACAAGAAGCAGTCAGATAGGCATCGGGGGACTCCAGCTGCTCCTGGTTCTGAGGCTCCTTCAGCCTTCACTGGGAAATGTGCTCCCTTATTTCTTCCCTCGGCCTGTGAGGACACCAAGCTGCAGCCCCTCTGGGTGATTGTAACAGACAGAAAATAATGGCCCCAAAGGTATTTGTGTCCTAATCCCCAGATCCTGGATCGTGAGACTGCCCATGGCAAAAATGGGTTTTGCAGATGTGCCTGAATTAAGGATCTTGAGATGGGGAGCTGAGCCTGCAGTGTCCTGGGAGCATCCAGCGTAAGCACGAGGGTCCTTCTAAAAGCCAGGCAGGAGGGTCAGTGTTAGCGACAGAGGGAGCTGGAGAAGACACGCCACTGGCTTTGCAGATGGAGCCAAGGAATGCGGGCAGCCTGTGAATGCCAACGAAGCCTGGGAAACGCATCATCTCCGAAAGCCTCCTGGAGGAACCAGGCCCGCGCACACCATGGGCTTTCAGCCCAAAGAACTTCAAACCTAAAGAACAATAATACAAGAAAAGTGTGTTGGTTCAAACCACTCAGTTGGTAGCCGTGCATCATAGCAGCAACAGGAAATGAATTCAGTGGCCCGGCTGGCAAAGTTACTCTCACCATGGTTCCTGCTGAGTGGACCCCGGGAGACACAGGCAGGAGCAACACCGAGATTGTGCGACGCCAAGCAAACCCCTCTCCTCTCAGAGCCCCCACCCCACCTGGTGTACAATGGGAATGGTCACTGCGCCAGCATCAAACGTACATCGGGGAGTCAGGCGGCTTTTCCCAGAGAGTTTCTTTCCCTTCCAACCCCACCAGAGACCCAAAGTGCCCCTGAGAGAACTTGGGCACATGAGTTTCCCTGGACCCCAGACTAAGGCCCACCCTCAGCTAAAGAGTTCTGACAAATCTTAAATTCCTCGTACGGCACCCTGTCTGCCACTCAAATCTTGGTGGCTCTGTGCTCACCATTAGGGAACTATGAACAACGGCATCACAGCCCTGAGTCCTGACGTCACCCCAGTGCATCCACTGCACACCATGCCTGTGATTCATTAGAGTTGTTTTCTTGTCCAGAGCCAGTTTCCACTTCCCATAAGCCCAAGTGGAAGGGACAGCGAGTGTGTTCAAACAGGCTTTCCTCAGTTGGGAGCAGGATGGTATTGTCAGAAAGGCTTTTGTCTGGCCTTTTGGTTATATGGCATCCTCTGGGAAGAAGGGGATGGTGAAGGAACAGGCTGTGACCTGAGGGTACAGACATGCCTATCACATCCGCACCATCACCACCACTACCACCAAGGCGTACCCCACCTCCTGGATGGTGCAGTGTCTAAGACCCACCATTAACAATCACCTAGAACAGCCACGTTGATAACAGCCCCAGCTTTGAAGTTAGGCCAACCAGGTTCAAACCTATGAGCTGGATGATGTCAGACAAGTGGCTTAACCCCTCTGAGCCTCCGTTTCCTCAGTTAGTTTTCTGAGCTACATGCAAGTCCCTCTGCTTCCTCTCCAGGTAAGAATTGGACCTTGAGACCTACCATCAGTGGAAGGGATTCTGATCTTAGAGGGTGCTCTGTGCAGGGTAGCGGGGACCGCTCTCTCAGATCACTCCAGCTTGTTCCATCTACAAGTGAGACTAATGGATCAGAGCCTCCCCTGTGTGGCTCCTAGCGCCCTCTGCTGGCCTGTCAGGAAAGACAATTGCAGCAAGTGGACACTGGGGTGAAGTGGACAAATTCCTTAAGTTTGACCACTGAGGTGTTGCTAGCTCTCCTTCCCAGGGACAGAAGCCTGAGGTAGTCAACTGGGTAAGAAATAGTGAATGAGACTCCACTAGCACTACATCTGTGCCCCCAGAACAGGAGTCCCGCACTCTCCCTAACCCCAGCCCCAAGCCCCTCCCACAGCATCTTATCCTGGCTTTTAGGTGCAGAGAGTGGCATAGGCTGGGTTGGCCTTTCCCTCTCTCCCATTGCAATGTTCCATAACCAGTGGCCCATAGGTGGAACCAAGCCCTCGCTGGGGTTCTGCTCTGGGGAAAGTGATTTGAAAATGCAATCAGTGGGGCTGGAACATTCCATTCCTAAGCTAAGCAGTTGCCAAGTTCAGCATGTAAATGAGCTGTCTGCAGCATAACAGCCTTGCAGGCTTGGTCTGGGGCCCTTGGGGCGGGGAGGGGCAGCAGGCAGACCCAATATTTCTTAGTTACCTTGGGAAATGAGGATGTCCAGGTCTCCTCTGCTCAGCAGGAAAGGAATCAACACGTATGGAGTGCTGTGTGTTGAGTACCTCCTTGTATACTGTGTCATCTACTCTTGCCGACTAGCCTGTGACAATGGTATTTAAAGTTCTGTTTTACAGTTGAGGAAATGAGGCCCAGAGATTAATTTAACTGTCCAATGTTACACCAGTGTGGTTTAAGTGCATGATGTGTGACTAAAGGCAGCATCCTACTCCACACACTGCTCCATCACCTGGACCCCTTTTCCCACCACGGTACCAGACCCTTCTCTCTCTCCCTCAATCTCTGTCTCCTAATCTCACATGCTCCCAACTCACCCATGGTAAACCCTCCCTGAGAGATAGGCATTGCAGAGGTCTTTCCAAGCTCTAAGTTTGTATGAATTCCCCTGCACCCTCCTGCTCTGCCTTTCCAGTCTTGGGATTGTGCTTCTGCTGTGCCCTGAGTGCATGTCTCCTCCTCTCAGAGAGGACACAATGGAGCACCTTGTCGGCTGATTGCCAGGAGCAGTGGACATAGAGCATTAGCCCACGGCTCAGCAAACAGACACCCTGTCCTCAGGAGGCTGTGGGACACCAGGATGCCGGGCAGTTTCTGTAGAGGAGGACCTGCTCATCCTGCACCCAGTCAGTGCCAGGTGGGGTTGGGACTTCCGGTTGGTGTTGCTTGTTCCCCCAGACATGTCCCCCAGACCACAGGAGAGGCCCTAGGGACACCAGGGCCAGGGTTTCTAGGCATTTCCCTGATTCTAGCAGCCCTGCCGTATGTCGGGTCAGTGAAAAGTGAGATCCTTTAGGACTTGGGCTTGGAGGGTCACAGGGCAAAGCAGGAAGCAGCTCAATTTTTCTAGCAAATATACTGCACAGGCTTCCTCCTTCTCTTGAGCCCTCACCTTGAGGGTCACAGATCTGAGACTCTTGTAAGCAGGCCCTCCAAGGCCTGGGTCAGTACGGGGAATTAGCAGGGATTATCATCTCTGAACAACATGCTTCACCACTGCTTTTGTTAACTGACGCAGAAAGGGAGCAACTCCCGTAGTGTGGAGGGCTGATGAGAGGTAACGCCACAGACTGCATTCTGGAAGAAGCTGAGGGGAAGGAGAGGCCTGCTGGTAGGCATGGCCACAGTTCCGCATGCATTCTAGGGAGGAGTGTTTGGGCCAGTGTGTGACGGGGTACAACGCAGGGTCTGCTGTCCAGCAGCCTCCGCACAGTTTGTCACTTGCCGTCTTCTCCCAGAAAGCAGCACCGAGCAACTGCAGCCCTGACAGGCCACTTGCCGGGGCTCCAGCTTGTCCATATTTTCTAGAATATGGTCAGTGTCTCAGGCAATGCAGGGCAGAGAGGCCTGGACACCTCTTGAGCCTGGTCACTAGATACAGAGGCAGACGTGCACCATGGCAGAGAAGGAACCCAAGGTCAGGGTGAGATTGGGGGTCTCTGCCCTGTCAGGCGGTGTGACTGCTCATATTCCTGGTCTTGGTTTTCTTTCTGCACCTCTGTAAGGTTTGACCACTGTGTCTTTAAGGTTTGTGCCAGCTGTAAAGTTCTGTGACTTAAGGTATCACAGCAAAGCAGAGAGAAAAAAACTGTGGGAAGAATCAAAGAATCACCCAGAGGTTAAAACCAGTGTAGTGGCAATCAGAATTTTCCATGGAAATGCCCCAAGGCATGTGCACCACAGAACAACCAAACAATCAGACCCCCTGGCCAGAGGACTTTTCCACATGCCTTATCTTGGTAAAGGGAATAGAATCTGTACCTGGAAGCAAGTGAATGGTTTGTGGATAGGCTTGACTCCTACAGGAGACTTTTGCCAGGTCCCTGGCAGGTGACTGGAGCCTGAGCCTCCCCAGTGATGTATAAGGGGCAGGGCTGGGGGCGCTGGTCCAGGCCTTCAGGCTTCAAGTTGCCAAAGAGGCTTGGAGGCCAGGAAGAACCATGTCTCTAATAATTCCAAGAGACCTTTAGTGGGGAAAAACTGTGATGGAAGGAACTTCTGCCAAAGCATGATGTGAACAATAGACGGTCTTCCAAGCCTTAACTATTGCACTGCATCAGGTACTCTTCACGTAATTGTGTGGACAATGTCTCTCTGATTCCTTCTTACCAACCAACACCTGGCCTGGCCACTGTGAAACACACACACACACACACACACACACGGCACAGCAAAGATCTGCAGGATCCCTGTGGATCCCACCCATGCTCCTGATGATTAGACCTGCCACAGGGACTTTCTTGCTTTCTTTGCCAACTGAAAGATTCAGTGAACTATCCAGGAGCCTAATAACATTTACTAAGGGGGTGGAGGGTGTCTGAAAGTATGCTTTGGCAATCACATGATCCATTGGGCAGGACTAAACCAATTCATCAACACTTGGAATATGTTCTACATTCTTTGATAAAAGAAAACTTCAGTCTCCTTCCTCTTTCTTTTTGATCTTTCTTTCCCAAAAACATTTGTAGATTAGCTCACCTCTTTGCTGTTCTCATTCTGTTATTCAATGGGTATATAACATGGATGCGTGCATGTGGGGTGTGTATTCAAACTGCATCCTGATTCTAAGTCATGGACCATTAATAATGCCTGGCTGCAAAATGAAGGAGCCACTAAATATTATACTATTTATAAGTAATCTGTTGCCCAAGGCACTGAGCTACTTAATAAAACCTTGAATTAATGTGTAACTTTAAAAATAGATCATTCTACAAATGATAGGCTTCCAGAAGCATAACTTAAGGTGTTCTGTTTACTTCTCTACTTAGATGCAGGTGAGAGAAGAGTAAATGAATACAAATAAGGAAAAATAAGATGTACTGAGCCGAGCATTCCTTTACATGCAAATTCCTCTACAGGCATTATCTCTTTTGGTTATCATACTAACCCTATTATAGAGACACTATTAATAGTGCCTTTTTACAGATAAAGAAACTGAAGCTTAGAAATATTTACATAATTAACCCAAGGTTATGTGCTGGAATTCAAACCCAAGTGCCTACAATGCTGAATACTGCATATCCTGGGTAGCATGGGTAAAGTTAAGGCTGCACATTTGTGCTAGAATATCAAATTGCCTGAATGCAAGTAAGGAGGCTGCTTAATTGGCTGATGTGGTTACTTAGAGAATGCAATGGGTAAAGGTGAGACTGGGGACTACTCAGGTTTTATGGCAAAGACCTTCAGACAGAGAGACAGCCAAGTGCTCAGTAACCCACAGTTAAGGTCTAACAGCTGGAATGCCCTATTCACCTGTCACCAGAGGTAATGTGAGGACAGCCCAGTTCAGGGAATGGCAGGTGGATATGTGGTTTCTCAAGATGTCCAAGTCAGACACATTAAAACTGTCTCGCACCCTTATTCAGAGAGATAACCACAGATTCCTTTGGGCCGAGCTTTGGGAATTGCACAATGACCATGATCCTGTCCTTTAGGGAGGGCTGGGCCCCACCTCCTATTCAGTTCCATAGTCTAGGGTGAAAAATGCAGAGGCTCTGTTCTGTGGGCCCCAAATGCTTTCCTTCACTCTGAGCTACCCAAAGTCACATACACAGCCTGAGAGTGAGTTCTGCCTGTCTCCTTAGCACTTGATTTGATGCTTTGAAAGCAATAGTTGGAAGACAGGATATTAGGGACATGCTTCGTGGGTGGGTGAGTGAGAGGCTGGCCAGGCATGGGTGCAGGGGTAAAAACATGAGAATGCAGGGTGCGTGAAAGGGAGATGGGGAAAGGCCAGGACTCAACCTGAAGCTAAATCAGGCCACAGAAGTATATCATTTAGTGTGGTCTCCATGCCACATTCTTCTGTTATCACAGATCCCTCCCATGAGAGCTGGAGTGGACCTTCAAGATGCAAGTCCCTCCAGAAAACAGGGGCCTTCAATCATTACCGTCCTGAAAGACTGGGAGTCCAGCTCTCTATTCCTGCTTAAGACCCTCCGCCTCCCCTGATCAAGATCAGCCAGCAGTAGCCATGCCACTAGCAAGGGGTTACATTTTAAGTTTTTGAGAGATGAGCTCAAGTATCCCCCAGACAGAGGAATCTCATCAGAGGAAATTCAGATGCCCTGGTTTATTTCAATCAGGGGCTGCGGACTATGTGCTGGAGCACCTAGATCCTCCCGTGACTGAGAAGTTTTAGAATCTCACGTCTGGAGAGAAGAACGAAATTCAGCGGAGAGGGGCTGAATTCCCAAATACCCCTCTTTTGAGGAGGATGTGTCCTGGCCCTCCCTTAGGTGCTGGAGATTGCCAGACCTCTCTGACAGCCCCAGGAGCCCTGGGAACTGTCCAGCGGGCAGTCTGCTGAACCACAGGGGCAGCTGTCCCTCCATCGTTGGTCTGCTGGAGACTTGTGCTGGAGGAGGTGGAACCAGGAGAGGAGCTGCCATGTGTGACCTGAAAGCATTCACGTTCTTGATGCTCATAGTTGGCTCATTTCAAGTAATCCCAAGGGCCTAAAGAGGCCTGCTGCGGGGCAGGGAATGTCTCCTTGATGCAAGTTTCAGACCAAAGGGGACTGTGCCTGTCAAAAAAAAAAAAAAAAAAAAAAAAAAAAAAGTGTTACTGAGGGGCCAGCGCTGTGGCGCAGAGGATTAACACCCTAGCCTGAGGCACCGGCAACCCGTATGGGCACCAGTTCTAGTCCCAGCTGCTCCTCTTTTGATCCAGCTCTCTGCTGTGGCCTGGGAAAGCAGTAAAAGATGGCCCAAGTCCTTGGGCCCCTGCACCTGTGTGGGAGACCCAGAGGAAGCTCCTGGCTCCTGGCTTCGGATCAGTGCAGCTCTGGCAGTTAGTTGTGGTCATCTGGGGAGTGAACGAGCAGATGAAGGACCTCTCTCTCTGTCTCTACCTCTCTTTGTAACTCTGTCTTTCAAATAAATAAAATAAATCTTTTAAAAAAATTGTCCCTGAGTCTTGGACAGGTGCCAGGGCCTATTCTAAGTGGTTCATATATATTACTTTTTTGGTCCTCTCAAGAATCATGTGATGCAGGAATTTCCATCATCCCCACCTCCCTGATGAGGACATGGAGGCCCAGAGAGGTTAAGTGGTCTCCCCAGTGTTGATCAGTGGAAGAGCCAGGACACAGACACAGGTGGGCTGACTCTGGAGGCCCCTCTCTTGCCCTCTGCACACTTGAGCCTTCATATTTGCAGAGAGCAGAAAGAACTCAAACAAGGACAAATTTTGTGAAGGTAAAGATGGTTTAAGGTGTCAAGCATCTTGTGTCCTTGACAATAACCCATCAGGAGAACACAACAGCTAACTAGGCCTTGAGATCTTTGGGGTCAGTGTCATTCAACTTCCAGGCTCTTATGCTCCTCAGCCCAGTAATGCAGGATTCTCAAGTGTGCTTGTCCTGGCTGCACCCCCAGGACAATGCTTCCATAGCAGGAGACTTCCAGGAGAACAAAAGAAACTTCTTGCTGCCCATAGATGAAAATCTCATTCATTGGCAGTTGTTTCACCTGAGTGAAGACTACATTGGCTTAATTGGCTTAACTCAATATTTCCTATACAACCAAAATTTTCCATAAGAAACTTTCTAAAATAAAAGATGAGGGGAGGCAGAACAACATGCCAGCTAAGCTAGGTGCTCCAGCAGGTACCTCCCCACAGAGACACGTATTTGAGCAGCCATTCATGCACCAATCAAACTTTACAATCACTAGAGAAGCCAGGTAAGAGACCACGGTGCCTTATTTTAGCACAGTAACCTTATTTTTTAATTTGCTAAGAAAAAAATAACAGATTACACGCATTTCATAGGTAAAATTCTATGAAGATAATCATACTTCACTCACTCCTTCAATCCCCTTCCTTTCTTCCTTTTTTTAAATTTAATTTTTGCAAATACATAATTTCAGTCCCCTCTACTATCACAAGCTTAATTCACCAGTAACCATGATATAAAACAAATAAAAAGTAGGAAGACCACAGTTCCACAGGAATATAAACAACGACTAAAAATAAAAATCAACTCACAAGATGTCCATTTTCTTCCTATACTTCTTTGTATCCTGTATTAACTACTATATATAAGAGAAAGCACAGATATTTGTCTTTTGGGGGCTGGCTTATTTCACCAAGCGTAATGTTTTCCAGTTGCATCTGGTTCCAGATCTTAGTGGAAATGCTTCCACATTTTCCCTACTCAGTATGATGCTCCCTGTGGGTTTGTCATATATTGCCTTGTGTTGAGGAACGTTCCTTCTATGCCCAATTTGGTTACTTTTTTTTTTTTTTTTTTTTTTTTGCTTAATCATGAAAGGGTATTGTATTTTATTATGCTCTCTCTGCATCTATTGAGATAGTTATATGGCTTTCACTCTTCAATTTGTTAATGTGATTTATAATATTTATTGATTTACACATGTTGAACCATCCCCCTACATACCAGGGATAAATTCCACATGGTCTGGGTGAGTGGTCTTTCTGTGTTGTTGGATTGGATTTGATTAGCTAGTATTTCATTGAGGATTTTTGTGTCTCTGTTCATCATAGGTATTGGCCCATAGTTCTTTCTTTGTTGTATATTTTTCTGGTTTTGGAATTAAGGTAATGCTGTCATCATACAAGGAGTTTGGAAGGATTCTTTCCCATTTTATTCTTTTGAATAATTTGAGATAAACTGAAATTGCTTCTTCTTTAAAGGTTTGGTAGAATTCAAAAATGAAGCTATCTGGCCCTGGATTTTTCTTTGTTGAGAGGGTCATTATTACTGATTCAATTTTGGCCCTGGTTATTGATTTATTTAGGGGTTCTATATGTTCATGACTCAATTTTGACAGATTGTATATGTCCAGGAATCTATTTCTTCTAGGTTTTCCAGGTTGCTGGCATATTGCTCTTTGTAATAATTCCTGATGATTGTTTTTGTTTCTATGGTATCCATTGTAACATCTTCTTTTTATCTCTGATTTTATTAATTTGGATATTCTCCCTATTTTTGGTTAGTTGGACCAATGGTGTACCAATTTTTTTTTTTTTTCAAAAAGTAGCTCATCATTTCACTGATCTTGTATCCATTTTTGTTTCAATTTTGTTTATTTCTTCTCCAATTTTAATTCTTTGTTTCTTGTTACTGATTTTGGGTTTGGTTTGTTTTTGTTTTTCTAGGTATTTAACATGCATTGTTAGATCATTTATTTGATGCCTTTCCAACTTTTAAATTTCCTTTTTGATTTTTTTCTATGAGCTACTGTTCATTCAGGAGCATGTTGTTCAGTTTACATGTGTTTGCACAGTCTATAGTTTCTTAATTTAATTTGTTAATTAAGTTGTTAATTTCCATCCCATTGTGTTTCATTCCGTTATATTCAGAAAAGATGCATGGTATGATCTCAATTTTTTTTATATTTGTTGAGACTTGCTTTATAGCCCAGCATATGGTGTATCCTAGAGAAAATTTCATGCACTCATGAAAAGAATGTGAATTCTGTTGCTGTTGGATGAAATGTTCTGTAGATATCAATTAGGTTCATTTAGTCCACAGTGTAGATTGGCTCTGTTGGTTTTTTTGTTAATTTTCTTGTCTAGTTGATCTGTCCATTGATGAAAGTGGGGTGCTGAAATCCCCCATTATTGTTGTATTAGAGTCTATATCTCTCTTTAGATCTATTAACATTTGTTTTAAACAGTCATGCACCATGGCATTGGGTACATATATACTTACTGGAGTCACATCCTCCTGTTGAATTGAGCCTTTAATCATTACATAATGCCCTTTGTCTGTTTTAATAGTTTTGATGTTAAAGTCTATTTTTTGGTTAAAGTTGTTTACTATAGAGCCCAAGATGGCTGAATAGGGAAAAGATGTGCTGATTTTGATCATGGGAAGATAATAGAAGAAAAGCAGAGTAACCATGGTCCCAGAAGAGAGTTGGAGAGAAGTTTGCAGTGGAAATAATTCAGCAAGAAGAGAAACACTGTGGCGCAGCGTGGACAGTGCAAGCACTCAGCAGCAAGTGGGAATACCACCAGTGACTCCTACAGCCAGAGGCTAGGGGAGACGCTGACTTCTTGGAGTGGGTGAGAGGATTAGGAATCTGTGGCAACCTGTGTGTCTCTGGTGATATTTCCTGAAGGAGATCTTTGTGGACTACATTGACTTTGAATCTGGCCTGGAGTGCTAGCTGGGGGCAGGGTGCCCACCTAACCCCATGAAGGGAGAGCACACTATTTTCTTTTTTTTAATTTTTATTTAATGAATAAATTTTTTCATAAATACAACTTTAGGAATACAGTGGTTCTTTCCCCCATACCCACCCTCCCTACAACCCCCATCCCACCTCCCTCTCCCTCTTCCATCTCCTTCTTCATTATGGTTCATTTTTAGTTTGCTTTTATATATAGAGGGCCAATTCCATGCTAAGCATAGACTTCACCAGTTTACACCCATGCACATACACAACATGTAGAGTATGGTTTGGGAACAAAATTTGCAGTTGATTCTCATAGTACAACTCATTAGGGATGGAGGTCCTATATGGGGAGTAAGTGTACAGTGACTTCTGTTGTTCCTTTGATAATTAACACTCTTATTTATGACATCAGTGATCACCCAAGGCTCTTGCCATGGGCTGCCAAGGCTATGGAAGCCTTCTGTGACCATAGACTCAGTTGGTATTTGGACACGGCCATAAGCAATGTGGATGCTCTCTCCTCCCTTCAGAGAAGAGTAAATCCTTCTTTGATGGCCCTTTCTTTCCACTCAGGTCCATAGAGATCCTCTGGAGCACACTGTTTTCTCCCCATCAGCCCACAGGGCACCACAGGGCACCCAGGGGCCAGCAGGAAGGAAACACATTCTTAATAAGGTGTGTAGAGGCTGCTGTAGCTCAAGTATGCACACAACTTGGGGATTTTTTTAGAGGGATAAATCTATAGTCCCCACTGACTTTGAGTCTGGCCTGGAGAGTTGGCAGGGGGCGGGGCACCCACTATGGCCTGTGAGGTGCTCCCCTCCACCACCATCAAACTGCCAAGGGGCAGCATTGACAGGCAGCTGGCTCTGGGACTGTCTCAGCTCTCTCCATGAACAGAGCAGGCTCATGAGGCTGAGTGAGAGTGGATCCCCTGGGGAAAGAGCCCAGGGCGACACCCAAATTTGGCATGGTAAATCACCTCTATCTTTAGCACGGGGAGGGTATGAATTCAACAGCTGGTGTGATGATAGAGTTAGCCCCTCCCTGCCAAGGTGAAAAAACGACCCAGGGTGAGCCCACAGTTACTTACCCATGCATGAACCACACAAAGGATCTGTGTGCTTCTCAATGTGAGCGTGGAACTCTGAGCCTCTGAAGCCAGACACAGTGATTGCCCAAAAGCCCAGCTACATTCTATCACTTCCTGATCGCACAGTCACAAATTCCCAGAGTCACGGGGCACATGGAATCTACTCTCAGGCCCACAGTCCTCTCCCCACCCACCCTAAGTGCTGTGGCATTCCCAGAGCCACCTGCGTAACTGACAGAGGTCAGTGCTCTACCTCGGTAAGTTGAGTCCAGGCATTTTAATAAAGTGAGGGGAGGGGAGTGCTTCACAGGCTTAAGTGGGTACCCAGCCCCCATCAACCCTCCAGGACAGACTCAAATTTAGTGGGGACCATGGATTTACCCCTCCAATAAAATCCCCCAGTCACAGGCAGGCCACAGCAGCCTCTACTCACCTTATCAAGATGGTGCTTCCTCCCTGCTGGTTGTAAGGTGCCTTACTCTAAAAAGATGGTGTCCCCTCCCAGCCACTGGCTGCAGGAGTCATTGGCAGTGTACTGCATGCCGCTGCATGATTGAACTGTCCCCACTGCTCCACGGTGTCTCTCTTCTTTTTGTAGAATTTCTACTGCAAACTACATCTGTCCCCTGGAAATGTGGTTCCTCATCTTCTGTTGTCTTCTTGTGGTCAAAATCAACATGTCTTTTCCCCATTAGTACAATAATTCTCCCTTAGTACAATGACTTTAAAAAGGTATATCAAAAAAGGCATGAAGGAAAGAGTTGCCATGTCACCCCTCCCCCAGATCCAGGTAGCATAGCATAGACAGTCCTTACCTACAACTTGGAAGAGGGAAAGAGAATTAAATCCGAATCTCAGACTTGAAGCCTAATACCAAGCCTGCGATGGTGAAACTCAGTGCTAGACAGGGCTCCAGGGACACCTAAACCCAAGACAGTAGCTATAGATTGAGGTTTTGGACCCTCCTTTGCTAAGTAACCAACAGACCACCACCACCACGCCTTTCCAAACCTCCAGTAGAGGGGGGCAAGACTCCAGCCACTGAGTAGAGCAGAAAGTGAGATTAGGACTTCACCTTGTCATAGTGATATCCAGACAAAACCCAAAGGCCTGTCTCCACAGGCCAGGGCTCACAGAAAGAGCCTCTAGACCTCTCCAGAGGTCTAGAAACATGCCTTGGTGGGGTGGACTCATTTCAGCCTATCTCACTACCAACCTCCCGCAAGTATGGTGTGCATCTGCAAGACAATGCAGCTCTGCTGACTGTGAGACTCAGGTGCAACCACACTTAGAGTTAGCCCAGGAAACCAAGTGACTATCTCTGTTTCCCCTCCCCTGACCTTGGACAGACAATAGAAGAAAGACTCTAGCCATCAGGTAGTAAGCAATAAGAATGAGCACGGGACTGCATCTCGGAACTCAGTGCTGGACTGATAAAATTTATCACTGAGAAGATCTCAACAGTCCCTGTTCCTAGCTAATGCCAATGGATGGAGTCTCTGGACCTGCCACAGTACCATATGGAGACCCATGACCCTACTCAATTAATTTATAACCCAGTCAGTATCACCTGTGGTTGCCACAGCACCCTCAAACCACAGGTCCACCTCAGTAGCAGGCAGCCCTTAAGCAGTGCTATGTTGGTCGTGGCAAGTGGTGGGTGCTGAGTGAGATCAAGCATTATGACATTGATGGCCCCAGGACTACCCATTCCATTCTTCCCCTAAATCCTAGGCAGAACAACAGAGAGAGTAATTGTTTGCCTGGGGGAAATAAAGGTAGATGGAAGCTAATACATTGCTTAAAAACCTAGGGCTGGCACCATGGGGACCTACATGCTTCCGTGGGACTTTGGACCACCAGTGAAATAGCAACAGCTACAATGGAGACCTGTGTGACTCCCTCCAGCACTACAAGACAGCCTTCAAATGACTGTAGTCACTGAAGACTGAGGGCCAGTGCCCCCACAAATGTGACTCCATCTCCATGGACTACCCACAGGAGCCACAATACCTGCTGGGACTGAAGGAGAAGTTCCCCATGATACCAATGCCTTTTCCATCTGTTACAGTAACAAAAGATATAGGGAGACTACACTATAGCATCCAGCCGGAACTCAAGCCAAAACAGTATATGAAGCCTGGACACATCTTCTGGAAACAACTTTTACCATGAAAACCACTTGGTAATAGTGGTAGATCCATCCAATATGAAAAACAAGGCAATACAACATCCACAAAGAGCATGATAAAACTTTAGTAACAGACTCCAAAGGAGAGTGACAAAATACCTGATAAAGAATTCAGAAACTTTGCTTTTGGTGCCCATGCTTTGGGATTTTAACCAAGAAGTCATCACCTACACCAACATTTTGAAGTGTTTCCTCCTACATTTTCTTCCAGCAATTTCATTTTTCTTAAGTATTAAATTTAGGTCTTTGATCCATCTTGAATTATTATAGATAGTGAAAGATAGGGATCTAATTTCACTCTATATCTGCACCATTTATTGAAGATTACCCTTTCCCTAATGTATGGTCTGGGCATTTTTGTCAAAAATCAGTTGGCTGTATGTGTTTGGATTAATTTGTGAATTGTCTATTTTGTTCCATTGATCTATATGTTGATTTTTATGTTAGTACCATTCTCTCTATTTTTTAAAGATTTATTTATTTATTTGAAATGCAGAGTTACAGAGAGTCAGAGGCAGAGAGCGCGAGAGAGGTCTTCCATCTACTGGTTCACTCCCCAGAAGGCGCAATGGCTGAAGCTGCACCAATCCGAAGTCAAGAGCCAGGAGGTTCTTCTGGGTCTCCCACGTGGGTGCAGGGGCCCAAGGACTTGGGCCATCTTCTACTACTTTCTCAGGTCATAGCAGAGAGCTGGATCGAAAGTGGAGCAGCTGGAACTTGAACCAGCACCGATATAGGATGCCAGCACTGTGGTGGCAGCTTTACCTGCTACGCCACAGCACTGGCCCCTATCTTTTAATTACTATAGCTTTGTAGTCTGCTTTGAAGTCAAGTATTGTGATGTCTCCAGCTTGATTACTGCCCCCACCATGATCACTTTGGCTGCTCTGGGTCTTTTGTGATTCTATATGAATTTTTGGATTGTTTTTTCTAATCATGTAAAGAATGCCATTGGTATTTTGATAAGCATTGCATTTAATCTGTAGTTTGCTTTAGGTAACACAGACATTTTAATTATATTAATTCTTCCAATTCATGAGCAAGGGATATCTTTCTGATTTTTTGTTTGCTTGTTCATATATTTCTGTGTGTGGTTGTGCCCTTTATGATTAAACTAGACAAATGGGACTATATCTAACACAGAGCTTCTGCACAGGAAAGGAAACAACCAATAGAGTGAAGAGACATCTGGCAGAATGAGAAAAATATTTTCAAGCTATTTATATGACAAAGAATTATTCTATTTTTTTCTATTGCTTTTATTCGAGAGTCAGGGTTATAGAGATGGTTGCAACTGAAGGATGTCATGTCAAGTGGAATACGCTGGACACAGAAAGAAATATTGCATGTTCTCCCTTATATATGGAAGCTAAAATTCAAAAAATCACTCATCCAACAAGTATTTATGGGGTACTAATTATGCATCAGTCCTGTTCTAGGCATGGGTGACATCAGTGTTATATATTAATGTTAGCCATTGCAAAACACACCGGACACCGGAGTAAGGGAAAGGTTTTATTGGGGAACACCCTACAGACTGGAGTGAAGGGGCGGCGAAGGAAAAAGAGAGAAAGAGAATATAAGAGAGAAACAGAGAGGAGAGGAGCTAGCAAGGAGAGAAGATAGAGCAGAGAAGAGGAGAGAGGAGAGCAGAGCCAAGAGAGAAGAACCAAGAGCCAAGAGAGAGGAGAGAGCCCAGGAGAGAAGGGCCAAGAGAGCACGTGTGCAGGAACTGGCCCTTTTAAAACTTCACCTGAGGGCAGACAGGGAAGCAGGAGCAGCGAATCCCATTAGGATGGGGGTGGAGCCTGGCTCAGGTAGCTGGGCAATGCAGCCACCTGGCTAAAACTGCCCCAGTTTCCTAATAATCAGTATAAACAATATGGAGGTGGGAGGAAGCTCATGAGTCTGATCATGGTCGTCTGATCAGCAATGGCCTAGGGGTACAGCCAACAGTCACGTGTATGAGTCTGGATTAGGCGCAAATTTGACATAGAGGTATTAACATGGGTGTCAGTCAACCAAGAAGTAGTAAGTAAGCCCAGAGACAAGGTGAGATTGCCAGAGTTTAGGTGGAAATGAGATGAAAGACTGAGCCTGGAGTCTTCCAGGAGTAAGCAGTCAGGAACATAAGGGGCAGCAAGCAAAGGAGATCGGGCAGTAGCAAGCAGAGAAGCAGGAGGAGAGTCCAGAAGGTGCATAGTCCTGCGAGCAAGGTAAGGACGATCTCAAACCCCAGTAACTTCAATCCTGCAGAAAGCCGGTCACCATCGCATTTAGCGTGGTGTTTATGTCCACACATGAACATGCTCAGGAGCAATGCACGGCAACATCAGGGCAACACGAGAAAGAGAGGGTGAAACAACGCAGCAGGGTTAGATTAATACATCACATTCTATTTTGATGTTGTTAGGCAAAAATGATTTCTGAAGTTCATAAATGTACCACAAACAATTAAAATGTTCTACATGTTTAAAATATTGCATAGGGGCTGGCATTGTGGTGCAGTGGGTTATGCAGCCACTTGCAATACCATCCCATAGCTGAGCATCAGTTTAAGTACCAGCTGCTCCAGTTCCAATCCAGCTTCCTATTAATATGCCTGGGAAGGCAGAGGAAGATGGCCCAAACACTTGGGTCCCTGTCACTCAAGTAGAAGATCAGTATAGAGTCCCTAGCTCCTGCCTTTGGCTTGTTTCAGACTTGGCTACTGCAGACATTTGGGGAATGAATCAGCAAATGGAAGATCTCTCTTTCTTTCTCTCTCTCTGTCTCTGTCACTCTGTCTTTCAAATAAATAAGTAAATAATATTAAAAAGAAACTAGGTTATAAATAAATTCATAAAAATGTTGCAATAAAAAATAAGAGAGGCAGGCATTTGGCCTAGCAGTTATGATGCCCAAGTCTCCATCAGAGTACCTGGATTCATTTCCCAACTCTGGCTACTTATTTTAGCTTCCTGCTGAGGCAGACCCTGGGCGGCAGTGGTGAGGGCTCAAGTATTTGCTACTCATGTAAGAGAACTGGATTGAGTTCCACTGTCTCCTGGCTCCCACCCCAGGCCCAGGCCCAGCCCTTGTGAGTATTTGGGAAGAGAACCAGTGAATGAGAGCTCTCTGTCTTTGTGTCTGACTCTCTCTCTATGTCTCCCTCTTTTTCTCTATGTCTCTCCACCTCTTGAATACATTTTATAAAAAGAAGAAAAATCACTTGTAAGTAAATAGTCAAAACATGCATTTGTCAAACATTCTTCAAATCATTTTAGAATGATGCCCAAGAAACTCGTGAATGGTTCTTACAGGCAGGTCCACGTGGATTTCCCGAGGCCATGTGCACTTTCTCCTCTATTGAAAAATACTAAAAATTATGATTTATGATCAAAGTTGCATTTATTAGTATATGTTCATTGTGATGATATTCATGTTTGCTTCTGATTTTGAAGGAAATTGAAATGAAAATATTTGTGAGTAGCCCCAGGATGTGGTACCTGCTGTGCTCTGTGACCACTGGGGGTGGAGTTGAAGGACACTTCCTTTTAATTCCATTCCTCCTGTTTTACATGAATATCTGAAATCACGTACACCAATACCGTTTCTTTTTTTTTCTTTTTTTTTTTTTTTTTTTTTTTGACCAATACCATTTCTAAAAGGAGGCAGAGCCTATGAGTGAATGAATACAAGATAATCTACCCAGATGGGGCAAGTATAGAAAGAGACTATTCACAGCTGAGTAAATACAAATGGCCAGAAGCCAGGAGAAAGGGCTCAACTGCAGGTGAGTCCGGGAAACGCAAATCATGCAGCAGAAATTCTAGCTGGCAAAGATGAAAGCTGCTGCTGCCAGGAGTGCCGACCTGAGTGTGGGGACATGGAGCGCTCCCAGCAGGGGCTGTGGTAACCGGGTTAGTCCTTCAGAAGAGCAGTCTGTTGTGTTTATCCACATGGCTGCTGCAAATATCCTGTAACTGTGCCCTTTGTCTAGAGATAGCTAACAGAAATAAGTTCACATACCCAAAAGGACACATACACAGGCCTTCTAACACCTTTAAAGTGAAAAATGAGAAATAACTTAAATGTGCATTCGTAGGTACATTGATACATTACAATGTATCCACCCTGAAAAACAAAAGTTAGTCAAGTTTAGTAATGAGATTGATTGACATGCAGCACCCAGGGCATCCAACGCATCATTACGTAAAAGCAGCCATTACAGAGCAATGGAGCAAGCCTGACCTTGTCTTTCTACACTACAGATAAGAGTGTGTACATAGGACCCATCCAGAAGAGTCCACACTCAAATTTGGACAATCTCTGCAGGGGAGGATTGGCTGATGTAAAGACATTGGAGGTAGGGAAGGGGGGGGGGGGATTCACTCCCTATTTTACATACTCTCACAGTGCTTAATTTTCTTACAAATAGAGTGTCAACACTTCCATAATTTCTTAAACAATTAAAGCATTTGAACAGCAGCTGCCACACAAAGCCGGAGAGTGTCCCTGCTGAGGAGGCCAGGGCGTGAGCAGTGAGAGATGCCTCAGGGTTTCTGAATGGGAAACCCTAGAGTGCTCTGCCTGTGCCTACTCAAGGGGCCAGCACTGTGGTTCAAGACCTGGCTGCTCCACTTCTGATCCAGCTCGCTGCTAATGAGCCTGGGAAAACAGCAAAAATGGCTCAAGTGCTTCTGCCCCTGCACTCATGTGGGTGACCCTGATGGCATTCCTGGCTCCTGGCTTCAGCCTGACCCAGCGCTGGCTGTTGTCACCATTTGGGAAGTGAACCGGCAGATAAAAGACCTCTCTTGCACACTTTCTCTCCCTCTTTCTTTCTGTTTCTTCATTTTTATCTGTAACTTTGCCTTTCAAATAAATGAATCTTCTTTTGTTGTGTCCAAATTTCCCAATCAATGCACAAGGCACAGTTGCGGATGCAAAAGCAGAGGTTTATTTGTTACCAGCCGGCAGGCAGGGACTCCCTACCCGCCGCACACAGCCATTTAACCACACGCAGGCAAAAGGCTCCTTCATTTTCATAAGAGAGGTTTTTATAACCTCACACTTGCAAGGGTGTAGGTCATCTCCCACGTAGGTTACCTTCTTACTCTCTATATGGCAAGGTATTGGGACCTAACATGTTCATTGGTTCATTTAGACATGTAGGCTATATACGTCATGTGGCGGGAAGGCCACACAAAGGGGATGGCACGGGGAGGCACTGGCAGGAAGCATTGGGCCATAAATTGCAGGGGAGCTGGTGGGGAGCAGAAGGTCATAAATTCCAGGAGAGCTGACTTTCTTTGTTCTCAAGGACCCGGCCTGCCCCCTTCTTGGCCCAAAATGAGGCCTATACTGCAGGCAGGGACTCCAATCCCTACACTTTAAGAAAGAAGAGGAGAGGAGAGGAGAGGGGAGAGGGGAGGGGAGGGGAGGGGAGGGGAGGGGAGGGGAGGGGAGGAGAGGAGAGGAGAGGAGAGGAGAGGAGAGGAGAGGAGAGGAGAGGAGAGGAGAGGAGAGGAGAGGAGAGGAGAGGCGAAGCGAAGCCGGTGCCGCCGCGGCTCACTAGGCTAATCCTCCGCCTTGCGGCACCAGCACACCAGGTTCTAGTCCCAGTCGGGGCACCGGATTCTGTCCCGGTTGCCCCTCTTCCAGGCCAGCTCTCTGTTGTGGCCAGGGAGTGCAATGGAGGATGGCCCAAGTCCTTGGGCCCTGCACCCCATGGGAGACCAGGAGAAGCACCTGGCTCCTGCTATCGGATCAGTGCTGTGCGCCGGCCGAGGTGGCCATTGGAGGGTGAACCAACAGCAAAAGGAAGACCTTTCTCTCTGTCTCTCTCTCTCTCACTGTCCACTCTGCCTGTCAAAAGAAAAGGAAGGGAAGGGAAGGGAGAAGGGAAGGGAAGGGAGAAGGGAAGGGAAGGGAGAAGGGAAGGGAAGGGAGAAGGGAAGGGAAAAGAAAAGATTCCACTCTGCCTGTCAAAAGAAAAGAAAAGGAAGGGAAGGGAAGGGAAGGGAAGGGAAGGGAAGGGAAGGGAAGGGAAGGGAAGGGAAGGGAAGGGAAGGGAAAGGGAAAGGGAAAGGGAAAGGGGAAGGGGAAGGGGAAGGGAAGGGAAGGGAAGGGAAGGGAAGGGAAGGGAAGGGAAGGGAAGGGAAGGGAAAGGGAAAGGGGAAGGGAAGGGAAGGGAAGGGAGAACGGAAGGGAAGGGAGAAGGGAAGGGAAAAGAAAAGATTCTGCTCAAATACATAGTTTCCACCTACGGTGGCCAGGTCTGAGCCACTGTCTCAGGAATGGGCTGGGGTCGACCTCAACCCTTACACTCATTCCCACATTCCAGGCCAAGGCCCTGAGGCTCAAGGGGCTCAGACACAGGAAGAGACAGTGTGAGCTTGCAGTCAAGGCTGAGGTAGGTAGGACAGAAAGACTGTCACCACCAGACACTCCTTGAAGGGGCTCTCAGTGATGCAGGCAGGCAGATAGGATTTGTGAGCTGGAAGACCACGCCTTCACCACACCCCTATATGATCTCATGCTCCTCCCCGACCCCAGCTGTATGCCCACCTGCCAATCAGGCTACGTAACCACTCCCCTTTGGGAGTGGATAAAAGGTCTGGAATACAGTGGCCCCACCCCTTGTTGCCCCACACCTTCAGGGCTTCTTGTCCTTCAAGGCTGCCCACTCTCTGAATTCCTGCCTGCGTGCTTGCTCCATGTGGCACCCAGCCTGCTCTCTGCTTGGTATGGACCCATCTGAGCCTCTAGACTTCTCTTTCTCCTCTAAATAAAGCCTTCAACTTCCTGCACATTTCGTTCGCTGAATAAAATCCTCAAAAACTTACCATGTTGTCTGGTCTATTTGAGCCAGTATTCAGAATTCTTTGAATACGTGGCAAGAGCCTACAGGCTTATTAATATTGAGAATTATCAATAAGCACTCCGATATCATCAGGAGAGGCATGGCCAACTCCAAAGAGAGCAACTGGAGCCTGACAGTTCCAAGATGCCCTGATGTGGTGATGACAACAAGGGGGTTGGGGTTATTTGAGGTATTTGTGTCTACCTTGGAGGAATGGTCTGGATTTCTTGGGGTCACATTTGTCCTTAAGGTCTGGAGATGGTTTGGGCAGTGTCAGTGGCAAGGAGAGTGGCTTCTGAGGGAGGGGTGAGTAGGTAAGAAAACTGGAATGGACCAAAGGACAGAAGGGAAGAAAGGAAAGCCACTGGCCACACTCGACCCAGAATCCTAGGAAGGTAGCCAAAGTCCTTCCCAGATGCCCCAAGGGGATAGCCTATGCCTGGGGTCCCTCTAACCCCAGATTTCTGATCTATGGTGGCAGCTGAAATATCCCCTGACCATCACCAAACATTGATGGTTGGGGGGATGCCCTTATCCCAGCTGATACCTAAACCCGGGGCTCCCCTTCCATTGCTGCCCTCCCTCCACCAGTCAGTCTCAGCGGTCCCACATGAGCCAGGGCCCACAGGCAGGAGCAGAGGCTGTGGAAGCCCACGTCTTATCCTCTCTGCCTCATCTCTGAGACTGAGTGCATAGCGGCTGCCTACAAGGCTGGAGGGGGGTTGAGCAGCTTTGTGTTTGCAGAGAGAGTTTAGACGGGCCCGCACTGCATGGTGCTGCCATGCCTGGGGCTGGACAGCTGCCCATGCTCTGATCAGGGTCGTCCCAGCTGCACCACCTGACACTCATCTCAGAGCGAAGCCTCTTGTTCAGGTGCTTGAGGATGAGTAACCAGGATATGACCCTCAGACAACCTAAAGGTCACCAAGAACGCCCTGTTTCTCCTGTTACAACTCTAATAAAAGTTGTAAAATTCCCCAAACAGGGCCTATTCTGGGTAAAAGAAAAGCATGCCTTGGGATGATTTCTTCGCCTTCATTGTTAAATATGCTATTCCAATGACCTCTGCACAGCTCATACTCATACTGAGAAACCGCAGTCCCCTGTCCAACACTCTCCCAGGCCTCCCTGGAGGCGGCCAGTTTCTGGCTTTATTTCCTCCTGTGGTTCCTTCCTGGGATGGGTCTTCTCCTCGTGCCTCCAAGCCCTGTGCCTTCATTCCCTCTTCTCTGATTCTGCAGACCAAGCATGCTGACACTGCTCTAGCATCTGGGTGGGCGTGGCCAAGGAAGAGCCCCATAGGACCAAGGCAGGTGAGGGTCCAGGTGCAGGAGGTTCTTCTCCCAGCACCTCCCCTCCAGGCCTGGATCTAGATAAGGCTGGTGGCCATGGCTCCTGTTGGGACTCTCTCAATACCCACAGCTACTCCCAAGCATCTGCTGAGGCAGGTCCTCAAGGCCCCCTTCCCATTGCTGACCCTGTAGCCCTGCCTATTTCCTGATGGCAGCCCCTCTACAGTAGCATTTGTAGTAGCTCCTGTGAGGTCCCCCCTGTTTCGGGCAGGCCCTAGTGGGTAGGTCTCACACCTTTGCTTCTAGACCTTGTGTGAGTCAAGGCTTCTCATGCCATCCCTGCTACAACTCCATGGTCCCAGGCAGTATTGCCATCAAACTATTTAAGAGGCCAATGCACGTATGAACCAGACACATGGCCAATTGTTGCAATGGGAAAAAACAGATCTGATTTCGAATCTCATGCAACCTTGAGCAAGTCACTTAACCAGAGTCTTGGTTTCCTCTTTTGTGAAATAGGGACACTAACAGCAACCTCTTGGAGTGTTACCATGGTGGAACAGATTAGCACTGTGCCCAGTACATGGTCAATGCCAGGAGCAGAACTTTTCGAAGACTTCTCGCCGAACCCTCCCAGCCCCACATGAGGGAGGACAGACCCTGTTGTCCCCATTTTCAAGAGAAAACAAGTCCAAGTTCACAGCATTGAAGGGCTTGAGCAGACCTAGCATTCCAGTCTCTGACACCTTGGCCTGCATCTGTTGGATGTGCAAGGCGTCTTCTAATGTTGATGATCTTTATGGGTGAAGCAACATAAACCAACTTGAAAATACTCAAACAAGAGCCACTGACATTCAACAGTGGTGGATTTGGCATGGAGTTGGTATCCCCTGTAAGTGGTAACACAAGTGCTGGGCATCACGAGAGGGCAAGAGAACAGGGGTCCCAGGAGTCCTGGTGCCCTGTCCTCTTCCATTGCTCTCCCCATGACGTGTGCAGGACAGAGGTGGACATGGAACCCCAGAGGTTCTCCCCCACCCCATCAGAACTGAAGGAAAACCTAGAGCTGAAGACACTGTCGAGAGCTCTTCCTGACTTGCTCTCCGAGAAAGCAGGCTCAGGAGGGGGCCTGACCCAATGGATGCTGAAGAGAAACAGACACGAGGCCTGGGTGCATCGACCAAAACTGACAGATCCCCCCGCAGAGCACCACCACTCACCACGGAGTCACAGACCAAGGCCACCAGGACGCAGAAAGTTCCCAAGAAGGTAGGAGCCTGGCATTCCACAAGCATCACTACAGTGTTGGAGAACCAGAAGGCAGGCCCTGCTGGTCCTTCCCAGAGGCCTGGCACATCAGCTGCTCCTCCCACAGTGCAGGGGAAGAAACCCAGCAAGCATCCTGCCTGGAACTTAGCGAGTCGAAGATGTGAACTGAAAGGCAGCAAGTGAGGGGACTCAGCATGGAGCCAGGAGAACTGACAACTGCAGGGTCAGCTAAGGCAGGCCCAGCCACAGGCCAAGGCTCGAGGGTCAGAGCACAGGACACTGGAAGAGGAGTTGGCCAGGGTTCAGGCCAAGACCAAGCAAGGCCAACAGGAGCTGGGGAGCCTTAGTACCCTTGTCCCAGAGCTGGAAGAATGACTGAGCACACGGGAAGGTTTGATGCAAGAACTTCAGAAAAAACAGCTGGAGCTGCAGGGGGAGTGGAGGGGACTGGCCACACCCTTGGAGGAGCAGGAGGGGAGGTGAGAGGCATCCGAGGCCACTCTGCCAAGCAGTCAACGAGAGGTGGCATCTCGGTGGCAGGGGCCTGCAGCCCAGGTGGCTTTATTAGCTAAGCCAGGAGATGGTCTTTATGGGCTACAAATTGAGCACCAGCAGCTGCACAGGTACTCTGCTAGGTCTGCCCTGTCCTTCCACCAGAACTCATCCCACTCCCTGGCTTCCACTTGTTTCCCTCTGGCCCTGGTGGGTCCTCTGATCCTCCTGAGCCTCTCCCACTCTGATGATTGATTGGGTAAGCCCCTAAGTGGGGCACCAGCTCCTACCACCTGCTATGGCTTCTCCTTTGACTGGGTATTCCTACCAGCAAGAGGGCAGGTTGAAGCCCTGGATGGCTACCCAGGATGCATCTTTGCTTGTGGCCAGACAGGCAGCATCAAGATCTTCACAATGGAAGGTAGGCTTGGTAGAGCCCCAGTTGGAGAGGCCAATTCCTCAGCCCCTGGGGAACTACTTCTCTGTGGCCCAGGAGCTCAGTGGCCAGGGCTGGACCTCTAGCCTTGGAGGCAAGCTATGTAGAGATCAACAATGAGACAGTCTGAGGCTCGCTGGCCACTGGGACCCAGAAGGGCCAAGCAGGAAAGTGTGAGATTAGCTGGGCAGGACTGGGGAGTGAGGAGTTTACTGTCACTGGTGCTTGGTATGTCTCTGTAAACCCATTAGACTAAGGTGGAGGTCCTGCTCCCCATTGTCCACCAGAACTGGGGCTGTGCCCCACACATTACAGAATGAGCAGTCATCATGCAGCCACAGTGAGTTCCAGCTGCAGATCTCCAGGGAGGAGCACACTGGCTGAGGCCTGCAGCATGGGCCCCCCTCAGCCTTGTGGGTCTGGCTGGGAAGTGAACAACTAAATCCCAGTTGAGCCTTTGGCCCTGAGGAGCAAGCCATTAACAGCAGCTTGTCCACACAGAGGCCGTCCATCATGGCCCTAAGTGACAAGGAGTCACCTGTGCATTATCAGAGCAGCATGCTTCTGTGGCTATTGTAGAACGCTCTGGGTGGCAGCACTACGAAGCTCATATTTGTAAGCATTTCCCCTCTAGAAGAAAACTCTCTGCCTTTTGCTTCCAAAGTGAGCCAGTGTGTTATTGGTACCGCCCAGGCCATAAGCAATAAAGAGGGATCCAGTTCCTTTGCATCACAGTGTGTGTGGGTGCCTGTGGGAGTATGTTAAGGAGATGAGGCTCTAAGAGAGGCTTTACTGGGTAGAGGGAGCCATTACTAAGCTTATCATATAAAGAATAGCTGGAGTTTTTTCTTTAAAAAATAAAATATAGGAGCCGGCACTGTGGCATAGTGGGTAAAGTTGCTTCCTAAGATGCTGGCATCCCATACGGGTGTTGTTTCTTGCCCCAGTTTTGCTCCACTTCTGATGCAGCTCCCTACTAATGCACCTCAGAAAGCAGTGGAGGATGGCCCAAGTGCTTGGGCCCCTGCACCCACGTGGGAAACCCAAAGGAAGCTCCTGACTTCTGGCTGCAGCCTGGCCCAGCACTGGTTGTTGTGGCCATCTGTGGAGTGAATCAGTGAATGGAAGATATTTCTCTGTGTGTGTGTGTGTGTCCCTCTCTATAACTCTGACTTTCCAAATAAATAAAATATTTTTTTAAAAAATAATAAAAATGTTAAATTAAAATAAAATATTCAAACAAAAAACCAGTGGGAAAAGGAATAGTTTGATAGATGGTTGGTAACTGTTGGTGCTCATGGCAGGTGTATGGGTTCCTTATGTAGCCTGCTCTACCTTTGGGTGCATTTTAAACTTTCCATCAAAAATAATAACATGCCTTTGAATCATGTTTAATGACTGATGAAAATGCTCATGATAAAATAATAAGAAAAGCAAGATTCAGAAATGTGTAACTCCCAATTGTGTGTGTATGTGTGTCTACCCACATGCTTCTGAAAAGATCCAGGATGTATCATGTTATCAATTCAATGATAATTTCTGGAGACAGACTGATTATATTTGTTTACTTCATTTAGTTGTCTGTATTTTCCAAGGTTCCTAAAATGAACATGTATCAATTTTATAGTCAGAACACCAGCCAACATTCAAGTGTTTAAAGCTTAATTTTGCTAAGCTAGCAGTTGGAGCAGGAGAAGTGGGGGGCATGGAGTGGAGAATGGTATGGCTGGAGTCCCTGGCTGAGCCTGATCAGGAAGGCTGGGTAAGGGGAGAAGGTTGGATGTGCCTCTTCCCTCGGACAGGAGGCGGCAGCAGCCAGGCAGCTACCCTTGAGCTCTGAGACCTCTCCAGTACATTTCTGGCTGGCAAGTGCCAGTCCCAGGGGGCCCAGCCACCACATGCTGCCCAGCCTGGCCCTGCCTGGCTGCTTTGGCGCTGCCTCAAAGGCTGGGTGCCAGGGGAGGTGAGCCAGGTGTCAGAGCCACAGCCTGTGTCTGGAGAGGGTGGCAGAGAAGCACGTCGCCCCACTTCTCAGGGCTGGGATCTGGTTTCCTCATGTGACCACACAGCAGAGGGTGCCAGGATGGGGGAACGTGCAGGCAGTGCAGACCAAGCCTGGCCAGTGTCTCTCAAGACCTATCATGTGCTAAAGACCTATCATGTGCCTGGCACATCTTACCTCTTGGAGAGGCAGGGATGGCTATGCCTATTTCACAGGCGAGTGAGTGGAGGCAAAGAGTTCCACTCTCCTGATTAAAATCCTCTGCACTTCCTCCCTGCGATCAGGGTGGGTCACCCCCTACAACTTACTTCTGCCTCTCTGTAATATCCCCCTGTACTCACTTTTCTCCCACCCTGTGCTTAGGGTCTCCCCTCATTCTGCCTTCATCATGTCTCAGTGGCAATATCACCTCCTCCAGGAATCTTCCCTTGATAGGCTCAGGTTAATGGGGTCAACTCGCATACAAACACTGCTACAGTCCACACAGCTCTTATTGTGCTGTGTCGGGAGTATACTTTCATGTGCTTTCCCCCTCCTGACCCTGGCAATGAAGTCCCTGAGGACAGAATCACTCCCAGGGTCTTGGTTTAGTGCCCAGGGTACTTGTTCCCTAAACTGGCATCCTGAGCAGGATAGAACTTGCACAACTGTGCTTAGCAACCCTACCCATCTCACTTACCTCTTGGACTGACAGAGTAGTATGTAGAATGAGTAAACAACCAGTGGGTGAGTGAGTAAGAAGCGGTCTCCCTGGCTTGAGAGACTTCAGATCTCGCACATTTTGTGTCAGCCTCTGAGCTGAGGCTGGCCCAGAGGCTTGAGCTCTGCCCAAGAAGAGCCAACAGTAAGGGCAGGACTCTGGGATCTCCAGGGGATGAGCACCAGGTGGGAGTGATGTGCTGCTGGAAGAAGAGCTGGATGGGCCAGCTAAGGCTGATCCCCACATGCCGTGAGCCTGGAGTGGATCCTGGAAGCCCAGACCCAGATGCTGAGTAAAGAGCAGGTTGATTACCTGAGACAGTGTCCTGGATGCACCTTGGGAGTCCTTAGTCAGGAGTGGCCTGTGACTGAGAGTGGGCCCACCTCTCTGCAAAAGCTTCCTCCTTGAAAAAGACAAAGTGATGTCAAGATTTCACAAGTCTGCTGATTTCTGGGTGCTGATTCCTGGATGGTGGGCACAGCTCCTACTCATGGCCTACAGTGGGGTATGAGAGGTCACTGTCCCCTCCTTGCATCCAGGGTGGCTCCCAACTTGGGGAGGACGGTGCTAATTATCCCACAGAGGGTGCAGGGATAGAAGGAAACAGAGAAGGAGGCAAGGGTGCTGAGGGTGGTCTCAGAATGGCGCCTAGACATTACCTTTCACAAGCTGGGTTCACCCTAAGGCTGTTCTAAGAATCAGAGTTGTAATCCAAGAGAGAGATGGGCTCTGTGACCACACAGAACCAGGATAAAATTCCAGCTCTACCACTTCACAGCTGTGTGACACTTGTGAGCTATATAGCTCCCGCTGAGTCCCAGGTTCTGTAAAACAGAAGTGGTGACTAAACCCACTGATGCGTGCCACAGCAGGATGAGCTTCAGAGTGATCAGGTCAAATGAAAAAAGCCAAGCGAAAGGTGCACCTACTGTGTGATTCCATCAGCATGCAGCCCCTGAAAGCGCAGAGCAATCCAGGAGAGGAGAGCAGATTGGTAGTTTCCAGGGAACTGGGTTGGAGGAAGAGGAAGCAGATGGAAGAGAACACAAAGGGCCATGAGGAAGCTTCTGGAAGTGAGGGACATGGTGGTGGTTGCAAGAGAGGACCCGTAGTTAAAAATTTAATCATACACCTTAATTACATGCAGTGTATTGCATGTCAACAATACTCCCAATAAAGTATCTTTTTAAAAAATGGGGCAAGTGTTTGGCCCAGTGGTTAAGATGCTACTTGGGAAACCTGCATCCCATAGCAGAGTGCCTGGTTCAAGTCCCAGCTTCTTTACTTCTGATCTAGCTTGCTGCTAATGCACACCCTTGGAAGGCAGCAGTGATGATTCAAATGCCTGAGTCCCTGCCTCACATGGGAGACCTGAATTGAGTTCCAGGCTCCTGGCTTCAGCCTGGTCCAGCTCTGGTTGTTGTGAGCAACTGCGGAGTCAGTGGATGGATGGGATCTCTCTCTCTCTCTCTCTCTCTCTCCCCCCCACTCCTCTCTCTCTCTCTCCCAGCCCCACACCCACCCATTTGTTGAATCTCACCACCTTCCTCCTGGAGAGCACATGGCAAGCATGAAACACTCACACAGAGTGCCTTTCTGGAGTTAGGATCTTACATGTGCCACGATAGTTGCCTTCTCATCTTCCCATCATCAAACCAGCTATCCCTTGCTCCATATTTCAGAAGCACATCTCCTGAGTTCCAGCAGGATGCCAGACAGGCGCTGGATCCTGAGACCAGCAGAGAGAAGACCTGCTCTCCAGGAGCTGTCAGGTCAACAGACCCGACCTCCAAACCAGGACAGCACAGCAGGGGTCAGCCTGTCTGACGGGGAGCCCAGGACGGCCCCTACCCTGGTCAAGGGGTGCAGACTCCAATGCCTCTGTCGGGATCTGCACCCATCTGGTGAGCCCTGCTGGCTAGCAGGAAGCGAAGCGTGTTTCAGAGCACAGAGCACATGGGCTAAACTCCCTGACTGTGCAGATGCTGAGCCTGGTGCACCTTGAGCTTTCAGCCTTGAATGCATGTGTAAGATAATACCATTGTCAGATTCAGAAATTTTTCTGGGCTTCATTTTAATTGTGATTCATTTTTAGTGGGAAAGTGAAGCTAAAACCTGTCTATTTTTACTTAAAAATTTGTGAAATGCCAACCCAGTTTTTCCATAACACACACTTTCCGTGAACTTATTTAAGGACCCGCTCGTAGCAAAAAGTTCAAAGCAAAAATTTCCAGCAATATATATTTGTTGAAAACACTTAGACTGAGTTTCAAAACCATGCAGGATCTTTTGGAGTGTGTGGAGGGGGTGCACACACAGAAGCTAGAAGGTCTAAATAAATTCTTTCCAGACAGTAGCTATCTTTTATACTTTTCCTTTTTTTTTAACTTTTATTTAATGAATATAAATTTCCAAAGTACAGCTTATGGATTACAGTGGCTTTCCCCCCACCCCCAAAACTTCCCTCCCACCCGCAGCCCTCCCCTCTCCTGCTCCCTCTCCCCTTCCATTCACATCAATATTCATTTTCAATTCTCTTTATACACAGAAGATCAGTTTAGTATATATTAAGTAAAGCTTTCAACAGTTTGCACCCACACAAAAACACAAAGTGTAAAATACTGTTTGAGTACTAGTTATAACATTAAATCACAATGTACAGCACATTAAGGACAGAGATCCTACATGAGGA
Organism: Oryctolagus cuniculus; assembly: GCF_051225735.1. NCBI lineage: Eukaryota > Metazoa > Chordata > Mammalia > Lagomorpha > Leporidae > Oryctolagus > Oryctolagus cuniculus. Next base: position 128,776,413 of record NC_142869.1, on the reverse strand, counting down.
ATAAGTGCACAGTGACTCATGTTGTTGACTTAACAATATACTTTTCCTTGCCGGCGCCGCGGCTCACTAGGCTAATCCTCCACCTTGCGGTGCCGGCACACCAGGTTCTAGTCCCGGTCGGGGCGCCGGATTCTGTCCCGGTTGCCCCTCTTCCAGGCCAGCTCTCTGTTGTGGCCAGGGAGTGCAGTGAAGGATGGCCCAAGTCCTTGGGCCCTGCACCTGAATGGGAGACCAGGAGAAGCACCTGGCTCCTGTCATCGGATCAGCGCGGTGCGCCGGTCGTAGCGCGCCGGCCGTGGCAGCCATTGGAGGGTGAATCAACGGCAAAGGAAGACCTTTCTCTCTGTCTCTCTCTCTCACTGTCCACTCTGCCTGTCAAAATATATATATATACTTTTCCTTTTGTTGATATTTTCTGTACTCAGAAGTGATCACGTGCCACTACAGTGTTAAGAAGAAAAAAAAATACACTGAGATAAACCCAGCACCGAAAGAAGTCTAAGGGACTGCATCTGTCCATTTGGCCCCAACACCCACTCAGGTCACCATTATCTCCTCCCTGACCTGCTGCTGCCCCAGCCTCCCACCTGGCCCCTCGTCTCCAGACCACCCCCTGCCCCGCTCTGTTCTGCAAAGCCTGGTCACATCTGTCTTCTGCCTTAATATCTGCTAGTTCCTTCGGCCACGGAACAGCCCAAGCCCTCGTGCAGTAGATAGGTCTCTGTGGACACCCCTTCCCACCTCCAAGCTCCAGATCCCACATCTCACCCCACAGCCCAGACTTTGCCTAGAAAATTCCAGACTCTTCTTGCCTGCCCTCCCTGTGCTTTCAGTAACCAGCCTTGGGTCCTTCAGGTCTCAGCCATCAGCTCTGGCTGCTCCTGTGACAGCGGCAGCCTGGCAATAGCATGGGCAGTGTGAGCTCCCCCCACCCACTGTTGCATCTGGGGGTGGGGCTTGCCCACTGCGATCTCCCCTCACCCAGCACAACCCCTTCACTGGAGAAGGTGCTCAACCAAGTGTTACAGGGGAACTATTAATGAATTTCTAGAATGCACTTGGCTGGATCCGACCCAAATCAAGTCCCTTTACCTCTGCAGATTGCTTTTGTTTTTTAACTCTTCCAGCCCCTGGTGGTCTTGTCCTCCTCTAAATTCTCATGAACCTATTGAAATGCTGCCTACTTGACTCTTTCCCTATACATATTATTTTAAAAAGGTGTGTGAACAAGACAATATAAAGTAAGGGGGCCGGCATAGTGGTGCAGCGCATTAAGCTGCCACCTACGATGCCAGCATCCCATATGGGCACTGGTTAGTATCCTGGCTGCTAATGTTCCTGAGAAAGTAGCAGAAGATGGTGCAGGTGCTTGGGCCCCTTCCACCCTCATTGGGCACCCAGATGGAATCCCAGGCTTCTATCTTCAGCCTGGGCCAGCCTTAGCTGTTGCAGCTGTCTGGAGTTGAACCAGTAAGGTTCTGCTCCTTACCCCGGTTCTCCACTCTCTCTGTATCTCTTCCTTTCAAGTAAATAAATAAATCGTATATATATATATATATATATGTGTGTGTGTGTGTGTGTGTGTATAAAATAAGGACGTGGTGAAAGGGGAAAAATCAAAGATTCAGCTGAAAACAGGACAAAGTCAGTACATGAAAACATGCATTATAACATCAGAAGTGGACTATGAGGCCTGTGCTGTGGCACAGTGGGTTAACACCCCAGACTGAAGTGCTGGCATCCCATATGGGCACCAATTCCAGTCCTGGCTGCTCTGCTTCCAATCCAGCTCTCTGCTAATGCACTTGGGAAAGCAGTGGAGGATGACCCAAGTCCTTGTGCCCCTGCACCCACTTGGGAGATCTGGAAGAAGCTCCAGGTTCCTGGCTTCAGATAGTCTCAAATCAAAGTGTGGCCATTTGGGGAGTGAACCAGTGGATGGAAGACCTCTCTCTCTCTTCATCTCTACCTCTCTCTGTAACCCTACCTTTCAAATACATAAAATAAATCTTTAAATTAAAAAAAGCGGGATATATATGAGTATGTGATCCTGTTTCCCAGTGGGAAAATGTTTAGTCTCAAGGTGTTCAGATCCCAGAAGCTATAAACAAGGTTATTGGACTGTTGAGAAACACGAAGTTTCCTGAATTTGAGATCCACAAACAATTTATTTTTGGGTCCCAAATAAAAGCATTTCTATGGGCTGAGGCAACAGTGTCCTGAGAACACCCCTCCCCCAGCTGGAATTCCTGTAGTTCCTCCTTAAATGACATCCTCAGAGCACTTGGCCGGCATCACAGCAAGCCGTAATTCTGTAAACTCACCTTCATCCTGCCCTCCAAGGTCAGCCTGGGCAATACTGACTTGTCATGAGCAAGACATGATAATAACGGGATGAAGTCAAAGACCCAGGCAGCAGCTCCTTCCCAAACGAAATCCTACAAGTTGCTGATGGCAACCAGGGCAAATGCCACTGGAGGCAGCACTGTGCCCTGGCTGGAAGATTCCTGGGAGGTGGGGCAGTGTGCTTTTAGATGAGATGGTTCTATTGTGCTTCTTTTCCCTGAAAAAATAAATAAAAGGAAAGGAAAAGGTCCTACTTCATGATGCTGTGCCTGTGTCTGGGCCCTGCCGGTCCTGGTCACCGCACCTGAAGAGCTTCAGGTCATGGTGGCCAAGCAGCCAGGAGGGCACAAAAGCTCTTCTCCTGGAGCCAAGCAGATCAAAGCATGAACCCCAGCACTGCCACTCTGTGACTGGGGCCAGTTATGTCACCACTATGAACTTCAGTCTTCTCTTCTGTGTGGAGACTGTGGCATAGCAGCTAAAGTGGTCGTCTGTGATGCCAGCATTCTATGTGAGTGCTGGTTCAAGCCCTGGCTGCTTCACCTCAGACCCAGCTCCCTGCTAATGGCCTGGGAAAAGCAGCAGAAGCTGGTCCAAATGATTGGGCCCCTGCAACCCACATGAGAGACCCAGATGAAGCTGGATCCTAGCTCCTGGCTTTGGCCTGGCCCAGCACTGACCATTGTGGCCATCCGGGGAGTGAACCAGCAGATGGAAGATCTCTCTCCATCTCTGTGTAACTCTGCTTTTTAAAATAAAAAATAAATCTTTAAGGAAAAATAATAATGGAGACTGATAAAACATCTGGCTTTGCAGGTTGGCTGGGAGACGCTGGGTCTTTCTTTCATGGAAAAACAGGAGATTGCAGTGTGGATCTGATGGAGGAACCCTGGCTCTACTCCTGGCATGGACCCAGGTTGCGCTCTCTGAACTGGCAACCCCCGAATTCTTCAAGCCCCCTGAGCCCCAAGTAGGAGGCAGATATTTCAGACCTGCAGGCTCTCCTGAGCAGATTAGGGGCCTGCCCCCTGCCTACCCCTATTGACAACCCCAGGAATTTTAACTGAAATTCATTAACATTTTTGTCCTACTTCTTGATGATTTGGAGAGCTGGGTGGAATGACATCTCTGAGAAGATGAAGGTGGGGCATCTGGAGAAAGCAAGCCTTGCTCCAACGGACCTGTGCTAAAGGCTAAGCTTGCTCACACCCCAGAGCAACCTCCTACACCTCGCTTTCTGTCGCTATAAAATCAGCATTCTACTTTCCTGGATTTAACAGATGAGGAAACTGAGCATGTCTGCAGGCCGGTCCTCAAGGGTACAGCTGGCTGTAGGCCCTGGACAGCACACATGTGCTCGCTTGTGCTGATAACTGTGAGGTGCATTGCCATAGGTAACTCTCTGCCCAGCCCAGGGCTTGGGCTTCTGTCCCTCCAGAGCTGCACCATACAGTGTGACAGCCACTAGCCTACCAGGTGATGTGAATTGAAACTAAAGTAATTAAGAACCTAGTTGTTGAGTCACACTGGCTCTATTTCTGGATCTCTGTGGCTACATCTGGCTACCCTATTGGACAGCGCAAATGTAGAACATTTGTTTCTTTTTTCCTTTGGTTTTCTATTTATTTTTTTGTATTCAGTTATGGTTTTTATTTATGAGAAGTACACAAAAATCTCAAGGGAATGAAAACCCTCAGGCAGCTCAGGTGGCAGACTCTGTTCTTGATTTGCCTCAAAGTAGGCTAGGAGGAGGGGCCCACTTTTTGGCTTGGGGGCCCGGCAAGGATGCAGCAGGCCTGCAGGAGGAATTAGACGATCCTCCTGCCAGTCCTCCTGCCTAGCTCCTGCCTAGCCCCTGCCAGCCCTTGCTCGGGATAGAGGCAGCTGCTGAGGTCCCAGTCTCCTCAGGCTCAGCTGCTGGGACCTCTGGCACCAGCAGGTCTCCACTACTCCTGGGGCAGGGGCTGGAGGAGGCAGCCACAGGGATGGGCTCAGGAGCTGGGCTGGCACCTGGGCTCCTCTCCTCTTTCAGCTGCCCAGAGAGGGGAAAGTCATGCAGTGGGCCGGCAGTGGCGGGGTCAGGCTCCAGCTCCGGCTCTGGCTCAGGCTAGTGCTCAGGCTCAGGTTCAGGCTCAGGCTCCCTGGGCCCTGAGGCGATAGGGGCTCACAGGTGAGAAGGGCAGGTGCACTCCGGACCTCCCTCGAGGTTGCCTATGCAGGTGCACCCTACACAACAGCAAGGTTGTGCCCTGAGGCCATGGCCTGATGAGCGCTCTGCTCACAGGGCTGCACCTGCTCCAGGTTCCGAGTCCTACTGCAGGGAAATGGGGCTTGGGCTGCCAAAGCCAGCAGGCATCGCGGCTCCAGCGCTGGGCAGCAGACTCAGGCCCGCCAGGTACTCCTGGGCCTCTGGGTCCTCAGGAACTCCCAGGAAATGCACCTCTTCGCCCTTGGCTTCTTCCTGTAAGGAGTCGAACCACCAGTGGTGCCTAGCCAGTTCCTCTGTAGGCCTCTCACACAGGTCCAGGCTGAGCAGCGGGATCAGGAGCTCCTACAGGCTGGGCTGGCTGCACAAGGCAGCTCCTAGCACCCCCACTGGATGCAGTCCTGCAGCTCCACCAGTTCCTTCCCGCTGAAAGGCATGGCCCCCACAACAGGATGAAGAGGATCACGCCCAAACTCCAGATATCTGCTGCCAGGCATCGTAGGCCTCTGGCTGGAACGCCTCCGGGGCGCCACACTCTGGAGTCCCACAGAAGCTGCACACTGACCTTGGCCAGCTGGCTCTGAGCCCAAAGTCTGACAGCTTCACATTCAGATGCGAATCCAGCAGCAGGTTCCCTAGCTTGAGGTCCCTGTGTGCCGCACACTGTATGGCAGTGGACAGGGCCACCAGGAGCTGGTCGAACGTGGCCATGGTCTTGGGCTCTAGCAGGCCGCCCCGGGTCCATCACGTGCTGGTAGAGGTTGCCCCCGTCGGCCAGCTCCAACACCAGGCAAGGATGACGGCAGACACAACACCTCCAGCAGCTGGATGATGTTCTGGTGCCTCAGGAGCTGCATGATGCTGGCTTCTCTCCTCACCCGCCTGGTGTTGAGGGAGTCACTCGCGTCTTCCTGGAACAGCTTCAGACCCACCTGCTGCTCACTGGACACCTGGCGGGCCAGAAACATGATGCCGAAGCTGCCCCAGCCCAGGAGGGACAACAACTGGAACTCAGGCTGAGGGCTGGCTTTGGCCTCGAAGTCCTCAAGGCCTTCCATGCTGGTGTCCCTAACTATTCTCTCTGATCTACTCTCTCTAAGATTTCTGTCCACAAACACTAACTAATGAGCTATCCTCACTATAATACCTAAGAAAATAAAGGGACAACAAGGATACTACCTGCTGATCTCACTATGGTACTACACTAGCTACACTAACTGTGCTAGTAACACACAGTGGCAAGGCTAAGTACTGACTAAACAAAACTGAAACCAAAAACCAGAGAAACTAAAAAAAAAAAAAAACCCACTAAATAACTACACTATCACTATGAAATCCAGCAGTGCTGCCTAACTAAAGGTGGGGTAAGTCAAAAATGAAAAAAACTGCAAAAAAAGACAAAATGGGCAAAAAATAAATAGGTAAAAAACAAACAAAATGGGAAAAAGAATAAACAAAATAGAACAAGAAACAAACAAGAAGCAAGCAAAAAAGCACACCAACACCAACAAACACAAACACTAGGATAGATGGGTCCAAGTCACCCAGATCACCACAATAGCTCCCTGGTAAGGCAGACAGAAACTTCAGCAGCTCCTTAAATAGGCATGTGGAATTCTGTAAGCATAGGGCTCCTTATGAAGTCAGAGCAAGAAACGGGCCAATGGCAGTCCAGCAGAGACTTGCATGAATTTGTATTTCATGACAGTTGGTCCTTATGAAGTCAGAGCAGGGCAGGGACCATCACAGCTTCAGCTAATCCTTGGGGGTTTTCTCAAGAATCTTCCACTTAAACTAAACCAAGGACCCCAAGAGCTTTTGGTTTAGGTTGAGGGTAGAATTTGATATTTATTTTCTGAGATGTGTAGGATGCTCCAATGGCCTTTTCATTTATCATTTAAAGAGTGATAACAACTGTTGGGTTTTTGTTATTTTCTTTACCAAAGAAATCTTTTATTTAAAGAATACAAAAATCATGCATTTCATAAGTACAACTTTAGGAATATAGCGATTCTTCCCATCATACCCACCCCTCCACTTCATCCCTCTCCCATTCTCAGTCCCATTCTCCACTAAGATTCATTTTCAATTAACTTTATACACAGAAGACCAACTCTATACACAGTAAAGAGTTCAACAATTTGCACACACAAAAAAACTGTTCCTCAACAGTTGAGACAGGGGCTGTTCAAAGTTGCTTTTTTTTTAAGAAACTTAATTAACTTCAAAGAAGCACCCAAAAATGATACATCTTTTGCAATCACTCAGACATAACTCTAACTTATGAGACATGAGAATATCCTCAACTTAATACATTAAAAGAAAGTAAGTTCTTGAGAATGAGTTTTATCATTAATTAAGGAAGAACTTAAGAAAACAAGCAATGGAGTTGGACACTTAGACATACCTAAAACTTATGAGATCTAGGAATATCCACAATGTAATACATTAAAATGAAATAAATCTTTCAGAACAAGTTTTACTGTTAACTTTCATAACAAGACTCTTTGAGGATAGAGGTTCTTCATGAAAGTTAGTGCACAGTGACTCCTGTTGTTCATTTAACAATAAACATACTTATGCATGATGCCAGTGACCAACTGAGGATCTTGACATGATCTGCCTAGGCTGTAGAAGACTTTTTTTTTTTTTTTGACAGGCAGAGTTAGACAGTGAGAGAGAGACAGAAAGAAAGGTCTTCCTTCCGTTGGTTTACCCCCCTAATGGCCACTACGGCCAGCGTGCTGCGGCCAGCGCACCATGCCGATCTGAAGCCAGGAGCCAGGTGCTTCTCCTGGTCTCCTATGCAGGTGCAGGGCCCAAGCACTTGGGCCATCCTCCACTGCCTTCCCGGGCCACAGCAGAGAGCTGGACTGGAAGAAGAGCAATTGGGACAGAATCTGGCACCCCAACCGGGACTAGAACCCATGGTGCCAGCGCCATAGGCCTAGTGAGCCGCAGCGCCGGCCTGTAGAAGACTTTTGAATCCACAAATTCTGTCAGTAATTAGAAAAGGCCATAAGCAAGGTGGGAGTTCTCGCCTCTCTTCAGAGAAAATTATGTCCTTCTTTGATGACCACCCTTTCCACTGGGGTCTCACCCAACAAGGTCCTTCATGTAGGACATTTTTTGCCACAGTGTCTTAGCTTTCCATGCCTGAAATACTCTTGTGGGATTTTCAGCCAAACCAAATGTCTTAAGGTCTGATTCTTTTTTTTTTTATTTTATTTTATTTTATTTTATTTTTATCTTTTATTTAATGAATATAAATTTCCAAAGTACGACTCATGGGTTACAATGGCTTTCCCCCCCATACCGTCCCTCCCACCCACAACCCTCCCCTTTCCCACTCCCTCTCCCCTTCCATTCACATCAAGATTCATTTTCGATTATTTAAGGTCTGATTCTGAGATCAGTTTTACTTAAAGTGAATGTCATTCTAAGAGTTTGATGTGCGGACTGCTTCCCATGTTGGAGCTGTCATTCCTTTTTAATTCTATTATTATCACCAGACATTTAATCCTATTTATATGATCACTTTAACACTTAATCCTATATATGATCACTTTAACACTTAATCCTATATATGATCACTTTAACATTTAAGAAGGTATTACTACCAATCAGCTTAAGGGGATTTGGAATTCCATGGCAACTTTTTAAACTATACCCTTAGAAGTCCATAGGAATGTATGCAGAACTACATGGCCTTAAAGTTACAAACTTCATACACTTCATAATTACTTGAGAAACATGGTGATTCTTCCAACAGTGCCCACCTTCCAACCCACATTCCCACCTCTCTTTCTCCTCCCTCTTTTATTTCCACTCTTATTTTTTACTAAGATCTATTTTCAATTGACATTTTACACATATGTTTAACTCTATGTTAAATAAAGAGCTCAACAAATACTATGCAAAAAAAAACACTACATCAACAGTCAAGACAAGGGCTGTTCAAAGTCATTGCTTCTCACAGTGTCAATTTCAATTCTACAAATTGTTTTTAAGTGCTCTATTAGTTACCATAGGTCAGGGAGAATATATGGTAGTTGTCCCTTTGGGACAGGTTTACTTGACTAAGTATGATATTTTCCATATTTATCCATTTTGTTGCAAATGATCAAATTTCATTTTTTACCACTGTGTATTATTCCATGGTGTACATATCACATAATTTATTTATCCAGTCTTCAGTTGATGGGTATTTGGGTTGATTCCATATCTTAGCTATTGTGAATTGAGCTGCAATAAACATGGAGGTTCAGATCACTCATTCATCTGCTGATTTTTTTCGTTTGGGTAAATTCCCAGGATGGTAGGTCTATATTTAGATTTCTGAGGTATCTCCAAATTGTCATCCATAGTGGTTTTACCAGTTTACATTCCCAACAAGAGTGGATTAGGGTACTTTTCCCCACATCCTCACTAGCATTTGTTGTTTGTTGATTTCTGTGTGAAAGCCATTCTAACTGGGATGAGGTGAAACCTCATTGTGTTTTTGATTTGCCTTTCCCTGATAGCTAGTGATCCTGAGCATTTTTTTCATGAGTTTGTTGGCCATTTGGATTTCCTCTTGAAAAATGTCTAAGTCTTTTGCCCATTTCTTAATTTGGTTGTTTTGTTGTTGAGTTTCTCGAACTCTTTGTATATTTTGGTTATTAATCCTTTATCAGTTGCATTGTTTGCAAATACTTGCTCTCATTCTGTCAGTTGCCTCTTCACTATTCTGATTGTTTCTTTTGCAGTACAGAAGCTTCTTATTTTGATGTAATCCCATTTGTTAATTTTGGCTTTTATTGCCTGTGTCTTTTCCAAGAATTCTTTTCCTGTGCCAATATCTTGCAGGGTTTCCCCAATGTTCTCTAATAACTTTATGGTGTTGGGTCATAAATTTAGGACTTTAATCCATGTTGAGTGGATTTTTGTGTAAGCTGTAAGGTAGGGGTCTTGCTTTATACTTCTGCATGTGCAAATCCAGTTTTCTAAGTGCCATTTGTTGAAGAGATTGTCCTTGCTCCAGGGATTGGTTTTAGCTCATTGTCAAAGATAAGTTGGTTGTAGATGCTTGGAATGATTTCTGGTGTTTCTATTCTTCTGTTCCATTGTCTATCCATCTGTTTTTTTTTTTTACCAGTACTAAGCTTTTGTTTATAACTGCCCTGTAGTGTGTCTTAAAATCTGGAATTGTGATTCCTCTGTCTTATTTTCGCTGTTAAAGATTTCTTTAGCTATTCAGGCTCTCCTATATTTCCATATGAATTTCAGCATCATTTTTTCTATATCAGAGAAGAATGTCCTTGGTACTTTGATTAGGATTACATTGAATCTGTAAACAGATTTGGAAGTATGGACATTTTTATGATATTGTTCCTTACAATCCATGAACATGGAAGTTTTTTCCATTTTTTGTTATCTTCTACCATTTCTTTCTTTAAGATTTTGTAATTCTCATAATAGAGATCTTTGATATCCTTGGTTAAATTTACTCCAAGGTATTTGATTTTTTGTAGCTATTGTGAATGAATTTGGTCTTAGAAGCTCAATCTCAGCCTTGGCATTGTCTGTGTATATAAAGGCTATTGATTTTTGTGTGTTAATTTTATATCCCTCTACTTTACCAAACTCTTCTATGAGTTTCAAAAGTCTCTTAGTGGAGTCTTTTGGATACCCTATATATAGAATCATGCCATCTGCAAATAGCAGACAGTTTGACTTCCTCCTTCCCACTTTATATCCCTTTGATTTCTTTTTCTTATCAAATGGCTATGGCTAAAACTCACAGGACTATATTGAATGGCAGTTGTGACAGGGTACATCCTTGTCTGCTGCTGTTCTAAATGGGAAAGCTTCCAACTTTTACCCATTCAATAGGATGCTGGCCATGGGTTTGTCATAAATTGCCTTGATTGTGTTGAGGAATATTCCTTCTATACCAAATTTGCTTGGAGTTTTCGTCATGAAAGCATGTTGTATTTTATCAAATGTTTTCTCTGCATCTATTGAGATAATCATATGATTTTTGTTCTTCAGTTTGTTAGTGTGATGTATCACATTGACTGATTTGTGATTATTGAACCATCCCTGCAGACCGGAGATAAATCCCACTTGATTTGAGTGAATGATCTTTCTGATGTGCTGTTGGATTCGATCGACTAGAATTTTGTTGAGTATTTTTGCATCTATGTTCATCAGTTAAATTGTTCTGTAGTTCTCTTTCTCTTTTGTGTCTTATTCAGTTTTAGGAATTAAGGTGATCCTGGCTACATAGAAGGAATTTGGGAGGATTCCCTTTCTTTAAATTGTTTTTGAATAGCGTGAGAAGAATTTTAGTTCTTCTTTAAATTCTGGTAGAATTCAATAGTGAAGCCATCTGGTCATAGGCTTTTCTTTTTTGGGTGGGTCTTTATTATTGATTAAATTTCCATCTTGATTATGGGTCTGTTTAGGTTTTCTATGTCTTCATGGCTCAATTTAGGTAGGTTGTATGCATCCAAGAATCTAAGCATTGCTCCTAGGTTTCCTTGTTTGTTGGCATGCAGCTCTTTGTAGTAATCTCTGATGATTCTTTTTATTTCTGTAATATCTGCTGTTACATTTTTTTTTCAACTCTAATTTTATTAATTTGGGGCTTGTCTCTCTTTTTCTGGTTAGTGTGGCCAGTGGTGTGTCAATATTGTTTTGTTTTGTTTTGTTTTTCAAAAAACTGCTTTTAGTTTTGCTGATCTTTTGTATTTTTTTAGCTTCAATTTTGTTTATTTCTTGTCTAATTTCAATTATTTCTTCCCTCCTACTAGTTTGGGGTTTTGTCTGCTGCTGTTTTTCTAGATCCTTGAGATGTGTTGATAGCTCATTAATTTGGTGCCTTTCCAATTTCTTGATGTAGACACCAATTGCTGTAAACTTTCTTCTTAACACTGCTTTTGCTGTATCCCATAAGTTTTGATATGTTGTGGTATTATCTTCATTTGTTTTGTGAAATTTTTTATTTATATTTTGATTTCTTCTATAATCCACTGTTCATTCTGGAGCATGTTTTTCAGTTTCTATGTATTTGCATACCACAGATTCCCAAGTTCCTGATTTCCAGCTTCATTCTACTGGTTTTTTTTTTAAAGATTTATTTATTTATTTGAAAGTCAGAGTTACACAGGGAGATAAGGAGAGACAGAGAGAGGTCTTCCATCTGCTGGCTCACTCCCCAATTGGCCACAACAGCCAGAGCTATGCCAATCTGAAGCGAGGTGCCAGGAGCTTATTCTGGGTCTCCCATACAGGTGCAGGGGCCCATGGTCTTAGGTCATCTTCTACTGCTTTCCCAAGCCATAGCAGAGAGCTGGATTGGAAATGGAGCAGCCAGGACTTGAACTGGTGCCTGTATGGGATGCCAGCACTGCAGGCAGCCATACTCACTATGCCATGGTGCCGGCCCCCACTCCACTGTGATCTGAAAGATGTATGGTATGATTTCAATATTTTTAATTTGCTGAGACTTGTTTTATAGCCTAGCATGTGGTCCATTGTAGAGAAAGTTGCATGCACTGGTGCAAAGAATGTGTATTCTGTGGCTATAACTTGAAAATTTCTGTAGATATCTGTTATTTCCATTTGGTCTATAGTGTAGATTAACTCTGTTGTTTGTAGCTGATTTTCCATCTAGTTAATCAATCCATTGCTGAAAGTGGGGTATTTAATCCCTCACTGCTATTGTATTTGAGTTTATGTCTTCTTTTAGATCTCTTAACATTGCTTTTAAATAAGCAGATGTCCTATAATTAGGTGTATATACATTTATAATATTTACATCTTCTTGTTGAATTGATCCTTTAATCATTATATAGTGTCCTTCTTTGTCTCTTTTAATAGTTTTTGTGTTAAAATCTATTTTGTCTGACATTAGGATGGCTACACCAGCTCTTTTTTGTTTCTGTTAGCATGGAATATCTTTTTACATCCTTTCACTTTCAGTCTGCATTCGTGTTTGTTGGTTAGATGTGTTTCTTGTAGGCATCAAATAGATGGGTTTTCATTTTTAATCAATTTAGCCAGTCTGTATCTTTTAACTTGAGAGTTGAGGCCATTTACATTCATGGTGACTAATGATAAGTAACGACTTTTTCCTGCCATTTTTTCCAAAGATATTCCTAATTTTTATTTTGGATTTCTTTTGTACTTTTACTGGAAGATTTTGTTCCTTTACCTTCTTTTGTAGTGATCACTGTGTTTCTATGTGTGCAGCACATCCTTAAGCATCTTTTGTAAGGGTGGATGGGTGGTGAAAATTTCTTTAAATTTCTGTTTGTTATGGAAGGTCTTTATTTCACCTTCACTCATAAATGAGAGCTTTGCAGGGTACAGTATCCTGAGTTGACAATTTTTTTTCTTTTAAGATTTGAAATATATCTCTCCATTCTCTCCCAGCCTATAGGGTTTCTGATGAGAAGTCCACTGTGAGTCTAACTGGAGATCCTCTGAAAGCAATCTGGCATTTCTCTTATGCACATTTTACAATCTTTTCTTTATATTTTTCCATGGAGAGTTTGATTACTATGTGTCATGTTGAAGATCTTTTCTGGTCATCTCTATTAGGAGTCCTTTTTGCTTCCTATACTTGTATGTCCCTTTCTTTCTCCAAATTAGGGAAGTTTTCTGTTATTGTTTCACTAAAAGGCCCTTTAATCCTTTCTCTTTTTCCATACCTTCAGGAACTCCCAGAACCCATTCGTTGGGTGGTTTGAGAGCATCCTGAAGTTTCCCAACTGTTTTTTAGCTTGCTAATTTCCTCTTCCTGTTTTTGGTCTGACTGTATAATTTCCTGCAATTTGTCTTCTAAATCAGATATTCTTTCTTCTGCTTCATTGATTCTGTTCTTAAGGGTTTCCTTAAGACTTATTTGGATTTCTCTTTAAGATCTCAATTTCTTGCGAGATATTTTCTTCCATGTCATATACAGATTTCATTAGTTCATGCATTTACTTCTGATTACTTCAAAGTAATCCTATCGATTTTTTAAATTCCATTTCTTTTTTTTCTTTTTTTAATTTATTTATTTTTTGACAGGCAGAGTGGACAGTGAGAGAGAGACAGAGAGAAAGGTCTTCCTTTGCCGTTGGTTCACCCTCCAATGGTCACTGCAGCCAGCACGCTGCGGCCGACACACCACGCTGATCCGATGGCAGGAGCCAGGTACTTATCCTGGTCTCCCATGGGGTGCAGGGCCCAAGGACTTGGGCCATCCTCCACTGTACTCCCTGGCCACAGCAGAGAGCTGGCCTGGAAGAGGGGCAACCGGGACAGAATCCAGTGCCCCGACCGGGACTAGAACCCGGTGTGCCGGCGCTGCAAGGCGGAGGATTAGCTTAGTGAGCCGCGGCGCCGGCCTAAATTCCATTTCTGACATTTCTTCAATCTCTTCATCTTCATAATCTAGTATTGAAGTGTTGTATTCTTTTTGGGCATCATGTTGTCTTCTTTATTCTTGTTTCTTGAATTGTTGCGGTTATCATTTGGTACTTGTGGAGGTACTCATTGGTTTCTTCTTTATTTTTTCACTGTGGCAACTTTTATATTTGGACTGTGCCTCTGTAGATTAGTGGAATGTCTACATTTTCAGTGAATATCTAGAAGCATGTGGCCAGGGAGCTCTATTCAGTGCTATAGGGTGAAGGGAGTGTCCAAGGTGACACTCAGGTTGAATGTGGTAAATTTCCGATTGTTTGTTTTGTCAGAGAGGATTTTTGTTCTGCTCTGTTGGCATAGACTCAGCTGAACTCCTCTCCTCAAAAGGGAATGTGCCTGGGTACTAGCCCCAGTGGGTATAGTATTCATCCACGCTGCCACAAGAACCACACAAAGGATCTGTGCTGTCCTTGGTGTAAGCACAGATTCCACAGCAATGTCTCTCACCAGGGAACCAGGGAGTCTTGAGCATTTGGAGCCTCCCAAAGAGACTGCCCAAAGTCCCAGCCACACTCAGCCCTCCCATGTAGCCTCAGTGTCTTCACAATCCCAACACCAAAGCCTCCCACAGTCATGAGCACCCAGCCCCCTTTCAGTTTTCCCCACCAGACTCATTTGTCTCTACTCAACTAGTTGCTGGGCTTATGGCCAGTGCAGCTCTTATATATGTCCAAATGGGTGCCTGCTCTCTATCAGCTTGTTATAGGATGCTGTTGCAGGGTGATCGGGGAAAGAAAAATGTGACCTCCCCCTTTTTTTCTCCTCTAGTTTGGCAGGTACACTATCCCCCACAGGGCTCTAAGCCAGATTCCCTCCAGGATCTTCCTGCAGCTTTATCACCAGTGGTTTGAGATGCTGCAGTCTGGTCTCACCTCATGCTCCAAAGCTGGTATGGAGGCTCTCGGCTGCTGGAGTCCTGAGTTGTGTGTGTCCACATCCTCCACATAGGTCCACAGTGTCCCTCTGATTTGTGTGGAGTTTCCTCTGCCATTCTCTCCCTATCTCTTCCCTGAAACTGCACTCTCCACTTTTTTAAAACTATCTTCTCCTAGACTAGAGCAGTAAGTGCCCTCCCTGCTCCACCATCTTAATCCAATCCAAACATTTGTTTCTACCATTGTAGAAAGTTCTGTTGCATGGTGCTAAGTGGGGTGTCAATCCTTTCTACTTGCTGGGGCTAGTTGGTGTGGCATGGGCTTAGGAGGTTGACACACACCTCCTGATGTATCCCCAGGTCGCAGTTGTTGGACCCTAAGCCTATCTGGAACACAGGCTGCCTCTACTTTCCCTGCTCTGAGCCAGAATCACCCCCTAAACCCAACCCATGCTTGTCTCTGCCTTCAGTGAGGACATAGGTGAGCAGCTGGCCCCAGCAACACAATGTCAGCAGTTTCCATGCAAGCAGGTCTGGGTAGGCCTCCTTTTTGCAGAGCCAAACACCTCTGTGGCCCTCCACCCTCCAGAGGTGGTCGACATCCTGGCCCAGAATCCCAACTCCAGCTGCCTCTCTGGAACTCACCGTCCACCTCCCAACTGAAGATGGGCAGCTGACGATAAGAACAGCAGCCCTCCCTGGAAAGTATCCACATTTGCCTGTGTGATAGCCATGCAGAGCCACCTGCTTCTGTCATAAATGGGCCTCATAGGGTCTTCATCTAACATGAGCACTCATGTGAATGTGTGTTGTGTATATGTGTACATGTGTCTTTGTATAATTGTGTGGATGCGTATGTGTGTATGCACTTGTGTGTTTATGTGTGTGCATGGGTCTGCTTATATGTTTGCATGTGTGTTCATGTGTATCTACATGTGTTTGTGTGCATGTCTGTGTATCTATGTTTGTGTTTATACATGTGCATGTGTGTGCGTCTATGTGTATGCCAATCTATGTAGATGTATGCATGTAAGCCTGTGCATGTATCTCTGTGTATACCTATGCTTATGTATGCATGTACACATGAATGTGCATGTTCACATGTGAGTATCTCTATGCCTGTATCATCTTGAGCCTCTCTGCTTCTCCCAGTGTGTGTGGATGCCAGGGGCAGTGTTTGCCTCCCAGTCCCACACAGCAAGCAAGAGCTATCTCTGGGGCTTCAAAGAGTTCATGAACTAACCTCCAGCTCAGGAAAGAATTCTGGGCACTCAAGTCCAGGACAAACACTTAGGAAGCTTAGTTTTCTCTGTAAGATAAGGTCGTGAAGGTAGCTACCATACAGGGCCACCATAGGGACTGAGTGCCTGGCACGTGGTCTGTGCTCAACAAATCTTAACCAGTGTTGTTTTTTTAAGATAACTAATACAATAGAATACTTCCTACTGCTAAACTCCTACTGTGCTCTAGAACTTGTGAGCTCTCTGCTGTCCCCTTTAATCCTCCCTGCACTGTAGGGGTACCATGTTCGCTCTCCCGGTGGCTGCTGACAAGCCAGAGGCACAGCAAAGGCTGCAGATTTTGCCCTTAACCACAGGTTGTCAGTTTCCACTGCTCCTCCCGACTTCCCCCAAAGCTCCAGAGGCCTCATGGGAAGAAACATGATCGCCAACAGGGAAACTGGAGGGCAGGGTGCCTACCAGCTATCAGGCCTCAGGGCTGCATGCAGAGGGAAAGGAAAGAGTAAGATTCTGTGAGTGTGGCCCCAGGAGGTCACCACTGAGGAGACAAGGCAGCAGGGGGAGGGCAGCAAGCCTCTCTCCACAGGCGTGGAGGCCAAGACCAAGGTCATGGTAGAGGAAGCAGGTGGAAGGCTCAGGGCTGGTCAGGGCAAGGGGAGGGTGCGTGTATGTGTACAGGGCTCTAAATCCCCTTCCTCTATTAAAAGTCCTCCACTAGTCAGCTATCAGGGCCAACATTCTACCCTTAAAATGCACCCATGCCTTGAGTTTGGGGAATTCTGTCTCCACGCAGTACCGTGCCTCTACAAGCCAGCGTCTCCCATGGGATGGAGCTGCCCACAACCGGCAGTGCTGTGGTTAGAGCTGACTCACTCAGTGAGCAGAGATAGACCCCAGGAGAGTAGACCCTGCTGGGTGAGTCTTCACGAGCTATGGGAGAGGAACGGCAATGATGCCAGAGTGACAATGTCTCGGGGCCTGCCAAGCAGACCCACACACACGCACACACACACACACACACGCACACACTCCAGCCACAGTGCTGGCAGGACAGCAGGGGAGTACAATGACTTCATTTTCAGATTATTATTATTTAAACACGGAAAAACCAAGAAAGACAAAAGAAGTTTGTTTTGGCAACTTGACTTTCAGCACCAGGAAAGTCGTGGCCAAGCATTTCTCCCAGGTTTCTGTTCCCCTGGGTCTTAGGTGTGGTTGCCTCAGGCCTAGGGGGGCCAGGTTGTCCAGGGGATAGGAGGGACCAGGTGGAATGGGTGCAAAGGGAAGGGTGAAGTCACACGGCCACTTGTTTTGTCTACAAAACACCAAACAACAGTGGTGGCTGGGTCCTTCTCTTGTGACCCTGGTGGATAGAGACATTGCTTTGGGTTTTTCTGTTTTGGTTTTGCTATGTTTGCTGTGACTCCTGCTGTAAGAACACTAGGGCTAACCTGGCTCCGCCACCACACCTTATCTCATCAAAGCACATGCACAGAGAGGGCTGGATTAGACCTCATACCACCTCAGCCTATCCCTGCAGTCGTGGGTTCATGGTCCCGCCCTGCCCAGGCTCAGCCATGCTCACTCCCACGATTAGGGGCTGCTGCCATCTGAAAGACCTGTCTTCCCCACTTATCCCTACATTTAATTCAGATGAATACTTTTCCAGGACTTAGCCTCAGGGAGCTGGTTTGAGCCTCAGGGCCATCCGCCATCCCTGTTCTGTTGTCAGTGTCTGTGAGGCAGGAAGATAGAAATTAGCCCATGTGTGTGAGAGAGAGCACACCTGTGAAAAGCAATGGAGTAGCCTCTAGGATCCTGGGAAGCACGTCTTAGAGGCAACCCCAGATTTTACACTACAAAGGCCTGCCCAGACCCCAGTAAACTTTTTTTTTTAAGATTTTTATTTTTCATTTGAAAGAGTTACACAGAGAGAGGAGAGGCAGTTGGGGGAGGGGTCTTCTATCCAATGATTCACTCCCCAGTTGGCTGCAATGGCTGGAGCTGCACCGATCCCAAGCCAGGAGCCAGGAGCTTCTTCCAGGTCTCCCACGTGGGTGCAGGGGCCCAAGGACTTGGGCCATCTTCTGCTGCTTTCCCAGGCCATAGCAGAGAGCTGGATCGGAAGTGGAGCAGCCAGGTCTCGAACCAGCGCCCAAATGGAATGCAGGCACTGCAGGCCAGGGCGTTAACCCACTGCACCACAGCGCCGGCCCAAAGACCCCAGTAAACTTAATATCTGGTCCCAGCCTTTCCCCAAGGAAGGCACACCGGAGAATCCTCTCTACCCAGTGCCAAGTGGGCTATTCAGTCTGTTAACATTGGGCAATAAAGCCTTGGGTGGAATTGTACCTGTTTCACACCCAGGAAACCCTTTGTCCTGAAGAACAGGGAGAAGCAGAAGGAGAAACAACACGAAGAACTGGACTCCATTCTCTTAGAAGCCCCAATCTGAATACAGACTGCACGCTCCTCTCTTTCCTGAAATACCCTCCTGGTCCATGAGGTGTGTTTCAGCTCTCAGCATCCTCCATTCTGAGATGCCCACCTGGCCCGTCAGGTGTATTCTTTCTATTAAGCTTCATAACCTTGTTCATCCCAGTCTGAATGTCTGGGCACGCCCTCTCAGGTCATTGGAGAGGTGCCCATCCATTCTGATGGATTCCATATCCCATTAAGACTCGCTACGCTGCTCACCACTTCCTTTCTGTCTCTCACCTGACTTCTTTCTTGTGTGAAGACGGGAACCTACTGCCCTCATCTCTG
The DNA here is from genome assembly GCF_051225735.1 of Oryctolagus cuniculus. Taxonomy (NCBI): domain Eukaryota; kingdom Metazoa; phylum Chordata; class Mammalia; order Lagomorpha; family Leporidae; genus Oryctolagus; species Oryctolagus cuniculus. The sequence goes on along the minus strand of NC_142869.1, from coordinate 128,757,521 downwards.
CTGACATCTGAGCAGAGCGGAGGAGAGCGCTCCAGTGCTGGCCCTTTCTCTTACTAGCCATGTGATCTGAGGCAGGTCAATCACCCTCTTATCCTCAGTCTCTTCTACTGAAATGAGGGGCACTGTTGTCATCTTGCTGTCATGTGAAGCTGCTGCAAGCTGGGGACAGCCCCTGCACACCATAGCCACACAAATTTAGCTCCACCCATGTCACATGGCCCTCCCAGCTCTGCTCTGTCCCATGATTCCAGCAGAAGTTCCTGGGGCAGCATCTGTGTTCCCACTGCCCCTGGATCCACGAGAATTCTCAGGCAAGGCTAGGACTCAGCTGAGGCAGGCAAGAGGCCTTGGGCCAGCAACAGAGAAGGTGCCCGTTCTCAGGCCCATGAAATGGTAGGCTCAGGGCCAGGGAAAGGAAAGGCAGCTCCCTGCCACGCTAGCACACGCTTCAGGGATGAGGCTGGGGTGCCGGGCCTGCTCCGCAGCTGTGTTGCTGCGTCTGCTTGCATCTCCACCAGCCAGCCTGTGCCTTTACAAGCAGGCACCCACGGATACCCTGCACAGCTCTGAGGGCCTGGGGCAGAGCCTGCACCAGGCGGTGCTCAGTAACAGGGGTCAAGCTAACAGATGGACAAGTGCACACATGACTTTGCTGTGTCCCTCTGTCTGAACACCAACCTGGGAAGCCCCAGCTTGTACCAAGCACTGTGCTCACTGCTGGGAGCCACACAGAGGAGACAATGCAGGGCAGAACAGAAGGGTGTGTGATGTGTGAGTTTGAGAGACACAGTGTATGTGGGAGGGTGCATACATGAGTATGTAGACTTGTGTGTAAGAATGCAAGTGTGTGGTGTACATGGCTTCAGTGTGTGGTAGATTGAGTGGTATGTAAGAACATGGTGTTATATGTCTGGTGTGTTTGGTATGTGCAGGGTATATATGGAGTATTTGTATGATATGCATGAAGTGGGTATATGGTACTGCTCTGTGTCATATGTGTCATGCGGATGTGTCATGTGTCTGTTGCATGTGAACACATATGAGACTGAATGTGAGTGCATTGTGTGTATTATGCACGTGCATGTTGTATGTGGTGTACGTGATGTAGGAAGGGGTGTTTGTAGTATGTGTGTGGTGCTTGTGGTGTGTGGCTGTGTGCAAAGTGTGTATTGGTATGCATGTTGTGTGTAACGTATGCTGTGTGCCAGTGATGGATGTGTGGTGTGTGTAATATGTGCGTTTGGTGTATATGAGTATGCGTGCACATGTCTTGGCCTCCACCCCAACTGCCACAGGAAGGTGACCTGACAGCCATGGCCCCCTGTTGGCAGGTGTGGCAGACACCAGCCAGGAAGGGAGCAGGTCAGGCCCTGCCAAGTGGAATTCCTCCACAGATCAGAGGAGCCGGGCGGTGAGGCCCGGATGGAGCTGGTTCTTGATCTGTCCAGAGCCTCTGGGAGGAGGCTTGAGAAGGGAGGGCTTGAGCCTTCACCACTGGGATCTCAGTCCTGGGGAAGCTGAGGCAGCAGAAGGCCTCCCCAGCCTGCAATTGGGCTGCGCGTCCTTCCCCAGAATCCCCAGCAGTGACAAAACAGTGACCAGCATGATTGGCATGGAGCTTTCTAGCCCCCCAAGAGTAGGATTGACACCCTTGTGACAGAGGTCCCAGAGATTTCTCCTGCCCCGCCCACCAAGGGACACAGCACAAAGGAGCCGTCTATGAAGCAGGAAGCCCACAGAGACACTGACTCTGCTGACGCCTTGATACCGGTCTCCTGGCCTGAGAAATAAATGTCTGCTCTTTACCCAGTTCATGGTGTTTTCTTACAACAGCCCAAAGAGTGAGATTGCAGCTCAGGCGCGGGCAGGAGTGTACAGCAACTGGAATCAGAGAGCGCAGCGTTCCAACTCCAACCCTACCACCATCTACAGGACAGTGAGGAGGGGCCCACTCTCACTGTCAGTTTCTTCACCTATCACATGTAACCCCCACAGCAGGGCTGTGAAAACTCAAGGGCACCATGGAGCAGGGTCCCCTGCACTGTCTCCAGCATGGCACATGGGACCGGAGAGCACCAAGTTTAGCTGCATAGAGCAGGAACCAAATTGCATGGCCAAACTGAAGGCAGCTTATTTCTTCTCACATATCAGGAAATCCAGAGGTAGGCACCCCAGGGCCAGAACAGGGACCCCACCCCTACATGCACAGCGGGAGGCAGAGCCCTGTGTTTTGTCTCCTCTGCCATCTGTAGCCTGAAGCCAGCTCATGCATGACAACGGGGGAAATCGAGGAATTACTGTGCACATAGCAGCCAGCACTAATATCTGGTACCAGTTTCTGTTCCAGCAGGAGCCTGGTTGTCATGAACATCCAGGCCTGGCCATCTCCATCAGTCTTTATTTTATGCCTAGGACCTGTTCCCCCTAAGAGGTGTCACAGCAATCGTGTTTGGATTCCCAGAAAGGCCGAGGACTCTACTGGGGCCACCAGTGCTAGAATCCTGGATGCCTCCTCATCTCCTGAACCCTGAGTCTATGCTGGGACTTTTGACCCAGGGATGTGCAAGAGTTTGGGGAGTCCTCTGAAACTGGAAAGCTTCAGTGAGGTCCACCGTGATGGTGAGGCTGACACCTCGCACGTCCACACAATGGACCTGGCGGTCTGAGGGGTGTGGAGGAAAGGGCTTCAGACACCAGGCTAGCCCCAGGGTGTTTCACCCAAACCCAGGAGGTTTGCTCTGAAGAAATTGAGGTTCAGAGAGGGGAGGATAATTTTTCATGATGACTTGGTAGGAAACGGTAGAACCAGGATTCAAATCCAGCGCCAGCAGCCGAAAGCCCCTCTCCCCTCTGCCTGTAAAACCTCCTAACCATCTGGAACAGCCCTCTCATAGGACAGACAAGAAAACTACCGCCTGGAGGTGGCGGGGGTGGGTGACTGGGCCAGACGTAAGGCTTCCTTGACAAAAGTTTTTGGACAAAAGGGTTTTGATGGGGGTCTCTTGGCTTTAATAACCTCAGTTGATTTTTTTTTTTTTTTTGACAGGCAGAGTGGACAGTGAGAGAGAGAGAGACAGAGAGAAAGGTCTTCCTTTGCCGTTGGTTCACCCTCCAATGGCCGCCACAGCCGGCGCACTGCGGCCGGCACATCGCGCTGATCCGAAGCCAGGAGCCAGGTGCTTCTCCTGGTTTCCCATGTGGGTGCAGGGCCCAAGGACCTGGGCCATCCTCCACTGCACTCCCGGGCCACAGCAGAGAGCTGGCCTGGAAGAGGGGCAACCGGGACAGAATCCGGTGCCCCGAACGGGACTAGAACCCGGTGTGCCGGCGCCGCTAGGCGGAGGATTAGCCTATTGAGCCACGGCGCCAGCTTCAGTTGATTTCTTAAAGAAAGAAGCAGCAAGAGATAAGGAGACAGGAGGTTCTGAGTCTTGCACTATTGCTGCATTAAATGGAAACTATCTCCTTGGTCTGGATCACACTCCTCTCACCCTCCCACACTCACCCCTCCACGTCCTTAGTTGCTGTTCTGAAGCCACCTCCTGACATTCGTCTCTTGGGAGGGCTGCAACCCCAAGGCATTCTCTGCCGACTTCCTCATTAATACCTTTAACTTTTATACCATAGATTTACGTGTCTATATGATTATTGCTCCCTCACCCCCACCCCCACCCCAACCCCACCCCATGGATTGGAAGCTCCACAAGACAGGAGACTTGTTTTATTTTCTTCTAGCTCCCTACAGTAGATCCTGCTGCAGAGAGATCCTCAAAAACATTTGTCAGGAGTGGGCATTTCACCCAGCAGTTAAGATGCCAGCGTACCTCTGTTCAACACCTGGCTCCAGCTTCTATCTTCTTGCTAATAAAGACTCTGGAAGGCAATGGTGATGGATCGAGTCATTGGGTTTCTGCTTCCCATGTGCGAGACTTTGATTGAATGCCCAGCTCCTGGCTTCAGCCTGGCCTGGGATTACAACTGTGTGGGCATTTGGAGAGTGAAGAGAGTGAACCAGTAGATGGGAACTCTGTCTCTCCCTCTCAAGTAAATTAGTCAATTTTTTTAAAATTTAGCAAGTGAAAGAGTAGAGCTTTGGAACAGGCATGGAATGGTTAAAATGATGGGATTCTCACATCTCATATTAGAGTGCCTGGATTCAAGTCCTGTCTCAGTTCCTAACTTCATTTTCCTGGAATGAACATCCTGGAAGGCAGCAGGTAGCTGAGTCCCTGCTACCACATGGGAAACCCAGATTGAGTGTTGGACTTCTGTTTGCAACTTGATCCATTCCTGGCTTTTGTGGGGATTTGGGAGTGAAACAGCAGATTGGAGATTTCTCTCTGTCTCTCTGCCTTTCAAATAAATAATTTTTTAAAAGGCAAAAGATTAACATGCTTTGGAGAGAAACAAGAGTGTAAGTAAATAGTTCTTAAAAATAAAAAAATGGGTATTCCAAGAAGGCGGAATAGGGACAGAGCCATCTACTCTAGACTAGGCAAAAATAGTTTAAAAAAAAAGAAAAAGAAAAAAATTCCAAGACAGCTGAATAGGGAATGACATACTGCACTGGCCCAGGGATAAATAGTTTTTTAAAAAGTGTAGGAAGTACATTCTCAGGGGAGAATTAGAGAGAAAACTGCAGTGGAAATTCTACAGAAGGAAGAAGAATGCCAAGGACCTGTGTGGAAGGTGCAGACATGCAACACAAATACAAACAGAATACACGACCCCAACAGCCGAGGGTCAGGGCAGGTGACAGCTTGGAGATGGAGGTGAGACCAGGCTGCAGCAACTCATGGTGATATAGCCAGAGGAAGCGAGTGGTGTGAGTCTGGCCTGGAGCCCTAGGAGCTAGAGGGTTCCCGTGGACGCAGCATAAGTAAAAGGGACATATTTCTCTCACCTCATCCTCCCCACAATGGCCCCCAGAACCTTGCTGGGAGAAGGAGGGCACCAATTTGGGCCTGGGTAACAGCTGTATGAGCAAAGCAATTGCCTGAGACAGGATGCCATCTTCTCAGCACTACTGGTAGAGAGGGCTATATTTGGCCAGTGGCTGTTGTATATACGTGTGATCCAGATATTCCAGTAAACAGAAAAATCTGCAATCCCCATTGACTTTGAGCCTGGGTGAACACCCAGATAGCACTGCAAGGCCCCCCTAGCCTCCCAACATACCACAGGCTTCAGGACTCAAGCTGCTTAGGCAGAGCATGTACAGACAGCTGGCATGGGGGAACATCTGCCTCTCTGTGGACTGGACAGACTGGCAGGGAAGAGCGGAACCTCTACACCCGGTGACTGTGGGAGCCTTGTGTGCTGAGACTGTGGGGACTCAGTGCCTGCATGAGAGTGTACAGAGTATAACTGGGTTTCTGGGCAACACTGTGTGGGGCTCAACACACGCAGAGTTCCTATGTGACCTGCCTATGGCGGGTCACTGCAATGGGAACCATGCTTAGAGCAAGGACTGAGCAGATCATTTATGCAGTTCATATGGCAGTACGGATGAGTGTTGTACCTACTTGGGGCTAACACCTGGGCAGTGACTACCTTGGAGAAAAGGAGGTGAAGGTGAGATCACACCAACAGGGATGACCCTACTCCCTACTTCCCCTGCTTCTGTTAACAAGAGATCTACCATGCCCAACTTGGGTATCACCCTAGATACCTAACCCTGGAGCACTGACCAGAGCTGTCTGGCCACACCCAGCACACACTTCTTGGTATTCACTGAAAGTGCAGACATTCCACTAAGTCACAGAGGCATAGTTCAAAGATAAAGGCCACAGAGGCGGCCAGCGCCACGGCTCACTAGGCTAATCCTCCACCTTGCGGCGCCAGCACACTGGGTTGTAGTCCCCGTTGGGGCACCGAATTCTTTCCCGGTTGCCCCTCTTCCAGGCCAGCTCTCTGCTGTGGCCCGGGAAGGCAGTGGAGGATGGCCCAAGTGCTTGGCCCTGCACCCCATGGGAGACCAGGATAAGTACCTGGCTCCTGCCTTCGGATCAGCGTGGTGCGCCAGCCGCAGCGTGCCAGCCATGGCGGCCATTGGAGAGTGAACCAACAGCAAAAGGAAGACCTTTCTCTTTGTCTCTCTCTCTCTCACTATCCACTCTGCCTGTCAAAAAAAAAAAAAAAGCCACAGAGGCATAGTTCAACAAGTGAAAAAAGAAAAACAAGTACCACACAAATGCCTATTTAAAAATGCAGAAATTCAAGAAATAGCAATAAGGAACAAAATAACATTTTAATATTAGAATGTGTAGATGAAGAGATTGATGAGATGTCAGAAACAGAATTCAAAAGATTAATATAAGATTACTCAAAAGCAATCAGAAGCAAATCTACAAACTAAAGAAATCCATATATGACATGAATGAAAATTTTTTTCATGAAATTGAGATTTTAAAGTGAAATCAAAATAAAATATTAGAAATGAAGAATTCAATAGATCAAATAAAAATGTAGTGGAAAGCCTTGACAGCAGGCTTTGTGAGACAGAAGAGAGAATATCCAAGCTAGAAGACAAATCTTTGGAAATTATTCAGAAATATCAAAGAAAAAGAAGGAGGAGGAGAAGAAGAAGAAGGAGGAGGAGAAGAAATTTAGAAAAATTAAAAAGAGTGTTGGAGAATTATGGGATACTATCAAATGATCCAACATACAAGTCTTAGGAGTTCCTGAAGTTCTGGAAAGATGGAATAGATTAGAAGGCCTATTTAGTCAAATAATTAAAGAAAAATTCCAAATTTGGAGAAAGAAAAGAAAGTTCAAGTACAGGAAGCTCATTCAACACCTAATAGACATGACCAGAAAAGATTTTCACTATAACACATTATTGTCAAATTTTCCGCAGTAAAACATGAAGAAAAGATTCTAAAATGTGCATGAGAGAAATGCCAGATTGCTTTCAGAGGATATCCAATTAGACTCACAGCTGACTTCTCATCAGAAACCCTACAGGCTAGGAAAGAATAAAGAGACATAGTACAAGTCTTAGAGGAAAAAAAAAACCAATAACCTAGAATACTGTACCCATCAAAGCTCTCATTTATTAATAAAGGTGAAATAAAAACCTCCCATAACAAACAGAAATTGAAAAAATTTGTCACCACTCATCCAGCCTTACAAAAGATGCTTAAGGATGTGCTACATTCAGAAACACAGAAAGACAGCCAACATTATGAAAGTGAAGGCAGAAAATCTCCAAGGAAAAGTACAAAAGAAATACTGGAGCCACACTGTGGCACAGTAGGTTAAACATCTGCCTGCAGTGCCTACATCCTATATGGTTGCCACTTCAAGTCCAGCTGCTCAACTTCTAATAAAACTCCCTGCGCATGACTTGGAAAGCAGTACAAGATGGCCCAAGTGTTGGGCCCCTGTACCCATGTGGAGACCTGGAAGGAGATCCTGGCTCCTGACTTTGGATCAGCCCAGCTCCAACCTTTGCAGCCACTTATGGAGTGAACAACAGAGCTAACGGACATTAAGGACCACATGGACCTAACTGAACTTTTCACCCCACAGTTACAGAATACACGTATTTCTCATTAGTACATGGAATTTTCTCTAGGCTAGATCATATGCTAGGCCATAAAGCAAGTTTCAGCAAATTCAAAAAATCTAAAATGATACCATACATCTTCTCTGACCACAAAGGAATGAAGCTGGAAATCAACAACTCAATAGCTCTGACTGCTAATGGACAACTTAATACATTATCCCTCATAGTATTTTTTTTTGTCTGTTCTACTTAATATGACTGGTTTAATTCTGTAATTATCACACAGTTATTCTTAAGTGTTGAAAATTAACTGAAATGTGATCCCTGTTAAACATAAGAGTGGGAATAAGAGAGGGAAGAGATGTATAATTTGGGACATGCTCGGGCTGACTTGCCCCATTTGGTAGAGTTGGAAACATACCAGGGGATTCCAATTCAATCCCATCAAGGTGGCATGTGCCAATGCCATCTCACTACTCCAAGTGATCAATTTCAGTTCACAATTGATCATAATGAAAGGACTAAGAGTCAAAGGGAGCACATAAACAAGTCTAGTATCTGCTAACACCAACCGATAGAATAAATAAAGGGGAGAGTGATCCAACATGGGAAGTGAGATACTCAGCAGACTCATAGAATGGCGGATGTCCTAAATAGCACTCTGGCCTCAGAATCAGCCCTAAAGGCACTCGGATCCAGCTGAAAAGCCCATGAGAGTATTTCAGGCATGGAAAGCCAAGACACTCTGGCAAAAAGATCTCTGTGAGTGAGATCCCAGTGGAAAGAACAGGTCTTCAAAGAGGGAGGTGCCTTTCTCTGAAGGGAGGAGAGAACCTCCACTTTGACTATGACCGTGTCTAAACAAGATAAGAGTCGGAGAACTCAAGGGGCTTCCATAGCCTTGGAAACTCATAACTGGTGCATAGGGAGATTACTGATGCCATAAACAGGAGTGTCAATTGGTAAAGTCAACAACAGGAGTCACTGTGCACTTACTCCTCATGTAGGATCTCGGTCCTTAACATGCTGTACACTGAGGCTTAATGCTATAACGAGTACTCAAACAGTATATTTCACTTTGTGTTTCTATGGGGGTGCAAACGACTGAAATCTTTACTTAATGTACACTAAACTGATCTTCTGTAAAAAAAAAAAAAAAGAAAAAAAAGAAAGAAATTTTCAATTCCCAACTTGACTCTCACTGGGATTAAACATGACAATAGGTCTGATCTGATTTCATCATCATTTAAAAAAAATCATCTATTATTTTTCACTTTATGTTTCTGTGTGGGAGCAAACTGTTGAAATACTTACTTAAGGTATACTAAGCTGATCTTCTGTATATTAAGATAATCGAAAATGAATCTTGATGTGAATGGAAGGGGAGAGGGAGTGGGAAAGGGGAGGGTTGTTGGTGGGAGGGACGGTATGGGAGGGGAAGCCATTGTAACCCATGAGTCGTACTTTGGAAATTTATATTCATTAAATAAAAGATAAAAAAAAAAAGAATCTCTAGATCATATGCAAACATATGGTGAATGAATAACATGCTCTTGAATGAACAGTGGGTCATAGAAAAAAGCAAAAAGAGAAATCAAAAAATTTCTGGAAACAAATGAAGATGACAATACAACATATCATAACTTATGGGATATAGCAAAAGCAGTGTTAAGGAAGGTGCCTACATGAAGAAATTGGAAAGGTACCAAATAAATGAGCTATCAATGCATCTCAAGGACCTAGAAAAACAGCAACAATCCAAATCCCAAATTAGTAAGAGGAAAAAATAATTAAAATTAGAGAAGAAATAAACAAAAATAAAATAGATCAGCAAAACATAGAGCTAGTTTTTTGAAAAAAAAAAATAAAATTGATAAATCATTGATCCAACAAACCAAGAAAAAGAGGAAGAAGACCCAAATCATATAATCAGAGATGAAAAATTATATGTAACAACAGATACCACAGAAATGAAAAATATGTAACAACAGATACCACAGAAAATCATCATTAATTACTACAAAGAGCTGTATGCCAACAAATTAGAAAACCTAGAAGAAATGGATAGATTCCTGGGCACATACAATGCACCAAAATTGAGTCATGAACACACAAAAACCTAAACAAACCAATAACCAAGACAGAGATTGAATCAGTAAACAAAGAAAAACCAACAAAGAAAAGCCCAGGACTAGATGGCTTCAAAGCCAAATTCTACCAGACATTTAAAGAAGAACTGATTCCAATTCTTCTCAAGCTATTCAAAGCAACTAAAAGGGAGGGAATCCTCCCAAACCTTTTCTGGAATGCCAGCATCACCTTAATTCCTAAACCAGAAAAAGATATAACAGAGAAAGAGAACTACAGACCAATATCCATGATGAACACAGATGCAAAAATCCTCAACAAAAATACTAGCTAATCAAATCCAGCAACACATCAGAAAGATCATTCACTTGGACCAAGCGGGATTTATCCCTGGTATGCAGGGATGGTTCAACATATACGAATCAATAAATGTGATACATCATAATAACAGACTGAAGGACAAAAATCATATGATTATCTCAATAGAGTCAGAGAAAGCAAAACATTTGATAAAATACAACATTCTTTCATATGAAAATTTTAAGCAACTTGGTTATAGAAGGAACATTCCTTAAGATAATCAGGCAATTTATGACAAACACACAGCTAGCATCATACTGAATGGGGGAAAGTTGGATGCCTTCCCACTAAGATCTGGAACCAATCAAGGATGCCCACTCTCACCATTGATATTCAACATATTCTTGAAGTTTTAGCCAGAGCCATTAGTCAAGAAAAATAAATCAAAAGGATACAAATTGGAAAGGAGGCAATCAAATTATCCCTATTTGTGGAAGACATGATTTTATATATAGGGGGGTCCCAAAGACTCCACTGAGAGACTATAGGAACTCATAAAAGAGTTTGGTAAAGTGGCAGGATATAAAATTAACACAAAAAAAATCAATAGCCTTTGTATACACAGACAATGCCGTGACTGAGACAGAACTTCTAAGATCAGTCTCATTCAAAATAGTTGCAAAAAAAATTGAAATACTTGGAATAAATCTAACAAAGGATGTCAAAGATACCTATGAGGAAAATTACAAAACATTAAATAATGAAATAGAGGGGCAGACACTGTGGTATAATGGTTGAAGCTGTGACCTGCAGTGCCAGCATTCCATATGGGCACTGGTTCTATTCTTGGCTGCTCCACTTCTGATTTACCTCTATGCTATGGCATGGGAAAACCATGTAAGATGGCCCCAGTGCTTGGGCCCCTTCACCCATGTGGGAAACCCGGAAGTAGCTTCTGACTCCTGGCTTCACATTGGCCCAGCTCTGGCTGTTGTGGCCATTTGCGGATGGAAGACCTTTCTCTCCCTCTCTCTGCCTCTACCTCTCTGTAACTCTGCTTTTCATTTAAGTAAATAAATCTTAGAAAGCAAGAAAGCATGAAGGAAGGAAGGAAGGACAAAAAAAAATGGAAAAATCTTCCATGTTCATGGACCGGAAGAATCAATATCATCAAAATATCCATGCTACCAGAGTAATTTACAGATTCAATGAGGTCCCAATCAAAATACCAATGACATTCTTCTCACACCTATAAAAAAATAATTCTAAAATTCACATGGAAACAAGAGACCCCAAATCAATAAAACAATCTTATTCAACACAAACAAAGCCAGTAAGACATACTGCAGGGCAGTTATAATCAAAACAGCCTGGGATAAGATGTGCAGACCAATTGAACAGAGTAGAAACTCCAGGACTCAACCCATGCATCTACAACCAACTATTCTTTGACAAAGGAGCTAAAATCAATCCCTGGAGAAAGGACAATTTGTTCAACAAATGGTGCGAAAAAACTGGATCTCAGCATGCAAAAGTAGGAAACAAGACCTCTATCTTACACCTTACACAAAAAATCCACTCAAAAGGGATCAAAGCTCCAAATCTATGACCCAATAATATCAAATTACTAGAGAACATTAGGGAAATTCTGCAACACATTGGCATCAGCAAAGACTTTTTAGAAAAGACCCCCCACAAGAACAGGCAATCAAAGCTAAAATTGACAAATAGAATTATGTAAAGCTGAAAAGTTCCTGCACTGCAAAAGAACATTCAGCGAAGTGAAGAGGCAACTAACAGAATGGGAGAAAATATTTTAAAATTATGCAACTCATAAATAATTAATATCCAGAATATATAAAGAGTTCAAGAAACTCAACAACAACAAAACGATCTAGTTAAGAAATGGGCAAAGGACTTGAACAGGCATTTTTCAAAAGAGGAACTTCAAATGACTAACAGACACTTGAAAATATGCTCAGGCTCACTAGCCATCCAAACCACAATGAGGTTTCACCTCATCCCAGTTGGAATGTCTCTTAGACAGAAATCAACAAACAACAAATTCTAGCAAGGATGTGAGGAAAGTGGTACCATAATCCTCTGTTGGTAGGAATGTAATCTGGTGCAGTCACTGTGGAACACAATATGGAGATATCTCAGAAATCTGAATATAGATCTACCATATGACCCAGCCTTCCCACTCCTGGGAATTTGCCCAAACCAAAAGAAATCAGCAGATGAAAGAGTGATCTGTACTCCCATGTTTATTGCAGCTCAATTCACAATAACCAAGATATGGAATCAACCCAGATGTCCATCAACTGAAGAATGCATAAAGAAATTATGGTATATGTACACTATTTAATACTGATCAGAGGTTTAAAAAATGAAATCCTGTCATTTGCAACCAAATGGATGCAACTGGAATCCATTATTACTTACTGAAATAAACCAGTCCCAAAAAAGACAAATACTTTATGTTCTCCCTGATCTGCAGTAACTATAGGAGTGAAATTGACACTTTCAGATGCAATGACTATTAACATCCCTTGTCTCGACTGTTGAAGAACAGTGTTTTTTTCTTCACATTATTCATTGAACTCTTTACTTAGTGTAGGGTTAGTCTTGTGAGTATAAAGTTAATTGAAAAGAGATCTTTGTAAAAAATAAGAATGGGAATAGGGGAGGAAGGAGGAAGAAGGGTGGGAGCATGGGCAGCATGGAGGGTGGGGTGGGAAGTATCACTATGTTCCTGAATTTGTATATAGGAAATACATGATAGTTGTGTAGCTTAAACAATTTTTAAAAAGAAATATTAAGGATAAAATGAGTAAATAATGAAAAAAGATTACTGTATTCCATATCCTCACTCTGAATCCCCATGCCATCTTCTTGCTAAAGCACATGCTGGGAGGCAGCAGATGATGGTTCTAGTAGTTGGGTTCCTGTCAGCTATGCAGCAGATCTGTGTTCCTGGCTTTTGATTTCAGGCTGCCCCAGCTCTGACTGTTGTGGGCCTTTGGAGAGTGAACCAGTGGATGGGAGATTCATATCTCATCTATCTATCTATCTATCTATCTATCTATCTATCTAACTTTCTATATTTCTCTCTATCGGCCTTTCAAATAAATAAATATATATTTAAAATAAAAAAGAGGAAAGAATGGAATATTTACAACACATTGAAAATGTTGTGGCTTTTGCAAAATCTTGAAGACACTAATGTCTGTAGTTCACTGAATTCCGTTCATTAAAAATTTGAGAAACTGCAGAGAATAGCTTCAGACTTTCAACACTGACTTCCAAATTATACGTAGTTTGGATGTTTTGAAATAACTTGATTTTATTATTTTATTTTTAAAGATTTATTTATTTATTCGAAAGTCAGAGTTAGAGAGAGAAGAAGAGGGAGAGAGAGAGAGAGAGAGAGAGAGAGAGAGAGAGATGTCTTCCATCCACTGATTCATTCTCCAATTGGCCACAATGGCCAGAACTATGCCGATTTGAAGCCAGGATCCAAGAGCTTCATCCAGGTCTTCTCATGCAGGTGCAGGGGTCAAGAACTTGGCCATCTTCTACTGCTTTACCAGGCTATAACAGAGAGTTGGATCAGAAGTGGAGCAGCTGGGACTCCAACCAGCACCTATGTGGATGCCAGCACAGCTGTAACGCCTTTACCCACTATGCCAGAGTGCCAGCCCCATTTCTATTATTTTAAGTGAGATTTCTACACCTTGTTCTTTCTCCTAAGAGCTTTTATGGTGAAAGGGACCCTTCAGGCTTTTCTCTTTTCATCACTGATTCTTGGTCTGGGGACATGAACAATATGTATAGGCACTTTTGCTTGTCATAACTGGAGAGGGGTGCTACTGCCATTTTGCGAGTAGAACCCAGGGATGTTGCCAAATACCCTACAATGTACGGGAAAATCCCCACAACAAAGAATATTCTGTCACAAGTTGTTAATAGTGCAGCAGTTAAACAATGCTAGAGCAGGCATTGTGGCACAGAGAGTCAAGCCCTGACTTGGGACACCTATATTCCATACCAAAGTGCCTGAGATCAAGTCCTGGTTCTTCTACCTCTGACTCAGCTTCCTACTAATATGCCTGGGGAACAGGAGATGATGGCCCTAGTACTTGGGTTCCTGCCATCCACATGGGAGACCCAGATGGAGTTCCTGGCTCCTGACTTTGACCTGCCCCAACCTTGGATGCTGTAGGAATTTGAAGAATGAACCAGCATGTGGAAGATTCTCTCTCTCTCTCTCTCTCTCTCTCTCTCTCTCCCTCTCAATCTCTCTCTTCCTCTCTCTCTCTCTCTTTCTCTGTGTTAGTGTGTATGTGTGTATGGGTGTGTGTGTGTGTGACCTGACTTTCAAATAAATAAATCTTTTCTAAAAGAAAAAAAAGCCTGCTCTACATGAACTGACAACACTCTTATCTAGTCTTGGATGAAAAAAGACCGACTCAGTCATATTCATAAATGAAAGCATGATATTTCATTTAGTCCTGACTATGCACCAGGAATTTTGCCAGGCATTGGGGAAGATCCCCTAAGGCATAATACACAAATTTACTCTTGAAAATTTCATCAAGTCATCTGGCCAGAGATCTGAAGTTAGATCTCCAGCTTCTGTATTAGCTTTCTGTCTAGGTGAGGCAGTGGTATTTTGCATTTTGATAAAGAAGCCCCACATTTTTTCTTTAAAGAAGCTTTCCATACTCATCTACAAGCTATATCTCACACATTATTGTGTCTCTGCCATATTGGAAAATGGCAACTACAATGGTAATGTAGTCCACTGTGGTTCTAGTGCATTGTATCATCATTCTTAAATTTTCCCACCTCCCCACATGCATCTCTCTACTATGTAACTTGAAGTTCCTTGACCATAGAAAGACTATATTTCTCCAGCCCACTGATGTTGGTTTGACTAAGTTCTTTGACTAACGGCACATTAGTGTATGTGATACCTGCAGAGGTTTTGAATGTGTTTATTAAACTAGGCTTATTCTCTTGAATTTCCTCTGCTTTCTTGAAGTATTGATCCAAGAATGCATGAAGACATTTGCAGAATATATAAATTTAACCCTCAACTTAGAGCCAAGGCCTGCCAGCCCACAGTCCAAAGTGGAGTCATTCAGCCAATTTTAGCCTAGGGTAGCCAAACTTCAGTCAACTGTAGAACCATTGTCGTAAGAGTTAGTTGTCATAAGCCACTGAGTTTTGAAGTGATTTGTTACACAGCATTTTTGTGGTGAGAGCTCACTTAATACAGCAGCTGTATTCACCCAAGTTACTGTGTACTTTCGTGTGTCAGAAACAAAGACCCAGATTCTCTGAGCAGCTGGGATGGTAATCAGACCTGATAATCATTCTCATAGAACTCACTGTAGTGACTTTTACGTGACATGAATTGGTTTGCACCAAACACCCACAAGACAAGTAATGCTTCCTCTGTTTTACAGATGAAGATCATATTGTTCTAGGAGTAAAATTATTTACCTGAAAAAAAAGAGTCCTACATGAAGAATCTCTGTGAGTGAGATGCCAGTGGAAAGAAGTGGCCATCAAAGAAGGATATACTTTTCTCTGAAGGGAGGAGAGAACTTCTAATTTGCTTATGGCACTGTCTAAATACTAATGGAGACTGTGGATGCAAAAGGCTTCCATAGCCTAGGTAGCTCATGTCAAGAGACTTGGGTGATTATGACATCATACATAGGAGTGTTAATGGTTAAATTAATAACAGATCACTGTGCACTTACTTCCCATGCCAGAGCTTTGTCCTCAATGAGTTGTATTATGAGAATTAACTGTAAAACTTGTTCTGAGATTTGTGTGTGTGTGTGTGTGTATGCAAATTGTTGAAATCCTTACTTAGTATAGAGTTGGTCTTCTGTGTATAAAGTTAATTGAAAATGAATCTTAATGGAGAATGGGACTGGGAATGAGAGGGAGGAAGAAGGGGGGTAGGAGTAGGGATGGGAGGGCGGGTATGGTAGAAAGAGAATCATTATATTCCTTAAGTTGTACTTATGAAATTTGTACTCCTTAAAAAAATGGTTCCTTGGGGGAAGAAAAGAAATACCTTAAAAATATAAGTTAATCACCTGAGATCACAGAGCTTTGCTTCCTTGTAAAAGGGAGAGGCATGAGAGGGAAGCCTGCTTCTTCTTCCCTTTTCTTCTATCCTGGAACTAGGGCAACCACATTGCAACCCTGAAGTAGGCATCAGATAGTTATTGCTGCCTAACAAACTTGTTACAACAACAACCATTTAAATTACTCACAAATCTCTGGGTGAGTTGGGTGATCTTGCCTAGGGTCAGCTAATTTGATTGGCTCACCTATGCACCTGTGATCAGCTGGCAGGTTGTCCAGAGCTGCTGCACTTTGGTGGTTGACTATCTGATGGATGGAGCAATAAGAATGACTGGGCCACCCTCCTATCATCATCTGGCAGGACATCCCTGATATGCTCCCATGGCACAAATAGTTTCCAAAAAATAAGAGTAGAAACACACGGGGACTCAAAGGCGTGGGCCCCAGAACTTAGAGTCAATATCACCACATTCTGCTAGACAAAGCAAGTATCAAGACCACCCTGATCCCAGAGATAAGAGATTTCACCTGCTCTTGACAAAATAGCGAAGAGCACAGATTCAAGGGAGGGTGGGGACCTGGACTCATTTTAGCAATCAGTCAATCTGCAACAAGATGTCAAACATGAGAGCAAGAAGTGCCAACTACTAAAGGAGGGGGAACACAGTAACAAGCTGAGCCTTGTGAGTGATCTCAGACCTCCCACCCTTCGTTAAGTGAGCAGTAAGTGTCCTCTTGGATTCAGCACCTGGGGATGGATTTTCTGTTATTTAGAGCCAAAAGCTTACCTAACTGGCAGAGAGAGTGGAGCAAAGGAATGAGGATATGGAAATTACACAAGATTCAAGTCTTAGCTCCAAGATGTGTTAATTAACTGTATGACCACTGACTGATACTCAACCTTTGGGACCCTCAGGGTCCTCAACTGCAAAGGGCATGGTGCCTGCCAGGGGTACTAGAGATAAGGGATATATTAACAGTGGCTTTGCACTGGGCAGTTAAATACTCGCGTTGATTATAGCATTGAATCTCTTTAAATGACCTCATTAATGACTGCATATTTTTGAGAGAAAACTCTAAAGAGGTTAATAAGTAGAAAAGTTCAGATCTGAATCCCGGTGGTTTGACTGCAGATTTCAATACTGCTTTCAATGGCTGGGAACTGTTGCAAGTGCTAACAAAATACAGAGAAACTGGTGGGAATGTGAAATGGTACAGATACCATGGAAAATGGTTTGGCAGTTGCTTTAAAAAACAGATTTATTTATTTATTTGAAAGTCAGAGTCACAGAGAGAGAGAATCTTCCATCTGCGGGTTCACTCCCCAGATGGCCACAATGGGCACTGCTGGACCATGCCAAATCCAGGAGCCAGGAGCTTCATTTGGGTGTCCCACACGGGTGGCAGAGGCACAAGCACTTGGGCTGTCTTCCTCTCCTTTTCCAGGCCATTATCAAGGAGCTGGATCGGAAGTGGAGCAGCCGGGTCATGTACTGGCCTCCATATTGGCAGTTTCTTACAGAGTTAAATATGTGCTTTCCATATGATCTGATAGTATACTCTTGGGCATTTGAACTGGGGAAATCAAAACTTCTGCTCACCCAAAAGCCTACACATAAATGTTTAAGAGCAGTGTTGTTTAGAATCATATATCCTTTGTCAAGTAAATGGAAACTGTGGTATCGATGTACAACACAACAGATTCCAGAAAAAAAAGAATAAACTCTTGATATGCACAAAAACATAGATGATAACTTTAATGCATTATATTAGCCAAAAGAAGTCAGACCCAAAAAGTAACATACATATATGACATTCTAGAAAAGGTAAAATTATAGGGTAAAAAGTCAGATGGGTTGTCAGGGGTTGGATGTGGGGGAAGCATTTGGCTGCTGGGGGATGTGGGAGAACTGTCAGGGGAGAGAGAATATTCTTTTTTTTTTTTTTTTTTGACAGGCAGAGTGGACAGTAAGAGAGAGAGAGAGACAGATAGAAAGGTCTTCCTTTGCCGTTGGTTCACTCTCCAATGGCCGCCACGGCCGGCGCGCTGCGGCTGGCACACCGCGCTGATCCGATGGCAGGAGCCAGGAGCCAGGAACCAGGTGCTTTTCCTGGTCTCCCATGGGGTGCAGGGCCCAAGCACTTGGGCCATCCTCCACTGCACTCCCTGGCCACAGCAGAGAGCTGGCCTGGAAGAGGGGCAACCGGGACAGAATCCGGCACCCCGAATGGGACTAGAACCCGGTGTGCCGGCGCCGCTAGGTGGAGGATTAGCCTAGTGAGCCGCGGCGCCGGCCAGAGAGAATATTCTGTATCTGGATTGTGCTGGTAGTGGTTACTGAACTGCACAGAAAGAGTGATGTTTACAGCACGTAAATCATACTTAGTTAGAAAATAACTTTGCACATATTGTCAAATATCTTAGGGGCCACTTGAGGTTGTTAGTATATGGTTCCAGTTCACTAAGTTCAGAGAGCTTGAGGCTAGGGTCACCGCTGACTCACAAGGAGGTGGGAATGAGCTTACAGCTCTGCTCAGTTCTTCAGTGGATCTCAGTACGTGGCAGTCACCACTGTCATCGGGCACTGGCCAAGGCCAGCGGGAAAAGTGTGGATCTGCAAAGCAAGAGTTCCCATCAACCTAACCTGTACCCAGACCATGTCTGACCTGCCTGAGATGTGCCAGCCTATTTTGGGAGATGGACCATCCGTCAGCTCCCAGATGACCGGAAATATTGGGTGCTGGAACCCCACCCCCACCCCACCCCACCCAGCCACAGCTGTCATTTGTGGTTGGTGAGCAGGGACTGTGCATCCATCTGCCTATCATCCAGCTCTCTCAGGAAGTGCCCTCACCCACGCAGGACGAGGCTTGTTTTGTCTTAAGCAGCATTCCTGAGGCCGGTGGGGGCAGCTTTTGTCGTTTTATTTAGTGGCAACACTGGACCTGCACAGGCAGAGCAGGTTCTGCATTCCTACACCCTAGGGATAAGGGCCCAGATGCGAGGCCCTGATAGCAGAATGAAGAAATGAAAGCAAAGGGGGCTCCAGGACTGAAAACAAATATACCAGCTCTGCAAAATGTCACCTGGAAAAGCTGGAGTGGCTGTCAACGTAAGAACAGGCTTAAAGAGCGGAACAACACCTGGGAAGCCCTGTGTAGGTTTGAGCAAAGGGACTTGACACAGCCGGGAAACCATTTAAGCCTGGAGATGACTAAGCCCAGGCATGAGACCTGGCTGTCCTTCAGTTCTCATTTCTGGACTGAGGGCAAATGCCACAATGCGGCAGGGAAGGCACACAGTAGGTGGTCAGTAAAGACTCACTATTGAACAAGTATTTATAGTGTTTTCATTTTCTGTGGTTCCATTAACTTCAAAACTATGATCTAAAAATAATAAATGGTAAATGTCATAAACTACTCAAAAGTTTCAAACAATTTATTATAGCCTACTGTTTTAATTACTCTATTTCACTGCTATTATTGGGGTTTTTTGTTATTGTGGTTGTTTTTAAAGATTTACATATTTATTTTGTAAGGTAATGTAGTAGAGTTAGGGAGGGAGAGACACAGAGACAGAGCTTCCATCCACTAGTTCACTCCTCAAATGGCTGCACTGGCCAGGGCTAGGCAAGGCTGAAGCCAGGAACCTGGAATTCTATCTAGGTCACCCACATGGGTGATGGGGGCCTAAATACTTGGGTTATCTTCCTGCTTTTACAGGCACATTGGCAGAGAATTAGAATGTATGCAGAGCAACAAGGACTCAAACAGCACTCTGATATGGGATGCCAGCATACCAAGTGATGGCTTAATCCTCTGCACCATGATGCTGGCCCCAATTGTTGTTAATTCTTTAGTCCGCCTAATTTATAAAGTAAATTTTTCATAGGAATGTATGTATAGGAAAAGACATAGTACACAGGGTTCGGTACTACATGTAGTTTGAGGCACTCATCCTAACAGATGTAGAGGGACATTGCACTGAGAGTCTGCTGTGTGCCAGGACCCATCCTGGTGTCAACACATGAGTGAAACAAGCACAGAGCAGTTTATATTTTAAATGGAAAGTGAGGTGATGAAAACAATTAAATCAACCTCAGGTGGAGATGACTGACGAAGGGCAAGTGATTAAGAAGGTGTGTTTTCACAATTATTCTTAGGTGTTTAAATTTTAACTGAAAAGTGATCCCTGTTAAATATAAGAGTGGGAATAAGAGAGGGAGGAGATGTACAATTTGGCACATGCTCAATCTGACTTGCCCCAAATGGTAGAGTTAGAAACGTGCCAGGGGATTCCAATGCAATCCCATCAAGGTGGCATGTAATGTACCAATGCCATCTCACTAGTCCAAGTGATCAATTTCAGTTCATAATTGATCACACTGATAGGTCTAAGAGTCAAAGGGATCACACAAACAAGACTAGTGTCTGCTAATACTAACTGATAGAATCAAAAAAGGGAGAGAATGATCCATCATGGGAAGCGGGATACACAGAAGACCCATAGAATGGCAGATGTCCTAAATAGCACTCTGGCCTCAGAATCAGCCCTTAAGGCATTCGGATCTGGCTCAAGAGCCCATGAGAGTATTTTAGGCATGGAAAGCCAAGACACTCTGGAAAAAAAAAAAAAAAGAAGAAGAAGACCTAAATGAAAGCTCTCTGCGAGTGAGATCCCAGTGGAAAGAACGGGGCCATCAAAGAAGGAGGTACCTTTCTCTGAAGGGAGGAGAGAACTTCCACTTTGACTATGACCCTGTCTGAATAAGATCGAAGTTGGCAAACTCAAAAGGCTTCCATAGCCTTGGCAACTCATGACTAGAGCCTAGGGAGATTACTGATGCCATAAACAAGAGTGTCAAATTGTTAAGTCAACAACAGGAGTCACTGTGTACTTACTCCTCATGTGGGATCTGTCCTTAATGTGTTGTCCAATGTGAAGTAATGCTATAACTAGTACTGAAACAGTATTTTATACTTTGTGTTTCTGTTTGGGTGCAAACTGATGAAATCTTTACTTAATATATACTAAATCGATCTTCTGTATATAAAGATAATTGAAAATGAATCTTGATGTGAATGGAATGGGAGAGGGAGCAGGAGATGGGAGGGGTGCGAGTGGGAGGGAAATTATGGGGAGGGGAAAAGCCATTGTAATCCATAAACTGTACTTTGGAAATTTATATTTACTAAATAAAAGTTAAAAAAAGACTATAGCTGAAAATATATTTCAATAAAATTGATATAGCAAAAAAAAAAAAAAGAATGTGTGTTTTAGACAAGGTGGCCAGGGACGGCTTTATGAGAAAATGAAGTTTTAACAGAGCAAGAAAGAAGCCAAGAAGACAGATGATTGACTCTCTAGGGGAAGCACATTACAGGCCAAAAGAACAGGAAGAACAGAAGTTGGGGTATGCCTGGTAGGTATGGGGGTCAACCGGGAGCACCGGAGGCTGGAGCAAAGGGGCTGGGAGTGTTGTCATGGGAAACAAAGCCAGAGGTTGTAGTCAGCCTTGTGCGTAGACAATGCAAAGGTTTTGGATTTTAAGTCAAGTGAGCTGGGAAGTCAAGAGATGGTTTTGAGCAAAGACCTGATGCTCTGGCTGCTGTGTGGAGATGGGACACCAGACCAGGGGCTCCTCAATCTCGGCCCTGTGGACACCTGAGACCAAATCCTATGCACTGTGGGATCTTTACCAGTATCCCTGGCCTCTACCCAGTAGGTACCAGTGGAAACCCCTCTCCCCGGTTATGACAACCAACAGTGTCTCCAGCATGGCTCAACATCCCCTGGGAGGCAGAAACACCCTGGCTCATCATCAATGCAGGGACAGGGGGAATTGTCCAGCAAGAGAGGACACAATCTAGCCTAGGAAAAGGAACAAGGAGGCAAGAATGGGAGGTTCTGGGCTTGTATTCTAGTTATTACAAATCAACGAGATTTGCTCCTCTACTCTTTTCTTTCACCAAGTAATATTGAGCCCTAAGAAATGACTTAAAAGAACAAAAAGTTAAAATCATTGAGGAACTAATGGCAATGTCATGAATCCAGGGTTAAATACTGTAACAAGCACACTGTGGAATAACTTATTCCCTACGACATGTAGCCATTAAAAATACACTTTTAAAAAGAATGCAGGAAGGGCTAGCACTGTGGCATAGTGGGTAAAGCCGCTGCCTGCAGTGCCAGCATCCCATATAGGCGCCAGTTTGAGTCCTGGCTGCTGTACTTCCCATCCAGCTCTCTTCTATGGCCTGGGAAAGCAGTACAAGATGGCCCAAGTCCTTGGGTCCCTGCACCCTCCTGGAAGACCTGGAAGAAGCTCCTGGCTCCTGGCTTCGGATTGGTGCAGCTCCAGCCATTGCAGCCAATTGGGGAGTGAACCAGAGGATGGAAGACCTCTCTCTCTCTCTCTCTCTCTCTCTCTCTCTCTCTCTCTCTCTGCCTCTCCTTCTCTCTGTGTGTAACTCTGGCTTTCAGATAAATAAACAAATCTTTTTAAAAAGTATGCAGGAAAGAAGAAAGAGACTGCTGCAGCAAGCTGCTGACTGTTGAGTTACCATCATACCACGACAAGGTAGGAAGAAAAAGCTGTGCAGCCAGCAGCTTGCTGTTTTAGCTGAGAGGGAATTCCAGCCCGTCACTAACTGGGGAGCTAAGTGGAGGCTGGGCAAACTGCCGGGCTTGGAGCAGGGAAGCCGCCTTGCTTCTTCCCCTCCCCTACTCCTGCAGTGTGCATTACTTTACAGTGAAAAGTCAGGCGGTGCTCCTATGTTCCACTCCTCCCGGTATTAGAATCAGCATCAGAAGGAGACATCATCTTCTTAAAGAGAAATGAGAGGAGACGAAAGCAGTGTCACTGGTGGTATTGCCTGAGGAAGAACCTTATGGAACACATGGACTTTGATTCTGACCTGGAGCACTAGCAGGGGGCGGGTGCCCACCTACACCTGTGAAGCGAGAGCACGTTGTCTGTTTCCCATGCCTCCATCAAGGGCTCCAAGTAAATAGTAGGGAAGAAGCATCATCTTAAAAGGCAAGTACAGGCTGCTGCAGCTCATGCACGTGTGAGTAGGAGATTTTATCTGAGCGATAAATCCGGGGTCCCCACTGACTTTGAGTCTGGCATGGATGGTTGGCAAGGGGTGGGATGTGCACTTGAGCCTGTGAAGCTCTCCCATTCCTTCTATATCACTGGTGCCTGTATTCAAACTGCCAGGAAGGCACACTGACAGGCAGCTGGCTCTGGGAGCACTTCAGCTGTTTCCATAGACAGAGCAGCCTCCCAGCTCCCTATGACTGTGGGAGTCCCACATGCTATGACTGTGGGAGTTCTGTCACTGCATGATAGGGCACAGATTGTTGCTGACTCTCTGGGCAATCACCATGTCTGGCTACAGAGGCTCAGAATTCCTTGAGTGCTTGCAGTGGGTCATCACAGAGGGTTCTGTGCTCATTCTGAGGACTGAACAGATACTTTTTGTGGTTCTAGTGAATGTGCTGGTGGGGTGGGTAGCCACTGTGGGCTCACTCTGGACATTGGTCATATTGGCAGAGAGAAGGTGAGGCAGGGATCACACCAGGTGACATGATCATACCCTCCCCCCTGCTGACAGTAGAAGAGGGTATGAGTGTGTCACCTAATGTGAGTGTCACCCCAGACTCTTGTATCACAAGAGTCCTGTATGACAGGAGTTCCTGGCCCCACGCAGCACAAGCCTCTGAATATCCACTGAAGGAGCAGACTCCACTAAGCCACAGAGGCATGTTCCAAAGAGGAAAGCCGTCAGCGGGGAAAACCACAAATGCCTAAAAATAAACTTAGAAACATGAGAAACATGAACAAGGAAGTCAACATGACTCACCCAGCACTTTAGTATTAGAATGTGAAGATGAAGAGATTGATGAAACGCCTGAAAGTGAATTTAAAAGAATGATCATAAGATTACTCAGAAGCAATGAGGAGCAAATTCACGACATGGATGAAAAAATTCTCCACGAGATAGAGATATTAAAGAGAAATATTAGAAATGAGTAATTCATTATAAATAAAAAATACAGTGGAAAACCTTAACAGACTTGGTGAGGCAGAAGAAAGAATATCCAAGAGAGATGACAAACCATAGGAAATATCTCTGTCAGATTAAAAAAAAAAAAACAGAAGAAATTAGAAAACTAAAATCAGTGTTAAAGATTTATTGAATACTATTTTTCTGAAGAAAATTTCCTTAATTTGGAGAAAGAAAGAGGCGTTCAAGTATACAAGGCACAAAGAACTTCTAGTAGACATGACCAGAAAAGACCTTCACCATGAGGCGTTGTAGTCAAACTCTACACTGTAAAACATAAAGATTCTAAAATGTGCACTAGAGAAACACCAGATTACTTTCAGAAGATCTCCAATTAGACTCACAGATGACTTCTCATCAGAAACTCTACAGGTGAGGAGAGAGTAGAAAGTCATAGCCCAAATCTTAAGCAAAAACTGTCAACCCAGAATACTGTAACCTGCAAAGCTCTCATTTACGAATGAGGGTAAAATAAAGATCTTCCATAACTAACAGAAAATGAAAGAATTTGTCACCACTCACACAGCTTTGCAAATGATGCTTAAAGATGTGCTAACACAGAGAAACACAGGATAGTCATCATTATGAAAGAATGTGAAGGCAGAAAATCACCCAGTAAAAGTACAAAGAAAACCCAGAGCAAACAATAGGAATATTTATGGAAAAGTGACAGGGCAAAGTCATTACTTATCAATAGTAACCTTGAATGTAAATATCTATATCTCTTTAGTTAAAAGATTCAGACTGGCTGAATGGATTAAAAAACAAGACCCATCTTTTTGCTCCCTACAAGAAACACACCTTACCAATAAAGATACCTGAAGACTGAAATTGAGAGGATGGAAAAAGATATTCCATGAAAATGGAAAGCAAAAACAAGCAGATGTAACCACCCTAATATCAGTCAAGACAGATTTTAACACAAAAATTTTTAAGAGACAAAAAGGGCATTATGTAATGATTAAGGAATCAATTAAATAGCAAGAGGTGATTATAATAAATATAAATGCACCCAATGCCAGGGCACCTGGCTATTTAAAAACAATATGAATGAGAGATATAGACTAATGAGATATATAGAATAATGAGAGATATAGACTCCAATACAATAATAACAGGAGACCTCAACACCCCACTTTCATCAATGGACAGGTCATTTGGCAAAATATCAATGAAAAAATAATGGAATTAATACACAGTATGGGGCCGGCGCTGTGGTACAACAGGTTAACACCCTGGCCTGAAGCACCGGCATCCCACATGGGTGCCGGTTCAAGACTTGGCTGCTCCACTTCCGATCCAGCTCTCTGCTATGGCCTGGGAAAGTAGTAAGAAGATTGCCCGGCCGGCGCCGCAGCTCAATAGGCTAATCCTCCTCCTGCGGTGCCAGCACCCCAGGTTCTAGTCCCAGTCGGGGCACCGAATTCTGTCCTGTTGCCCCTCTGCTGTGGCCTGGGAGTGCAGTGGAGGATGGTCCAAGTCCTTGGGCCCTGCACCCGCATGGGAGACGAGGCTCCTGGCTTCAGATCAGCGCTGTGTGCGGACCTCAGCATGCTGGCCTCAGCACACCGGCCACAGAGGCCATTGGAGGGTGAACCAACAGAAAAAGAAGACCTTTCTCTCTGTCTCTCTCTCTCACTGTCCACTCTGCCTGTCAAAAAATAAAAAAAAGAAGATGGCCCAAGTTCTTGGGCCCCTGCACACACATGGGAAACCCAGAAGAAGCTCCTGGCTCCTGGCTTGGGATCGGTGCAGCTCCAGCCCTTGAGGCCATTTGGGAAGTGAACCAGCAGATGGAAGACCTCTCTCTGTCTCTACCTCTCTCGGTCTTTCAGATAAATCAAATCAATCTTTAAAAAAAAAAAAAAGAACAAAGCTGTAGGTATCACAATACCATATTTGAAGACATACTATATACAGGACAGTTATGATCAAAGCAGTCTGATACTGGTACAAAAATAGGCATAGAGACCAATGGAACAGAGAAGGAACCCCATAAGTCAATCCACACATCTACAACCAACTAATCTGTGACAAATGAGCTATAATCAATCCCTGGAGAAAAGACAATCTGTTCAACAAATGGTGCTGGAAAATTGAATCTATACATTCAGAAGTATGAAACAAGATCCCTGCCTTAAACCTTAAATAAAAATCCACACAAAATGGACCAAAGACCTAAATCTAAGAACCTATATCATCAAATTACTAGAGAAAAACATCAGAGAAACTCTGCAAGGCATTGGCATAGGCAAAGCCTTCTTGGAAAAGACCCCAGAAATACAGGCAGTTAAAGCAAAAATTGACAAATGGGATCACAACAAGCTAAGAAGCTTTTGCACTGCAAAGGAAACATTTGACAAAATGAAGAGTCAACCAATAAAATAGGAGAAAACATTTGCAAACTATGCAACTGATAAAGAATTAGAATCCAGAATCTATAAAGAGCTCAAGAAACTCAAAAACAACAAAGCAATCAGTTAAGAAATTGTCAAAAGACTTTAACGGGCATTTCTCAAAAATGGAAATCCAAATGGCCAAAAGACGCATGAAAAGGTGTTCCGGATCTCTAGGCCATGAGGGAAATGCAAATCAAAACCACAATGAGATTTCACCTCACCCCAATTAGAATGGTTCTCATACAGAAATAAACGCACAATAAATGCTGGATGTGGGAGAAAAGGAACCCTAATCCACTCCTAGTGGGAATGTAAATTAGTACAGCCATTGTGGAAGAGAGTATGGAGATACCTCAGAAGTCTAAATATAGACTTACCATGTGACCCAGCCATCCCACTCCTGGGAATTTACCCAGATCAAAATAAATCAATCCAAATTTCACACATTTATTCTTTATATTTAAGTGTACTCTCATAAGGGTGTTTTATTGTTTTTCTCATAGATTTTGGACACTTATTCCTATTTAACTTCTTTTTACATATTGTAATGTGGATTTTTATTCAGAATATTGTATCTTCTCACTGATTCATGTGTGTATTATAAATTTTTGTATGTTATTTCTAAAAGTATAAAATTTCTTGTGGTAGTTTTTCCTTTTATACTTTGTGTGGTGTTTTCCAGGTTATATAATAGAGATCTTCCTTTTGAATTCTCTGTTTCTTTATTTCTTTTTCTCATTTAATTAGATTCGCT
The DNA here is from genome assembly GCF_051225735.1 of Oryctolagus cuniculus. Lineage (NCBI taxonomy): Eukaryota > Metazoa > Chordata > Mammalia > Lagomorpha > Leporidae > Oryctolagus > Oryctolagus cuniculus. Next base: position 128,730,286 of record NC_142869.1, on the reverse strand, counting down.
AATACCTCCAAAGTTTTGTGGAAATAAAGGAGTCATAATCTTTTTAAAATTTTTTGAGAGGCAGAGAGACAGAGATAGAGACATAGGCAGGGGAGAGAGAAAGAGAGAGAGAGAGAGAATGAGAGAGAATGTGAGCTTGCACCACATGTGTGTAAGAGAGAGCTCCAGTCACTGATTCGCTCTGTAAACACCTACAGAGGCTGAGGCTGAAGCTGAGGGCTGGGAACTTGTCCCAGGTCCCCCAACTACTTGAACCATCACTACTGCCTCCCAGGGATGCGTTAGCAGGAACCTGGAGTCAGGAGCCGGAACAGGGTTGAACACGGACATGTTACCATGGAACGTGGGTGTCTTAATTGACATCTTAACTGCTGGTTGAATGTGTGCCCTGGACATACTAATGTGTCTAACTGTAGTGGGGAACAACTAGATGTTTTCCACTTAGTAAGGTGTTGGCTTGAGTTAAGAAAAACAATAAATGCTGGTAAGGATGTGGGGGAAAATATACCCTAATCCTCTGTTGGTAGAAATGTAAACTGGTATGGCCACTATGGAAGACAGTATGGAAATACCTCAGAAATAGGAATATAGACCTCCCATATGAACCAGTCTTCCCACTCCTGGGAATTTACCCAAGGAAAATGAAATCAACATATGAAGGAGTTAGCTATACCCCCATGTTTATTGCAGCTCCATTAACAATAGCTAAGATACAGAATTAACCCACATGTCCATCAACTGATTACTGGATGAAGAAATTTTGGTGTATATATAGTATGGAATATTACTCAGTCATAAAAAAGAATGAAATCCTATCTTTTGCAACAAAATGGATGTAACTGGAAACCATTATACCTAGTGAAATAAGCCAGTCCCAAATGACAAATACTCTGTTTTCCCTGATCTGTGGTAGCTAACAGAGTACCAAAAATGTAATTTATAAGAATGAAATTGACATTTTGAGATTCAATGATTGCTTACAGCCCTTTGTCTCTACTGTTGAGGAACAGTGATTTTTCCTTCTTGCTATCTGTTCAACTCTTCACTTAATGTAGGGTTAATTTTATGAGTATAAAGTAAACTGACTGTAGATAATTGTAAAAATTAAGAGAAGGAATAGGAAAAGAAAGAGGAGGAGGGTGGGAGCATGGGCAGGAGGGAAAGTAGGGTGGGAAGTGTCACCGTGTTCCTAAATCTGCCTTCGAATAAATAAATCTTTTTTAAAAAAAGATACCCATGTCTAATCAGCACGCCTGGTTTAATACCTGCCTTTGGCTCCTGATTCCAGCTTCTTGCTAATGTGAACACCCAGAAAGGCAGTGGTAATGACTCAAGTAATTGAGTTCTTGCCATCCATGTGAGAGACCTGGTTTTCGCCTCAAGCAGAGGATGTCACTGGCATTTGGGGAATAAATCAGTGGATGGAAGTGTTTCTTTCTGTCTCTCTCTCTGTCTCTCTCTCTCTCTCTCTCTCTTCCCTCCTCTCTCCCTCTCTCCCCCCACCCTCTCTATGTCCTCCTTCTCCTCCTCCCCTCTCAAATAGATACATAAAAAAGTTTTAAGGAAGTTTCCTTCCACTCCTTTGCAATCCTTCCTTTTTTCCTTCCCCTCCCATGGCAGCCACTGACCTGGTGTCTATCCCTATAAATTAGTTTGTATTTTCTAAAACTTTATATAGATTTAAATATATACTTTCTGGATTGTTCATTCAGTACAATTAATTTGAGATTTATCTTGTTGCTGCATGCTATCCATAGCTCATTCTTTGTTTCTAAGGAATATTTCATATATGAATCTATCACAATTGACTTACATATTTACATTTTATTAGACACATGAGTTATTTCCAGGTTTTGGCTGTCACAACTAAAGCAGCTATGAATATTTCAGTGCAACTCTTTGGTTGGACATTTTTTTCCCCTTTGGATACATGGGAATGGAATGACTGGGTCAAACAGTAGGCATATGCTTAACTTTTTAAAAAACTGCCAAACTGTTTCCCAAAGTAGGTACAATTTGACATTCCTACCAGAAGTGGGTAAAAAGGGCCAGTTCCTCACCACCTCAACAACAGCTGGTGTAATCAGTCATTTTAAAGTTAGACATTCCAGGGTCTGGAGCTGTGGCACAGTAGGTTAAGCCTTTGCCTATAGTGCCAGCATCCCATATAGACACCGGTTTGAGTCCTGGCTGCTCCTTTTCTGATCAAGCTCTCTGCTATGGCCTGGAAAAGCAGTAGAATATGGTCCAGGTGCTTGGGCCCCTGCACCCATGTGGGATCTGGAGGAAGTTCTTGGTTCCTGGCTTCAGATCCATGCAGCTCCAGCCATTGAGGCCATTTGGAGAGTGAACCAGTGGATGGAAGACCTTTCTCTCTGCCTGTCCCTCTCACTATCTGTAGCTCTACCTCTCAAATAAATAAATAAAATATTTTAAAAAGTTAATCATTCCAATTGGTATGTCTATCTATATAATTTTTAAAATTATTTATTTATTTATTTTATTTAAGAAACAAAGATACAGAGACAGACAGAAAGAGTGTCTATCCACTGGTTCAATCTCCAGATGTCCAGGAGCTAGGAATCAATACAGTTCTCTCACATGGGTGCCCCAGAGTGTGCATTAGCACGAAGCTGGAATCAGGGTGTGAGATCCAGGACTTGATCCTGGTACTCTAATGTGGGATGCGGCATCTCAAGCAGCATCTCAACTGCTGTGTCAAGTGTCTGTGTCTCTTTTTCATTAATGGCTTATTTAGTTATTTGAAAGTGAGAGTTACAGAGAGGGAGAGATAGAGAGAGAAAGAGATCTTCCATCTGCTGGCTCACTCCCCAGATGGCCACAATGGCACGGGCTGGGTCAGCAGCTAATGAAGCCACTGCCTGGGACGCTGCATCCCATATCAGACTACCTAGTTCTAGTTGCACCTCTGCTTCCGAATCCAGCTGCCTGTGAGTGTGCACAGTGGGAGCAGCAGTTGGTGGCTCAAGAGGTTGGGTCCCTGCCACTCACATGGGAGACCCAAAATGAATTCTGTGCTCCTGGCTTCGGTTTGGTAGAGCTCCAACTGTTGCAGGCATTTGGTGGAATGACCAGTGGATGAAAAGATCTCTGTCTCTTCTCTGCCTTTCAGACAAAATGAAAATAAACATTTTTGTTTAAAAAATGGATGCCTTCTGTTTCCACATGTATTCAACTGGATATTATTTTATTTTATATTTATTTGAAAACGTGTGTGTGTGTGTGTGAGAGAGAGAGAGAGAGAGAGAGAGAGAGAAAACTTCCCTCCACTGGTTCACCCACCAAATGGCCACAACCGACAGGGCTGAGCCAGGTCAACATCAGGAGTCTGTAACTCCATCCTGTTCTCCCACATGGGTGGCAGGGGCCCAAGAACTTGGGCCGTCTTCCACTGCTTTCCCAGGTACATTAGCAAAGAGCTGGATCAAAAGCAGAACAGCTGGAACTCAAACCATTGCTCCCATAGAGATGCCAGCATTGCAAGTGGCAGATGAAGCCACTGCACCACAACACTGGCCCCATGCTGAAATTTTCTTACCAAAGATAAATTATATGGCTTCTTTTCAAATACTACACCTGTCTAAAAGATCATATGTTTTTATTTTTAAGTTTGTTAATGTAGTGAATTACACTGATTGACTTTGAATGTTACATCTATGTTGCATTCCTGGAATAAACCTACAAGCATTCTGTTGAATATATTGCTGGATTCCCTTTGTTACAGTTTTGTCTAAATTTTTCACAGACAATTATGAAAGGTATTGCTCTCTAACTTTCTTTCATTATAATGTCTTTCTCCCTTTGCAAAGAGCAATGCTGGCCTCACAAAATAAATTGGAAAGTATTCCCTCCAATTCAATTTTTTGGAAGAATTTATGAATCAGCATTATTTCTTTCTTAAATACTTGGTACAATTCACCAGTGAACCCATATGGACCAAACAGGCCTTTTTTTGGTAAGATTTATTTATTTATCTAAAAGACAGAGTTACTGAGAGAGGTAGAGACAGAGAGTTCTTCCATCCACTGGTTCACTCCCCAGATGGCCGCAAAGGCCGGAGCTGCGCTGATCCAAAGCCAGGAGCCAGGAGTTTCTTCTGGGTCTCCCATGTGGGTGCAGGGACCCAAGGACTTGGACCATCTTTTACTGCTTTCCCAGGCCATAGCAGGGAGCTGGATCGGAAGTGGAGCAGCCAAGACTAGAACCGGCAGCTTCATCCGCTATACCACAGTGCCGGACCCTGAACAGGTCTTTTTGTAAAGGATTTTAACCACAAATTAAAATTCTTTGCTAGATATAGGTTTTCTAAGTGTTATCTATTTCTGTCAGGTTATCTATTTTTTTTTTGGGTGAGCTTTTGTCACATGAACTTTTCAAGGATTCATTCAATGCATTTTGGCTGTTGAATTTATTGGCTAAAATTTTGCATAATTTTTATGCCTTTAATACCTGTGAAACTGTAATAACAACACTTCACTTCTGTCATTCCTCATATTGATAATAAGTATCTTCTTTAGTTCCTGATAAATCAGCTAAAGGTTTATCAATTTTATTGATTTTTCTCAAGGAACCACCTTTTGGCTTCATTGATTTTCTTTATTCTATTTTCTATTTCAATGACTTTTGTTCTGGTCCTTATTATTATCTTTATCCTCAATCTGAGGTTTAATTTATTCTTCTTTTTCTAGTTTTTATGATTTGTTTATTTATTTGAAAGGCAGATCTGGAGGGGGAGGAGAGAGATTATCTTTGATCTAGTGGTTCACTCCCCAAATGGCTGCATGAAGCAGGGCTGGGCCAGGCCAAAGTCAGGATCCTGGAATGCCATCCTGGTGTCCCATGTGGGTTGACAGGGGCCCAAGCACCTGGGCCATCTTCTGCTGCTTTCCCAGGCACACTAGCAGGGAGCTAGATCGGAATCCCCTACATCACAGTGCCAGCCACCCTTTTTTTTAGTTTTTTAAGAACTAAGGGCATTGATTTATACCTTTTTCTTTTCCTGCATAACTGTTCAGTACTATAAATTTTCTCTCAGTACAGCTTTAATAGCATTCCACACATTTGGTGTATTGGGTTTTTATTCTCATCCAGTTAAAAAGACTTTTCTAAAATTCCTTCTTGTTTCTTCCTTTATCCGTGGACTGTGTTATTTAGTTTCCAAACATTTGAGGGTTTTCATTCACTGGTTGCTAATTTCATCCTGAGTACCAGCATGGCGTACTGGATAACTACTGCTGCTGTAACAAATTACCACAAGCCCAGTGGCTTAGAACAATGCACCCAGATTACTTTTCCTTGTGTAGTGCAGAATTGTGACCTGGGCTAAACTGGGCTGCACTCCTCCCTGGAGGCTCAGAGGGCAAACCTGTTTCCTTGCCCCTTCTGGCTCTGGAGGCTGCTAACAGTGCCTTTGCTCTTGACTCTCTACCCTGTCCTCACAACCACAAATAATGGCTCCAGTTCTCCTGCTGCCGTCACTGTTGTCTTTTCCCTTCTTCCTTACAAGAGCCCTTGTGATTACATTGTGCCAGGATCGTCTCCTCATCTCCAGGGCAGGTGATTAACCTTAATTCCCCTTTCTACATGACCTAATAGTCAAATCTTCCAGGGATTAGAACATAGACATATTTGGGGAGCTATTATTCTCTCATATGTAGTGTAAATCATTCAAAATCTATCAAGATCTATGTCCCAAAACATTGTCTATCTTTTTTTTTTCTTTGACAGGCAGAGTGGACAGTGAGAGAGAGAGACAGAGAGAAAGGTCTTCCTTTGCCGTTCGTTTACCGTCCAATGGCTGCTGCGGCCGGCGCACTGAGGCCAGCGCACCGCGCTGATCCGATGGCAGGAGCCAGGTACTTATCCTGGTCTCCCATGGGGTGCAGGGCCCAAGCACCTGGGCCATCCTCCACTGCACTCCCTGGCCACAGCAGAGAGCTGGCCTGGAAGAGGGACAACCGGGACAGAATCTGGCGCCCCGACCGGGACTAGAACCCGGTGTGCCGGCGCCGCAAGGCGGAGGATTAGCCTAGTGAGCCGCGGCGCCGGCCAACATTGTCTATCTTAATATATTTCTCATGTGTATTTGAGTAGAGTGTGTATTCTGCCACTTGGTTTCTTTTTTGGGTGATGTGTTCTATAAATTAGTCAAGTTGGTTGGGACTTCTATAATGATATTCTGTCTACTTTTGCTATAAATGAGATGGGGTATTGAAATCTCAGACTGTAATTTTGGGTTTGCCTATTTCTCCTTGCATTTTATCAGTTTTTCTGTTATATTCTGAAGCTCTGTTATGAGATGCATAAACAGGCCGGTCAGGTCTTCTAAATGAATTTCCTCCTCCAACATTAAGTGACCCTTTTTATCCATGGTAGTTTTCTTTGCTCTGAAATCTCCCTTGCCTGATATTAATACAGCCACTTCAAGTTTTTTTAATCTAATGTTAGCATAATATATCATTTCTATTCTTTTACTTTTAACCTATTGGTGCTTCTAAGTTTAAAATGTGTTTTTATATGAAAAATACACTAAATCTTTCCTTTTTTATAGTCTGATAATGTCTATCTTTCAAATAGAACATTTAACATTTAAACAACTTACACTTATTGTTGAAATGTTTTGCCTATGTAATTTTATTATGATTTTCTGTTGTCCTACATGTTTCTGTTACTTTTGACTCTTTTCTTGATTCAACATTAATCATGTACCTCATATTGTTTCATTTTATCTTATTTGTTGTCTTCTTAGCAATATCTCTTTGTTTTATTTTAGTGATTTCCTCAGAGTTTATTTTTAAGATTTATGTATTTATTTGAAAAGAAGAATTACAGAGAGGCAGAGAGAGAGAGAGAGACAGAGAGAGAGAGAAATCTTACATGTGCTGATTCACACCCCAAATGGCTGTAATGGCCGGAACCCGGACGATCTGAAGCTATGAGCCTGGAGCTTCTTCCAGGTCTCCCACATGGATGCAGGGGCCCAAGGACTTAGGCATCTTCCACTGCTTTCCCAGACCATAGCAGAGAGCTGGATCGGAAGAAGGGCAGCCGGGACTAGAGCCGGCGGTGGCTTTACACGCTACACCACAGCACCGGTCCCTCCTCAGGGTCTATAGCATGAATTTTTAACTTAAAACAATCTAGCTTCAAGTGATATTCTATTCCTTCAGATGTACAGAAAACTTAAACTAATGTACATCACTTCTTCCCTTCTAGACTTTACTCTATTGTCATACATTTTACTCACACATAGTTATATACCCCACAATATAATGCTATGTTTTGCTCATTTATTAATATTTCTTTATCGATATTATTTTATGTTTTAAATATATTTAAATAATTTAGGAGTCTTACATATATATCCATGTAGTTATTATTTCTGGTGCTTTTCATTCTTTTGCGTGGATTCATATACATTTTATTCCTATCTGGAGAAATTTAATTATTTCTTGTGCAGGTCTTCCGGCAATGAATTCTTTTGGTTCTTGCATGTATGAAAAATCCTTTGTTTCACCTTTATTTTTAAAACTTTTGGCTGGGGGTGATGTTCAGTGTCATGTCACAGCAGGTTAAGTCACCATCTGCAGTGCCGGCATCCCATATGGGCACCAGTTCCAGTCTTGCTGCTCCACTTCTGATCTAGCTCCCTGCTATTGCACCTGGGACAGCAGCAGAAGATGGCCCAAACACTTAGGCCCCTGCACCCACATGGGAGACCCAGATGAAGCTGGCTCCTGGCTTTGATCTGTTTCAGCCCTGGTCATTGTGGTCATTTCAGGAATGAACTAGAGGATGGAAGATCCCTCCTCTCACCCTTAACTCTGCCTTTCAAATAAATAAATCTTTTATTAAAAGATTTTTGAAAGTTTTTGGCTGGGTATAAAATTCTGTATTGACGTAATTTTTATTTTTGATTTTTTAGTATTTTAAATTATATACTTAAAATGTCATTTTGATGGCATTTTTTTCTGATGAGAAACCTGCTACAGTACATTTTCTAGTTCATATGTAAGATTTTCTCTATATTGATTATTTTGATTAAATTGAATATGGTATGTGTTGGCAGTTTTATTCTTTTTTTTCTTATCCTTGAGGCTCACTGAGATCCTTGGCTTCCTGGATTTCTAGTTTTAATCAACATAGAAATCTTCAGACATTATATGCTCAATTTTTATCCATTCTCTCCTCTCTCTCGTGGACTTCAATTATGTTAATTACTGCTGGAAATCACTGATGCTCTTTTCAACTTCATTCTTTCTCCTTTCCATGGTTCATTTTGTATAGTTTCAAACACTGCAATAGTTTTCTAACTCTTTTTCTGGATCTACTCTTTTGCTCATCCCTTACACTGTATTGCTCATTTCAAACACTGACATTTCATATCTAAAAGCTGAGATAGGACAGCGCCATGGCTCACTAAGCTAATCCTCCACCTGCGGCGCTGGCACTCCAGGTTCTATTCCCGGTTAGGTCGCCAGTTCTGTACCGGTCACTCCTCTTCCAGTCCAGCTCTTTGCTGTGGCCCGGGAAGGTGGTGGAGGATGGCCCAAGTGCTTGGGCCCTGCACCTGCATGGGAGATCAGGAGGAAGCACCTGGTTCCTGGCTTTGGATCGGCGCAGCACGCTGGCCGTAGCGGCCATTTGGGGGGTGAACCAATGGAAGGAAGACCTTTCTCTCTGTCTCTCTCTCTCTCTCTCTCACTGTATAACTCTGCCTGTCAAATAAATAAATAAATAAAAGTTGAGATAGCAAAAGCTCAACCATAACTTCCAAATATGTACTTGGATTTTCAAACAAAGACAGGATAATAATTGCTTTAATGTCTTTGTCAGATAATTTTAGCATATGTGTCAGCCCTAGATTTTCAGTTGACTAATATTTCTTGTCATTTTAAGACATTCTTTTTTATTTCTTTGAAAGCCTGGTAATCTTTAGTTTGGTGCTAGACAATGTTAATTTTGCCTTATTATAGAGCAGATGAATATTGCACCCACTAGGGCTAGTGCCCAGGCATTGGTCGCTTTGGAGGAGAGGAGGTGAGGGAGAGATTACGCCAACAGAGCTAATCAAACTCTCCCCTCTGATTAAAAAAAAAATATTAACCATGTCCAACTTGGGTGTCACCTTGGATACCCCCCCGCACCCTGTTACACTGAACAGTTTGCTGGACACACCCAGCACACACCTCTGGATATTCACTGAAAGAGCAGACACTCTACTAAGTCACAAAGGCATAATCCAAAGATAAAAGCCATCAGTGGAAGAAAAAAAAACAACAAGTACACCCATATGCCTAGAAATAAGTGCAGAAACTCAAGAAATAAGAATAAGGAAGACAACATGATGCCCCCAGAGGAACACAATAGCACTTCAATACTAGAATGTGAGGATGAGGAGATTAATGAAATGCCAGAAACAGAATTCAAAAAAGTAATCATAGGATTACTTAGAAGTAATCAAAAGCAAATCCAAGAATTAAAGAAATCCATACATGACATTATTGAAAATTTTTCCCATGAAGTTGAGATTTTAAAGGAAATCAAAATGAAATATTAGAGATGAAGAATTCAATAGATAAAATAAAAATGCATTGGAAAGCCATAAAAACAGACTCAGTGAGACAGAAGAATTTCCAAGTTAGAAGACAAATCTGCAAATTTTATAGTTAAGACAAAAAAAATAAATTAAGAAAAAGTAAAAAATGTTAAAAAGTGTTGGGATACTATCAAAATAACCAACATATGGATCATAGAAGTTCCTGAAGGCATAGAAAGAGAGAATAGATTAAAAAATTCTTTTAGTGAAATGATTACAAAAAGCTTCCCTAATTTAGAGAACGAAAGGGACTCCTAAGTACAGGAAGCCCATAGAACTAATTGACATGACCAGAAAAGATTTTCACCAAGACACATTGGTAGTCAAACTTTTCTCAGTAAAATATATAGAAAAGATTCTAAAATGTGCACAAGAGAAACGCCAGAATACTCTCAAAAGATCTGCAATTAGACTCATATTTGACTTCTCATAAGAAACCCTATAGGCTAGAAGAGAATGGCAAGATATAATCAAAATCTTAGGAGAAAAAAACTGTCAATCTAGAATACTGTACCTGACAAATCTCTCATTTATGAGTGAAGGTGAAATACGACCTTCTGGGGCCGGTGTAGTGGCATTGCAGGTAAAGCTGCCACCTGCAGTGCCGGCAGCCCATATGGGAGCCAGTTTGAGTCCCAGCTGCTCTGCTCTCTGCTAGGGCCTGGGAAAGCAGTAGATTTCCCAAGTCCTTGGGCCCCGGCGCCCATATGGGAGACCCTGAAGAAGCTCCTGGCTTCAGATTGGCACAGCTCCAGCCATTACAGCCATCTGGGGAGTAACCAGCAGATGGAAGACCTCTCTCTCTGCCTCTCCTTCTCTCAATGTGTAACTCTAACTTTCAAGTAAATAAACAAATCATATAAAAAAGAAAGACCTTTCATAACAAACAGAAATTGAAAGAATTTGTCACCACTCATCCAGCTTTACAAAAGATGCTTAAGGATGTGCTAACACAGAAACATGGTTTTTATTATGAAAGAATGTAAAGATAGGAAATCTCCCAGTAAAAGTAAAAAGATCATTCTCTCTCTGGGGACCTTTGTGCGGCTCTTGCCTGCTGCCACTCTGTCCTATAGACTCTAACTGGCTTGATCTCTCCGGGCCTCGGCTTCATCTAAAGTCAGCGACACCCAGGATCCCTCTGATTCCCTCACTACATCATGGCCTGGGAACGCACAGGCAGGGGCAGCCGTGGGGCTTACTTCATTAGTCTTCCAGTCCCCAGAGGTGGCTGACCTGCACTGCCTGACATTCATTACATTTAAAACTGTTGGTTTTCTACACCTTATCTGATTTTTAGGTGATATTGCAAGCCTAGTTCCTGTTACTTCATCGTGGCCAAAAACAGAAGCACCACAAAGCTTCTTGAGCAGAAGAATGATGGGACAAATACAATCTTTGAAAAAATTCCAGCCAGTGACTCCGTCCGTATAGGCAGGCAAAAAATGAGCACGGAACAAAGGGGAAGTTTTAGGATTATAAATTGTTGGTGTTTGGAGTTTTGATTGCTTTTGTTTAAAAGATTTCCTTGAAATTCAGAGTTACAGAGAGAGAGATCTTCCATCTGCTGGTCCATTCCCCAAATGGCCACAGTGGCCAGGGCTGGGCCAGGCCAATGCCAGGAGTCTGGAGACCATCCAGGTCTCTCACATGGTTGGCATGGGCCCAAGTACTTGGGCCACCTTCTGCTGTTTTCCTAGGCACACTACTAGGGAGTTGGGTCAGAAGTGGAGTGACTAGGGCTCATAGGGGATGCCAATGTCTCTGGCAGTGGTTTAATCTGCTGTGCCACAATGCCAGCTCCCAATTGTTGGTGTTTTAAAGTCATCTTCTCCAACTGCCAGGATGGAAACGTCAAGGATCCATGGCCCAATTTCCACAAACCCGAGGACTGTGGTTTGTACTTGCTGTGATCTTGAAGTCACCTGGGTAACAAGGCTGTGCCCTGCAGGTGGGCCCTGAATGAAGCCCTGGCCCTGCCTGCCACCTCACTGCCCAGGATGCTGTTCCATCACCTGTGTGTTGGATCACATTCACCAGTCATGGTGAGCCTTGCAGCCACTTCCGACAGGAAGCCCTCTCGGATCTACAGCTGGAGGAAGTGCTTCTCGTCTTCACCCCCACAGTTCTTGTGCCTTGCTTGATCGTAGCACTTATCACACAGTGTAATAATAAACTGTGGACAAGATTAAGAAGTCTATGGCAATGGGAACAAGTGTTCAAACACTACACAGCCTCCGCACCTAGCATGCAGCCAACCCAAACAGGCAGCAGGAAAGAGGAAACAGAAAGAATGGGGGGATAAACCAAAGAGGTTGGCCGCTAGACCTCCTTGAACAAGCTTTGCTTCATCCTCTGGCTCTACGACTCCCAGTGGCTCTAAGTAATCTGCCTGTCTAATCTAACCAAGCCCCTGGGACTTAATCCATCCCTTCTGAAGGTGGACGTGAAAACCAAACAATGCCTAATGTCAGGAAGATGAATGGGTCCTGGCTGACATTCTCCCCGACAAGGTTCTCCTAGGAGAGTTGAGGCAGAAACATGCTGGCCGTTGACGTGTCTGTGAAACAACCTTTGCTCTTCCCTTGCTTTCTGAGGTAGTCAGCTTTTGTCACTGTAACAAGAGGTTTATTCTTGCCCATGACTTTGGAGGCTCACTTTTGTTCCGCTGTCTGGTGAGGCTGGAAGGTGGCAATGGCAGTGTGTGCGCAGAGGAACAGCCACATAGCAAGAGAGGAAGCAGAGAGAGAGACTGGCTGACCCCATCTCAAGCTTTATAACCAACCCTCTCGTGAGAATTACCTTCTGAAAGCACGCTCCCATTGCCCTAAGGGCCTCCCCTTAGGCCCATCTTCCGAACAGCATAACTGGATTGTTCTTACCCTCTTGGGTTCCATTGACATGACTGATGGGGTTTATACATCCAGGAGTCAAATCTCTCAAACCACAGCTACTCCAAGTGTGAAGGCTCAATAACGATAGGGGGGACTACGATTAGCTATCATCTGAAACAATAAGAGGGAATAGCTTCTGAGGCCACAAGCTCTTGCCTTGCCAGCCATGTGTTACATGGCTGGTATCTCATTCCATCCAGTGGCCCTAAGAGCAGTAAGAGTGAAGAAGCCACAGCACACAGGAGTCAAGTCACTTGCCTAAGGACACACGGAAGCTCATGCATGGATGCCACTAGAAACCTCCAATCTAAGACTCCTGGCCTGTGAGCTATGTCCCTGAGGGTGGGTGGGGTGGTGCCAGGGGCACACCCTGGGAGCCCTGAGAGAGGCTGAGACTAGACTATTTGCCCTAATAATTGTCTCTACTCTGAATAAGGAACACCACACACATATACACGTTGCCATTTTTTTAGCCAAACTAGTTGAACACTATTTAGGTGAAAAATAAATTCAAGTGTAACTACAAATAAAGCTATTTATTCATTATAAATTCCGTCAAAGTATGTATACCTAAAACCCATCTGCTGTTGTAGTTCTTGGTACCCTGTTGTTCTCAGTGGAAGTTTCAACTGCATAATACATTTGGAAAATTCTAGGCTCCAGACCTCAGAGGGATTATGCCCTAGAGTTTGCAGCCCACTTTTCTTTGATCATGGCTGCAATGGGGGTTCTGGAACCCCGAGGGACTTCAGCCACTCCAGGATGTGGCAGAGTGCATCGCAAAGGCAGAGTAATAAGAAGGAGGGGGACTACCTTCCCTTCCCTGAGGCTTAGGCTGACTCTACCCAGGCACTGAGCTCCTCCAACCCAGGCTGTCAGCCGCACCCCCAACCCTGCCCATTTGTGCATCAGGAAAACCACAGACTTGAGTTCCTTCCATTAGCTGGTGGCTCAGGTGCCTTGGCTAAGGGCCTATTCTCCCAACTTGCTCCCCTCTGCCTGGCTGTCATTGAACACCTGCGGAGATGTCAGAAGGCATCACATTCAGTACTCTAATTCTTCCTATAGAAATGCATGATCTCAGCCTCCAGGAAGTGAAAGGCCAAGGAGGGGCTGAGCCCAGGTGCTGAGAAACCATTCATACATGGGCCTAGGAGTTGCTGTCACTCCCTTCCCATACCCTCCCTGAACTTCAGTTTTTCAGCTGTAAAATGGGTATAACAATGGGGTCCTGGGGAGGATTATAGAAAAGCAGGTGAAGAGTCTGGCTCCAAGTCTGCCACATGGCTGCTTCTTGTCTGATATCTGCTCCCTGTGTCTTCCTTGCAGAATGCAACCCAGATGTGTCTGGATATACTGGGTCCACTGAACCATGTTTTCTTACAGGCAGAGGAACACCAGACAGGCATGGAGAGAGAGAGGTGACTACAGAGAGGAGAAAGATGACAACTGGTAAACTGGTGTGTGTGTGTGTGTGTGTGTGCATGTGTGTGTTCATGCATGCGCACGTATGTGGACATGTGTTCTTCTGTAGGAAACAGACCCATACAATGCAAACTAAAGGGTTTATCAAGTGCCTGAGATTCCATGGAGCAATATAAGCCTTCCAGAACCAAAGCATATCCCAAGATAAAGCAAGAGATCCTCAAGGTTGGTGTTGTGGTGTAGTGGGTTGGGCCACCACCTGCAGCATCAGTATCCCAAATGGAGTCTCAGCTGCTCTGCTTCTGATCCAGCTCCCTGATAACGTGCCTGTGAAAGCAGTGGAGGATGGCCCAAGTGGTTGGGCCCCTGTACCCATGTGCAAGACCTGGAAGAACCTCCTGGCCCCTGGCTTCAGACAGGTCTAGCCCCAGCTGTTGTGGCTATTTGGGGAGTAAACCAGCAAAAGGAAGACTTCTCTCTCTCTCTCTCTTTCAAATAAATAAAATAAATCTTTAAATAAAATGATTCCCTCAAACTAACTGTGATACATTAAGGGCTTCCCAATTAAATAAAGTCTCAAGACAAATTAATGCGAATTACCAAAAAAAATGAAGTATCTAATTTGCATGCCTGGGGCTGAGGGCATTATCCACGCCTATCCCGTTTCCTCACTCAGCTATGTGCGCTGTGCTGGACTCTAAGTGCCTTCAGGATGGAAAATTGTTCCCTCAGCAACCACTTCCCTTCCAGAGCAGCACCGTGCCTGCCCCACAGGACGCACTCAATAAATATTTCGGGGGGGAGGGGAGTGCACAGGATGGATAAACAGCAGTGAGCTGCCCCCTCACACCCACTGCAAACCCACAAGTCAAGAGAAGGGCTCCTCATGCCTTGGGACAAACATTCCCTCCCCCAAAACATGAGCCAGGCATGCCTGAACCCCCTCCCGTTTTCGGGGAAGCTGGCACAGAGGTTCACCTTGGCCATGGTTTTTGAGGTCTCCCAGAGGCAGGTGAAGGCCTGGGCTAAACTGGTCTCTTTGTTCCCAGATCAAGGCAGGCTGAGCAGATGCTTGGCAGCTACCACTGCCAGACAGGGCCTGCCAGAACAAGGGGATGAAGCCAGGCCAAGGACTGTGTCAGAAGGGGTTCCGGGAGGTGGCAGGCACACAAAAAGGGCTCTGGCGGAGCTCCTGGGAAGCATGCCCAAGCTTCAGGTCTGCAAGGGCCAGGCTGGCTGTCCGCGGAGGCAGGAAAGTGGTGGAGACAGGTTACAATAGCCCTCAGAGAGCCCCGAGCAGTGAGCAAGGAGGTCACAAACGCAGCCAGCGCTGATGTCACCTGTGTGGTTTCCTAGCCGTGCAACCTGCAGCATGTCTTCAGCCTGCTGGGCCTCCACCTCTTCGTCACCAAAACGCTTTCTTCCTTCTTGTGATTTTGGGCTGAGCTCTGCAAACTTCTTCTGCCTTGCCCGCTGACATGATGCTAGGCTCAGCATAGGTGGCACAGAGGGAGGCTCAGGAAATGGATCCTCTGGCCTGCTTTCTATTCCAGTGGGGTGGCCCCAGCAGTAGCAGTCCCTGCTGCAGCAGTGCCTGGATCCAGTTTGCAGGGTTCCCCCCTTCACAGGACCGGCCTCTTGGTGCTGCATCTCAGAGACACCAGCGCTGGACATCACCACCTCCTCCTGCCCCCAGACGTCTGGGTTTTAGCTCCACAGGGCCTCTCCCCCACGCTCTTGACCTTGAATCATTGTGATCTCTTCCCTTGTTCCCACAGCTGCTTCCAGCACTCATTACCTCCACGGTAACCTAGCTTCAGTCACCTACTTAACAACTGTGTACCTGGTTAACACTTCTCATATTACTTTCCCCTTATAAAAACAGTGGACGTGATTTCTATTTCCTGGATAGGCCCTGGCTAATGAAACATGCTTCCTATTGTTTTCTAAGGAGGCTTTTACCTGGCTTTTGCGTCGTTCTTGGCCCATAAAAGTCTAATTCATGTCGATCCTTTTCCTTACCTCGGGAATAGCCCTTGGAGTCATACGGTGCCAATGTTTCCAAACATCTTAAATGTTTCCTACAGCAGAGATTAGGAGACAAATAGACTCCTAGCTCCACTTACCAGCTGGATAACCTTGGACAGTTTGTTTTACCTTTGGGAGCCTCATCCCCTAAGTACAAATAAAAACAGCTCTTAACTTGTAGGGCTGCTTAAAGGATTATACGAGATACACACCTATAAATATATGCACACGGTGTCTGCCACAGAGCAGTGTTACCCACCCCAGGTTCCTTGGCTCACTGGCAAGTAGGAACTCACAAAAGAAATTCCAAGTTGTTGCAACCCAGGCAGGGTTTACTGGGGGCTTAGGCTTGAGCACAAGGAAATGGCAGTGAGACAAGGTTTGGCCAACTGCCTCTCTGACTGGCACTAGACAGGTGATTTTATGGGGCCGGCACGCAGCATTTGCATCTGCACCAAGCCTGCAGTTCTGGCTCATTCCCCTCAGTGCATGACCCTTCAGTTTGTACCCGGCTCTGTGCTTTGCACAAGCACTATTGTGTTTTTTGCACAATACACATTCAAAATGGCATGCTGTTCACTAACACCATCCCAGACAGGTCACATGTCCTCTGGGCTACTCTGAGCATGCGGGTAGGTTTGGGAAGTCCCTCACAGGGCAGTAAGGGTCCAGCTCCCTTTGGGCTTAGAACTGGAGATGGATACAGTGTCAGATTGGGAGATAGATGCATAGTTAGGAGGGGGTTGATTGAGTTCTGCTTTATCTTGTCTCAGCTGTGCTCAGAAAATTGCGCTGATGGAGCTGGCGTTGTGGCATAGCAGATAAAGTTGCTGTGTGCACCACCAGCACCCCGTAGGGGTACTGGTTTGAGTCCTGGCTGCTCCTCTTTTGTTCCAGCTTCCTGCTAATGGACTGAGCAGGCAGTGGAAGATGGCCCAAGCGCTTGGGCCCCTGCTCCCGCAGGGGAGACCCAGAAGAAGCTCCTGACTCCTGGCTTCCACCTGGACCAGCCCTAGCCATTGTGGCCATCTGGGAAATGAACCAACAGATGGAATCTCTCTCTCTCTCTCTCTCTCTCTCTGTGTGTGTGTGTGTGTGTGTGTCCTTCTCTGTAACTCTGCCTTTCAAATAAATTTTAAGGAAAGGAAGGAAGGGAAAGAGGGAGGGAGGGAAGGAGGGAGGGAGGGAGGGAGGGAGGGAGGGAGGAAAGAAAGAATGTAGGAGGGAGAGAAGAAGGAAAGAAGGAAGGGAGGGAGGGAGGGAAGGAAGGAGGGAGGAAGGAATGTAAGTAGGAAGGAGGAAGGGAGGGAAGGAGGGAGGAAGGGAGGGAGGGAGGAAGGGAGGGAGGGGAAAAGAAAGAATTAAATTATGGTTGTTAACTGTTTCTCTCTCTTTTTTTTTCCTAGAAAAGGATTAAATTCCATTTACTCTAATATTGATCTTTTTTTTTTTCAGGTTTTACTTTCTTTTTTTTCAACTTTTATTTAATGAATATAAATTTCCAAAGTACGATTTATGGATTACAATGGCTTCCCCCACATACCGTCCCTCCCACCCACTACCCTCCCCTTTCCCACTCCCTCTCCCCTTCCATTCACATCAAGAATGGAAGGGAAGAGGGACTGTTTCTCTTTTTTGCTTGTTATTTTGTGGCTATATCAGCCAAGTTTTATCAAATAAGTCATAACTGGGCAGTAAAATGTTACTTAGTTTTCTACAATACCACAACCAAAGTATGGAATCAAACAGGGCATATCAGAGAGTATGGGGTTGTGTTGTTTTCAATCATTTTATAAAAACAATGTTAGAGGGTGCTGTATGGGGCTGGTGTTCTGGCACAATAGACTAAGCCTAAGTAGACTCTGGGATTTCATATGAGTGCCAGTTCGAGTCCCAGCTGCTCTACTTCTGATTCAGTGCTCAAAAGCTGTCCTGTGGTAGGTATGTGGCATTTTTTAAGTGATCACTTGGGACACAAACTCCATAGGAAGTTTAAAGAAAATAAGACAATAAGAAGTGTTACAATAACATATAATAAGAATAAAATAAATATATCTTGCAATGAAATGCACATGGCATTAATAATACACATATAAGAACAACACATATGGGGGTTGACATTGTGGGTCAGCTTGTTAAGCCACCGTCTGAAGTGTTGGCAACCCATATGAATGACAGTTAGAATCCTGATTGCTCCACTTCCAATCCGGTTCCCTGCTAATGTGCCTGAGAAGACAGGTGAAGATGGCCCAAATGCTTGAACCCCTGCCACCTACGTAGGAGACCCAGGTGGAGCTCCAAGTTCCAGGCTTCAGCCTGGACCAGCTCAGGCCATTGCAGCCATTTGGGGAAATGAATCAACAGAAGAAGATCTCTCTCTCTCTCTCTCTCTCTCTGACATGTTGTCTTTCAGATAAATAAATATTTAAAAAAAAAAAGACGTGAAAGATTAAAAATTGTCATCTCATATAAAGAACAATTAAAATATACTATGAAAATGAGGAAAAAATACAAGTTGAAATTATAAAATCTTATAAATGATGTAATTAGAGAATAGGAAAATGTAAACAGAGGTGGCATCAGGTGGCTGGTTAGCTCAGTGGTAAAGATGCCCACATTCCATATTAGAGTGCCTGGTTTTGAGATAGAGATCAAGTTCCATATTCTTGGCTTTGCCGGGGCCCATTCCTAACTAATGCAGGAATTTGGGGAGTGCCAGTGGATGGAAGATCTACCTCTGTCTGTCTGTCTCCTCTCTCTCTCTCTCCCCCTGATTTTCAAATAAATAAAAATAAGTACATTTTTCAAAGAGAGGTGGCAGAACTCCAAATGTAATTAGAACAAAAAGTATGTTTAAAATGAAGACTAAACTAGAAGAAACACATGAGAGAACAAGGAAAGAATGCCTTGAGATCAATAGAAGGAAGAGAGAAAAATGTTTTAAAAATAGTTAAAAAGATATTAAAAATGATAAGTATAGAAGATAGGCAAAAATGAAATTGAACATGTATATTAAGGTACCTTCAAGAAACTTCAAGGTACTAAAGCACCTTCAAGAAAGGGCCAGAGTTGTGGCACAGTGTATTAAACTACTACCTGTGATGTCAGACCCCACATGGAGCTCTGGTTCAAGTCCCAGCTGCTCCACTTCTAATCCAGCTCTCTGCTAATGTGCCTGGGGAGGCAGTGAAAGAAGGCTCAAGTGCTTAGACCCTCCCACCCACATGGGAGACCAAGATGGAGCTCCTGGCTCCTGGTTTCGACCTGGCCCAGCCCTGATCACCGCAGCCATCTGGGGAGTGAACCAGCAGATGGAAGACTCTTTCTCTCTCTCTCTCTCTCTCTCTCTCCCCATCCCTCCATTCGTCTATCCATCTATCCCTCTCTCTGTGTCACTCTGTCTTTCAAATAAGTAAAATAAATCTTTTAAAAAGAAGAAATGAAAAAACACATGAAAACAATGGAAAAAAAGACTAAAATCTATAATCAAAAAAATCTGAATAGACAATGTTCTAGCCTCAGAGAAAAAGAGCATATTACAGACCTGAGAAAAGCAATCGATGTGGTCAGTATCAAGATATAGTCTAGTAAAGTTACCAGACTGTACAAAGCAAAGTATTTTAGGCATCCTTGATAAAAAAAAAAAAAAAAAAAAAAAAAAAAAAAAAAAAAACTTGGCCACAGAGAAAATAGATTAGTAATTACCTGGGTTGGGGAGGAGACTGGGGAATAACTGCTCAGTGGGTGTAGGGTTCCTTTGAGAGTGATAAAAATGTTTTAGAACTAAATAGTGGTAAATCATGTATCATTATGAATGTACCAAGTGCCACTGAATTATACGTGTTAAGTGGCTGAACGAGTAAATTTTATGTTATATGCATTTTGCCATAAAAAAGCAACACCAACTATAACCTATCTATAAGAATTGCACACTAAGGATAAAGATATAAATAAATTAGAAGTAAAGGAATGGAAGAACACACCCATGGAAGACCTGAACTGAGTTCTCAGCTCTCCACTTCAGCCTTGACCTAGCCCTGGTTGTCTTGGTGTGTAAGAAGTGAACCAGCACATGAGTTCTCTCTATATATCTGTTTCTCTCTATCTAGAGATATCACTCTGTCTGCATGTGACTGGCTCTCTCTGTCCCTGTCTCTCTGCCTCTCAAATAAAATTTTCAAAATAGTAAAATACAGATGATAACACTAATGAAAATAAAGCTAGGGGGGGTCAGCACGCTGTGGTGTAGTGGGTAAAGCCAATGCCTGCAGTGCTGGCATCTCATATGGGCACCGGTTCGAGTCCTGGCTGCTCCACTTCCAATCCAGCTCTCTGCTATAGCCTAGAAAAGCAGTAGAAGATGGCCCAAGTCCTTGGGCCCTTGTACCTGAGTGGGAGACCTGAAAGAAGCTCCAGTCTCCTGGCTTTGGATTAGCACAACTCCAGCCATTGCAGCCAATTGGGGATTGAACCAGCAGATGGAAAACCTCTATCTCTATCTCTCCTTCTCCCTCTGTGTAACTCTGACTTTCAAATAAATAAGTAAATCTTTAAAAAAATAAAATAAATTTTTAAAAAGCTAGAATGGTATTTTAATATTAGACAAAATAGATTTTTTTAAAGATTTATTTATTTATTTGAAAGAGTTACACAGAGAGAGGAGAGGCAAAGAGAGAGAGAGAGAGAGAGAAAGGTCTTCCATCCGATGGTTCACTCCCCAGATGGCCGCAATGGCTGGAGCTGCACCAATCTGAAGCCAGGAGCCAGGAGCTTCTTCTGGGTCTCCCACGTGGGTGCAGGGGCCCAAGGATTTGGGCCATCTTCCACTGCTATCCCAGGCCATAGCAGAGAGCTGAACAGGAAGTGGGGGCAGTAGGGTCTCGAACCGGCGCCCATATGGGATGCTGGCGCTTCAGGCCAAGGTGTTAACCCACTGCGCCATAGTGCCGGCCTGACAAAATAGATTTCAAAACAAATAACAGTACTAGGGATAACTAGGGTCATTTTATGAAAATAAAGTGTCCAATACACACATCAAAAAGACTTCATAATCCTAAATATTTATGCACCTAAATAACAAAGTATAAAAATATATAAAGCAAAGTGATAAAACTCAAAGAATAGACAGATCCTCAATTGTAATTAGAAATTTCAGCAATGCTTTCTCAATAACTGATATTAATAGAAAGCCGGTAAGTACACAATGATGTGAAAACACTATCAACAAACTGAACCTAATTGACAACTCCAACCAGCAACAAAAACAAAAACAAAATACGCCTTTTTCAAATGCTCAAGTAGAATTTTTTTAAAGATTTTATTTATTTATTTAAAAGTCAGAGTTACAGAACAAGAAGGAGAAACAGAGAGAAAGATCTTCCATTTGCTGGTTCACCCCACGCAACATGGCTACAACGGCCAAGACAGGGCTAGACTAAAGGCAGTTTATCTCAGGAATGCAAAGTTGGTTTACTATTCAAAATTTTTAAATCAATTTAATTTAAAAATCAACTTAAAAAGTCATATTTGTAACCAGCACTGTGGAGCAGCAGGTTAAGCCACTGCCTGCAGCACCATCTCCCCATAAGAGTGCCTGTTCGAGTCCCAGCTTCTCCACTTTCAACCCAGCTGCCGCTAATGGGGAAGCAGTAAAAGATGGCCCAAGTGCTTGTTCCCCTGTACCCACATGAGAGACCTGAGGAAGCTCCTGGCTCTCGGCTTTGGCCTGGCCCAGCCCTGGATACTGTGGCCAATTGGGAAGTGAACTGGAGGACAGAAGATCTTTCTCTCTCCTTCTCTCAAATAAATAATTACAAATATTTTTAAAATAAAATAAAAAATTTAAAAAGTCATATTAACAGACTAAAAAGGAAAAATTTTTATTATAGTCATCAATGTATAGTATAAGTACAAAAACACTGTTAGGACTAATAGGTTAATTAGCAAGGTTACAGGGTACATGGTGAACACAAAAAATGAATTGTGTTTCTATGTATGAGAAATGAACAGTCATAAACTAAATATAAAAAATAAGACTAAAATAACAAAACATGGATTAATTAAGGATAAATATGATAGAAGAGATGCAAGACTGTACACTTACCACTATAAAATTTTCTGAAAAAAAAAATAAAAGACATTAAAAAGTGGAGAAATAAAACAGCTTTGTGGTTTAGAAGAAAATATGTCAATTATCCCCAAACTGATCTATAAATGCAATGTAGTTGCCATCAAAATCACATCAGGATTTTGGAGTGTGTGTGTAGACGCTGATAAACTGATTCTAAAATTTAAATGTAAATGTAAAGGATCCAGGATGGCAAAAACAAAAATACTGGAGAGAATCAGAAATAAGGAGTAGTGACAGATAGGTATAAATACATTCATATATTATAAAAAACAAATTATTGTTTCAAGAGTAAGTCTATTATGTATTGTGCTTGAAAAGGAGAGACTGGTGGATGTATTTGAGCCTATATGAATATATATAATAAGTAGAATAATTTAGTGGGGCTGGCGCTGTGGTACAGCAGGTTAACACCCTGGCCTGAAGCGCTAGCATCCCATATGGGTGCCAGTTCAAGTCCTGGCTGCTCCTCTTGCGATCCAGCTCTCTGCTATGGCCTGGGAAAGCAGTAGAAGATGGCCCAAGTGCTTGGGCCCCTGCACCCATGTGGGAGATCTGGAAGATGCTCCAAGCTCCTGGCTTCGGGTCAGCACAGCTCCGGCCATTGCAGCCATCTGGGCGAGTGAACCAGCGAATGGAAGACCTCATTCTCTATCTCTACCTCTCTCTGTAACTTTGTCTTTCAAATAAATAAAATAAATATTTTTTTTAAAAAAAGAATAAAGATTATGATAAAATATTTAAAAAAGAATAGTGATTCCCTATAGGTGTTATTAATTAGTAATTAAGGGCTATTACTTAACTCAGCTTTTGGAAAAGATAGATAGATGTATGAGAGTACTTCAAAATGTTCATGGAAATAGAATTAAAATACAAGTTTAATTTTGTGCGAAAATTGTTAAAATCCATACATACTCATGTATGTATGTGTATGTAGATTGAGTATCTCTTATTTGATATGCTTGGTACCAGAGACATTTTGAATTTTGGATATTTTCAGATTGTGGAATAGTTGCATGTATATATAATGAGATATATTGGGAATGGGATTCAAATCGAAACACAGAATTTATTTATGTCTCATATACATCTCATACACCTAGCCCAAAAGTGATTTCTTACAATGCTGTTCATAATTTGTGCGTGAAACAAAGTTTGCATACACTGAATGACCAGAAAACAAAATTGTCACTATTTCAGCCGCCCACATGAACAATCTGTTGTTGGTAGCATCATTATCATTCCTGAATTTATGTGATACCAATAAGAAATCGCTTTTTCACAAGATTCAAACATAAGTACTTAATAGTAAAAAATACCATGTGCTGCTATTGCGGTGAAAACAGCATGCTCAGAGGAACCAAGCTGCACAGCAGCCTTGCCAAAACACCTGTGTCAGCTGCTCACCCACGGCAGCCCCCATCAACAGCCAGCTTTCAGTCTCCACCAACCACTGGGAAGGTGGGCATTTGTCCTAGTGTTTGGGAGGCCCACAACCCATATCAAAGTGCCTGGTTTCAAGCGCTAAGCCTGATTCCATCCCAGTTCCCTGCTAATGCACACCTTGGGAGGCAGTTGGTGATGGCTTGTATAACCGGCTTACTGTTACATGCAGGCATTTGGAGAATGAACCAATGGATGATTCACTCCCAAACGCCAGCAACAGCCAGGGCTTGGCCAAGCTGATGCCAGGATCTGGGAACTCCATCCAGGTCTCCGACATGGGTGGTAGAAATCCAGGTACTGGGCCTTCATCTGCTGCCTCCCAGGGTGACTATCAGCAGGGAGCTGGATCAGAAGTAAAGGAGCTGGGATTGGAACCAAGCAATCCAATACAGGATGCAGGTATCCAAAGCAGTGGCTTCACCAACGTGCCACAGTATTCACTCCTCAAAGATTTTTGAACCAAAAATAAATTTATCTTTTAATTCTATGAATTCTTTAAAGCACCCTCAAGTGTAGTGTATGTACAGTGAGGATATAACATAACCAAGGTCCAATTTGTCAATGATAATACTAAGTGCAATAGACTTAGTATCTATTAAAAGAAAAAATTCAAATTGGCAAACAAGTTCAAACTCAAAATCATGCTTACTATAAGAGATACAGGAAAATAAAGTTATTCAGAAATGTTAAAAATAAAAGGATGGATGAGGACATACCAGGCAAATGCTAATAAAATTAAAGCTAGGGTCACAATCTTAACAACAGTTAATTAATGGAAATTAAAACAAAATTCATTCAAAGAGACCATGAAGGACACTCCATAAAGCTAAAGATTCATATTCACAATGAAGACCAACAATTGCTGTTTACTAAGACAAAAACTACAGAAGATACAAAGAGTAACATACTCATAATGGGAGACTTAACAGTAGTAAAACAACAAAAGCCCTATTAAAAAGCACAAAGGAATAAAAGAAAAATAGTTGAAAGTTAAAGAAAATACTAGCAACAAAATGATAAAACCACTAGCTAGTTCCTTCAAAGAGAAAAAGAGATATACAAGGGCTGGCACTGTGGCGTAGCAGATAAAGCCACCACCTGCAATGCCGGCATCCCATATGGGCGCCGGTTCGAGTCCCAGCCGCTCCACTTCCAATCCAGCTCTCTGCTATGTCCTGGGAAAGCTATAGAAGATGGCCCAAGCCCTTGGGCCCCTGCACCCATGTGGAAAACCCAGAGGAAGTTCCTGGCTCCTGGCTTTGGATCCGTGCAGTTCTGACCGCTGTGGCCACTTGGGGAGTGAACCAGCAGATGGAATACCTCTCTCTCTCTCTCTCTCTCTCTTTCTCTCTCCCTCTGTACCTCTCCTTTTCTCTCTGTGTAACTCTGACTTTCCAAGTAAATAAATAAATCCTTAAAAAAAAAAAAGACACACAAAGCCGGAAACAGCAAGGGATAACCATCAAAACAGAAGAAAATTTAAGTTATAAGAGACTTCCTAGCACATCTCTATGAAAATCAGCTTCAAAAACCAAATGAAATGGATTTTATTTAGAACAATTCAGTAACCACAAGTAACTCGAGTAGCAGCAGAAAAATCTATATAGCAGAATTAAAATAGAATTGGGAAATATAATCAAAGTAGTAGTCCATACCAAAAAAAAAAAAAAAAACAAACCTAGAACCAGAGAATTCCTCAGTGAAATATTTTCAAAGTTTCAAAGTTCATGTTGAAATCTTTACTTAGTATATACTAAGTTGATCTTCTGTATATAAAGATAATTAAAAATGAATCTTAATGAAGAATGGGATGGGAGAGGGAGTAGGAGATGGGATGATTTGTAGGTGGGAGGGTGGTTATGGGGGTAAAAACCTCTATAATCCAAAACTTGTACTTTTAAAATTTACATTTATTAAAGAAGATTTAAAAAAAAAAGAAGACAATGAATTGCTGCAAAATCAAAAAAAAGTTTCAAAGTTGAGATAATTTCTTTTTTTTATTTTTTTTTTTTTTGACAGGCAGAGTGGACAGTGAGAGAGAGAGACAGAGAGAAAGGTCTTCCTTTTCCATTGGTTCACCCTCCAATGGCCGCCGCTGCCCACGTGCTGCAGCCGGCACACCGCGCTGATCCAAAGGCAGGAGCCAGGTGCTTCCTCCTGGTCTCCCATGGGGTGCAGGGCCCAAGGACCTGGGCCATCCTCCACTGCACTCCTGGGCCACAGCAGAGAGCTGGCCTGGAAGAGGGGCAACCGGGACAGAATCCAGCGTCCCGACCGGGACTAGAACCCGGTGTGCCAGCGCCGCTAGGCGGAGGATTAGCCTATTGAGCCACGGCGCTGGCCAGATAACTTCAATGTTAAATTATTTCAAAGTAAATCTCTGAAAATTTAACATAATGAAATAAATTGATGCCCCCAAAACCTGGCAAAGACTGTAGCAAGGAAACCAAATTCTTTATTAAGATTAATACAGGCCGGCGCCGGGGCTCAATAAGCCGCTAACATCACTAAATATGTTTTCCAGTTTCATCTATTTTGTTGCAAATTACAGGATTTACTTTTTTAACCACTGTGTAGTATTCCATGGTGTACATATCTCATAATTTCTTTATCCAGTCTTCAGTTGATGGACATCTGGGTTGATTCTATATCTTAGCTATTGTGAATGGAGCTGCAATAAACATGGGGGTACAGATCACTCTTTCATATGCTGATTTCATGTCCCTTGAGTAAATTCCTAGGAGTAGGATGGCTGGTTCATACAGGAGGTCTATATTCCTATTTCTGAGGTATCTCCATACTGTTTTCCATAGTGGCTGTACCAGTTTGCATACCCACCAACAGTGGATTAAGGTACCTTTTCCCCCACATCCTCACCAGCATTTATTGTTTTTCTTAACTTGAACTAACACCTTACTAAGTGGAAAACATCTAGTTGTTCCCCACTACAGTTAGACACATTAGTATGTCCAGGGCACACATTCAACCAGCAGTTAAGATGTCAATTAAGACACCCATGTTCCATATTGACATGCCTGTTGTTCAACCCTGTTCCGGCTCCTGACTCCAGGTTCCTGCTAACGCATCCCTGGGAGGCAGTAGTGATGGTTCAAGTAGTTGGGGGACCTGGGACAAGTTCCCAGCCCTCAGCTTCAGCCTCAGCCTCTGTAGGTGTTTACAGAGCGAATCAGTGACTGGAGCTCTCTCTTACACACATGTGGTGCAAGCTCACATTCTCTCTCATTCATTCTCTCTCTCCCTTCCCTGCCTATTTCTCTATCCTTGTCTCTCTGCCTCCTAAAATTTTTAAGATTATGACTCCTTTATTTCCACAAAACTTTGGAGGTATTAGCCAATCTAATTAAATGAGAAAAAGATATAAGCAGATAGAAAATTAAAAAGGACAATATCTATTTTTAAATTATATAACCTGAGAAACACCACCCAAAGTATAAACAGAAAAACTACCACAAGAAATTCTATAATTTTTAAAATAACATACAAAATTTATAATACACACATGAATCAATGAGAAGATATAATATTCTGAATAAAAATCCCCATTACAATATATGAAAAGAAATTGTTAGGAGTAAATGCCCATAATCTGTAAGAAAAACAATAAAACACCTTTATAAGAGTACACTTAAATATAAAGAATAAATGTGTGAAATTTGGACTAAGGAAAAATGTACAGAACAAACAGCCTTATTTATTCAACAAGTAAATCACAGGTAAAATTTTAAATGCATTAAAGAAATTCCAAGAAACATATCAACTACTGCAAAGTATAGATCCTATCTGAATTCCAGTTGCAGTAACCATTCATAAGAAAAGAGAAGAAACATGAACACTGATTAAATATTGAATGATACTGGAAAATTAATACTAATTTTTTAAGCATGGCAATAGTGCTGTGGTCATTTTAAAAAGGACTTTTAATCTTTTAGAAACATACACTAAAATACAGGTGAAATAATAAGTCTTGAATTTACTTCCAAATAATCCAGGGTGTTGTGGAAAACGGAGAAAAGTAGATGAAGACTGGTATTTGGGGACTGGGGGGAGGCCAGCATTGTGGCCCAAAGGGTTAAGCTGGAACTTGAGTGCTAGTTTGAGTTCTGGCTGCTCCACTTCTGATCCAGCTCCCTGCTCCCTGGAAAGCAGCAGAAGGGGCCCCTGTCCACCAAGTGGTGATGTAGGCAATGAATATATTAATTTCCAATCCAGTTTCTTGCCTACACAGAGGAACAAACTGTATTTAACAATGAGGGATTGGGGCGGGTGCCATGGTTCACTTGGTTAATCTTCTGCCTGTGGCGCCAGCATCCCATATGGGCTCCATGTTCTAGTCCCAGTTGCTCCTCTTCCAGTCCAGCTCTCTGCTGTGGCCTGGGAGGGCAGTAGAGAATAGCCCAAGTGCTTGGGCCCCTGCACCCGCATGGGAGACCAGGAGGAAGCACCTGGCTCCTGGCTTCGGATCAGTGCAGCGCCGGCCATAGCGGCCATTTCGGGGAATGAACCAATGGAAGGAAGACCTTTCTCTCTGTCTCTCTCTCTCACTTTCTATGACTCTACCTGTCAAATTAAAAAAAAAAATGAGAGATTAAATACACATTCAAGCACAAGTGTGGGCCAATGTGAGTGACCCAAAGAGTGACCCTTAATGAGAAAGAAAGAAAACCTGAAAAATTGTACCTCTACATTACATCCATTTGGGGAGTGAACCACTGGATAGAGGATCTCTCTCTCTCTCACTCTTGCTGTCACTCTCACTCTCGCTCTCGTTCTCCCTCTCCCTCTCGCTCTCTCTCTCTTGCTCTGTCATTCTGCCTTTCTTTCTTTCTTTCTTTCTTTCTTTCTTTTTTTTTTTTTTGACAGGCAGAGTTAGACAGTGAGAGAGAGAGACAGAGACAGAGACAGAGAGAAAGGTCTTCCTTCTGTTGGTTCACCCCTCCTAATGGCCACTACTGCTGGCATGCTGCGCCGATCTGAAGCCAGGAGCTAGGTGCTTCCTCCTGGTCTCCCATGCGAGTGCAGGGCCCAACCACTTGGGCCATCCTCCACTGCCTTCCCAGGCCACAGCAGAGAGCTGGACTGGAAGAGGAGCAACCAGGACAGAATCCAGTGCCCCAACCGGGACTAGAACCCGGGGTGCCGGCACTGCAGGCGGAGGATTAGCCTAGTGAGCCATGGCACCGGCCAAGATTTATTTATTTTTAAGATTTATTTATTTATTTGAAAGGCTGAATTACAGAGAGGCAGAGAGGGAAAATGAGAGTGAGAGCAAGAGCAAGAGAAAGAGAGAACGAGAGAAGTCTTCCATATGCTAGTTCATTCCCCAAATGGCTGCAATGGCCAGAACTGTGCCAATCCATAGCCAGGAGCCATGACTTTCTTCTGGGTCTCCCATGTAGGTTCAGGGGCCCAAGGATTGGGGCTATCTTCTACTGCTTTCCCAGACCATAACAGAGAGCTGGATTATAAGTGGAGCATCCAGGACTCGAACTGGAGCCCATATGGGATGCCAGCACTGCAGACAGCAGATTTGCCTGCTACACCACAGTGCTGACCAATAGGGGGAACTCTTATACAGTGTTGGTGTGAATGTAAATTAGTGCAGCCACTGTGAAAATATTATGGAAATTTCTTTAAAATCTATAGATATATCCAGATGATCCAGGAATCCCATTACTGGATATATCTCCAAAAGATATGAAACCACTGTATCAGAGAGATACCTGCTCCACCATGTTCATTGCAACACTATAGCCAAGATATGGAATCAATCAAGGTTCCCATTATCAGATGTCTAGATAAAGAAAATGTGGTATATGCACACAATGGAATACTACTTAGCCATGAAATAGAATGAAATCTATAATTTTCAGCAAAATGAATGGAACTGTAGGGCACTGTGTTCAGTGAAATAAGCCAGGCACAGAATAAGGAACACTGTATGTTTTCTTGCATATATGGAAACTAAGAAAAACTCAATGTGAGCACAGTATAGGATTACCACAGCTGGGAGGGGTAGGGGGATAGAGAGAGTTTTCATAATGGGTACCATAGTGGGGAGACTATAGTTCAGCTTATATTGTAAGAACAAACAGAAGCCTCCAATCATAAAACAAAGTCAAAGAAAGAAAAATATTGATTACCCTAATTTGACCAGTACACACTGTACACATGTATTGAAATATCATGTGATAGCCCATAAATATGTGCAATGATTGCTAATACATTTTTTTAAAGAATGAACAAAGATATATAAAGGAAATGAAACTCTTAAAAGCAGTATCAGCACCAGACTCATAGAATGACAATTGCTTAAAGTAGCACTCTGACCTCAGAATCAGCCCTTAAGATATTCTTGTCTGGCTGAAAACCCCACGAGATCATTTCAGGCATGGAAAGCAAAGACACTGTGGCAAAAACAAATGTTCTACAATGAAGAACCTCTGTGGGTGAGACCCCAGCAGAAAGAAGTGGTCATCAAAGGATGAACTTTTCTCCAAAGAGAGAACTTTCACTTTGCTTATGGCCTTGTCTAAATACTGAAGGAGTCTGGGGATTCAAAAGCCTTCCATAACCTAGGTAGCTCACATCAAGAGCCTCGGTTGATCACTAGCGTCATACATAAGAGTTTTAATTATTAAATTAACAACAGGAGTCAACTGTGCACTAACTTCCCATGCAAAACCTCTGTCCTTAAATAGTTGTATTATGAGAGTTAGCAGTAAAACTTGTTCTCAAAGATTAATTTTGTCTTAGTTTATTAAGTGGAGGATATACTTACGTCTCATAAGTTTTAGTTATGCCTGAATGTCCAACCCTATTGCTTGTTTTCTTAAGTGCTTCCTTAATTAATGATAACACTTTTTCTCAAGGACTTACTTTCTTTTACTGTATTAAGTAGAGGATATTCTTATGTCTCATAAGTTATAGTTATGTCTGAGCGCTCACAAAAGATATATCGGCCAGTGCGGTGGCTCAATAGGCTAATCCTCCGCCTAGCGGCACCGGGACACTGGGTTCTAGTCCCGGTCGGGACGCCGGATTCTGTCCCAGTTGCTCCTCTTCCAGGCCAGCTCTCTGCTGTGGCCCAGGAGTGCAGTGGAGGATGGCCCAAGTCCTTGGGCCCTGCACCCCATGGGAGACCAGGAGAAGCACCTGGCTCCTGCCTTTGGATCAGCACGGTGCGCCAGCCATGGCAGCCATTGGAGTGTGAACCAACGGCAAAAGGAAGACCTTTCTCTCTGTCTCTCTCTCACTGTCCACTCTGCCTGTAAAAAAAAAAAAAAAAAAAAAAAAGATATATCATTCTTGGGTGCTCTTTTAAAGTTAATTAAGTTTCTTGGGCTGGCGCGCAGCTCACTAGGCTAATCCTCCGCCTTGCAGCGTCAGCACACCAGGTTCTAGTCCCGGTCGGGGCGCCGGATTCTGTCCCAGTTGCCCCTCTTCCAGGCCAACTCTCTGCTGTGGCCAGGGAGTGCAGTGGAGGATGGCCCAAGTGCTTGGGCCCTGCACCCCATGGGAGACCAGGAGAAGTACCTGGCTACTGCCATCGGATCAGCGCGGTGCACCGGCTGCAGCGTGCCGGCCGCAGTGGCCATTGGAGGGTGAACCAATGGAAAAGGAAGACCTTTCTCTCTGTCTCTCTCTCTCACTGTCCACTCTGCCTGTCAAAAAAATAAATAAATAAAAATTTAAAAAAAGTTAAGTTTCTCAAAAAAAAGTGCAATTAACTTTGAGATGCAATGACTTTGAACAGCCCTTGACTCGACGGAACAGGTTTTGTTTGTTTGTTTGTTTGTTTGTTTTTTGCAAATTGCTGAACTCTTTCTTAGTTGGTCTTCTGTGTATAAAGTTAATTGAAAATGGATCTTAGTGGAGAATGGAACTGGGAATGAAGAGGGAGGAGGGAGAGGGGTGGGAGTGTGTGGGGGAGAACAGGTTGGGTGGGAAGAATCACTATATTCCTAAAGTTGTACTTATGAAATGCATGAAGTTTGAATTCCTTAAATAAAATGTTTATTTGGGAAAAAAATTTTAAATGAAAAAAAAGTCATTATTAGATAAGGTAGCAGCCAGTGCCACAGCTCACTTGGCTAATCCTCCACCTGTGGCACTGGCACCCCGGGGTTCTAGTCCCGGTTGGGGCGCCGGATTCTGTCCTGGCTGCTCCTCTTCCAGTCCAGCTCTCTGCTATGACCCGGGAGTGCAGTGGAGGATGGCCCAAGTGCTTGGGCCCTGCACCCCATGGGAGACCAGGAGGAAGCACCTGGCTCCTGGCTTCGGATCAGCGCAGAGTGCCGGCTGCAGCATGCCAGCCGTAGCGGCCATTGGTGGGGTGAACCAACGGAAAGAAAGACCTTTCTCTCTGTCTCTCTCTCTCACTGTCTAACTCTGCCTGTCAAAAAAAAGATAAGGTAGCGTTCCAGCAAAACATGAAAGGAGACAAAGAAGGACACATACAATGCTAAAGGCTAGAATTCACTATGAAGACATAGTGGCCACCAATATCTACACAAAAAATAATGCAGCAACAACTTTCCTAAAGCATAAATTGCAAAAGAAATAAAAACATGCTAATTATATCTTTAGCACATATCCATCAGTCCAAGACAGTCCAAGGATACAGTAACAAGCCCAACAGTAAAAAAAAATTTATGTGAACTAATCAACGTTCATGGGATAGTTATTTGCGAGGCAGAAAGAGAGAGAGCGCACAATCTTCCATCTGCTGATTCTCTCCCCAAATGGCAACAATGGCTGGAGCTGGGCCAATTTGAAGCCAGGAGCCAGGAGCTTCCTCTAGGTATCCTACATGGATGCAGGGGCCCATGTAGGGGCACCATCTTCCACTGCTTTCTCATCCCCAGCAGGGCAACCATGAGACCTACGATACTGGATTTTATTTTTTAAAAAAGATTTATTTTATTTATTTGAAAGACAGAGTTACAGAGAGAGGGAGAGACAGAGAAATATTTTCCATCCGCTGCTTCATTCTCCAAATGGCCACAATGGCCAGAGCTGGGTTAATATGAAGCCAGGAGCCAGGTTTCTTCCAGGTCTCCCATGTGGGTGCAGAGACCTAAGAACTTGGGACATCTACTGCTTTCCTAGGACATAGCAGAGAGCTGGATCGGAAGTGGAGCAGCTGGGACTAGAACCAGCGCCCATATGGGATGCCGGTGCTTCAGGCCAGGTCTTTAATCCACTGCACCACAGCTCCAGCCCCACTGCATTTTAAAGAAAAAAAAGTCTCAGGGCCAGCACTGTGGTGAGCAGGCAAACTATAATTATACATGTAGTGGACTTTCCAGAGGCTCCGGCACGTGACATGCACTGGATAATTTTATCCTTACTCTACAGGTAGGGGAAAGTGGAAGGCAGTGGACATCAAATGGCTCACCAAAGACATTCAGGTAGAGCATGTCAAAGCACTTGACCTTTGGTCCCTCTATGTTGTCCTTAAGGAGACTGTGACGAGTTGTACCACACATCCTAGTGAAGTTCAGGAACGCTTTGACTTTTGCACTTCCTTGCTCGCCAAAATCTTGAAGCCTGGCCTGAGAAAGAAAATTTGCCAAGGAAATCAAAAGAGAATGGCATTGAATTGTCTTTCTTGGTTGTTCCCTTTTCTCTTCACCTAGGCTGGGCAGCAGAGCAGGAGAATTACCAGAACAAAGATGACAAGGCCATAAACAAGACGTGAATTGAGTGGGATAACTAAGCTGATGAATGACAATCAATCTGGACATTGCCAAATTGTCCATAGGCCAGGTCTGCAGTAGCATTGGCTGTGATCTGACATTGTGACAACTTCTGTTGCCCTGGACATCACAGGGAATTCTCTCTTCTGCCCTGCGGGAAGTTTGACTGCTATGGAATATGTGAGGACATTTCTAATGTCAGAAATTATAGCCTGGGCTCAGTGTAGTTGTGTGGTAGGTTAAGTTGCTGCCTGCAGTGCCAGCATCCCATGGGACACCAGTTCGAGTCCTGGCTGATCCACTTCCAATCCAGCTCCCTGCTAATGTGCCTGGAAAAGCAGCTGGAGATGGCCCAAATACTTGGACTCCTGAAGCCACATGGGAGACCTGGAAGAAGTTCCTGGCTCCTGGTTTCGGCTTGGCCTAGCCCCAGCCATTGCGGCCATTTGAGGAGTGAACCAGAAGATGGAAGTCCTCCCTCTGTCTATATATATCTGTAGCTCTCTTTCAAATAAATGAAGAACAAAAATGAAGAAGAAATTATAACCTGGATTGAGCATTTGGACCAGAGGCTAAGATGCCATGTGAGCACATGCATCCCATTGCAGGATGCCTGAGTTCAATACCCAGCTCTGGCTCCTGCCTCCAGCTTCCTGCTAATGCAGATCCCAGTGAGGGTTCAGGCAGTTGGGTTCAAGGTGGGAGATTTGGATTGATTTCTTAGTTTTCAACTTTGGTCCTGGCCCAGCCCCAACTATTGTAGCCATTTGGAGCCGTGAGGCAGTGGATGACAGCTCCCTCTTTCTGTCCCTCTTTTTATCTATAGCTCTGTCCTGCCTCTCTGACTCTCAAACAAATGAATTTTTTTAAAAAACCTATAGCTGAGGCTGGCATTGTAGTTCAGTGGCCTAAGCCTCCGCCTGCAGTGCTGGCATCCCACATGAACACCGGTTCCAGTCCCAGCTGCTCCTCTTCTGATCCAGCTCTCTGCTATGGCATGAGAAAGCAGTGGAAGATGGCTCAAGTGCTTGGGCCCCTGCACCTGTGTGGGAGACCTGGAGGAAGTTCCTGGCTCCTGGCTTTGGATCAGCCCAGCTCTAGCCATTGCGGAATTTGGGGAGTGATCCAGTGGATAGAAGACCTTTCTCTCTGCCTCTTCCTCTCTCTGTCTGTAACTCTACCTCCCAGATAAATAAATAAATCTTAAAAAAAAAAAAAAAAGATAATGAACCATAAAAAGAAGTTTAACCTGAAGAATAACATCTCTGCTGTATAAACACATCAGAAGGAGGAAAATGACTTTTCCAGAAAATGACTTTCCTGATTGTCAAACTCAAGGTCACTCCCAGCCCCACTCAGTTCTGTGCCTGCCCCACTCCTGTGAAGTTCTACGCCTGTATGGTGCACTAGGACTTCGCAGGAATGACTCAGAATCCCATCCCTTGCCTAGAAAGACTGAAGTCCTCGCCCTTGGACTCAACTGTGCCAAAGTGAAAGAAACTATTTACCTAACCACTGCTGGGGAGATCCAAAAATAGCAAGTGACTTCATCACATTGCGCCACGTGCAGAAGCGGCAGGTGTTTTCCTTTTGCTCCAGGCCCGGAGTGATAATCTGGGGATAAGGAACAACCATTTTCTGTCTTAAGTAACTCAAGTGCTGCAGGAGTGTCCACCACTGCAGCTCCCTGCCTCCCTACAGCCCAGGTGACTGGGCAATCCCAGGTTCCAGCAGGTGTCTCTCCCTCCACAACGCCTCTTCCTTATTTAAGTTAAACCTTCCTTTCCTTTGGAGATGTTTGAAAATGGCCAGTAAAAACGTGCTGATTTTTAACATTTCACTTCAAGTACTGCCTGTTCCAGGAAGTCTCCCAAGACGTTTCTGGCCAATTTAAGGCATTTTGTTCTCCTCTGGGTTTCCTGTCTCTACCAAAGCAGCAAAGAGCAGTGGTGAGGGCCATGGATCTGGGGAGTCAGAAGAACCTAATTTCATATCCTGGAGCCACTATTTGCTTATTCTGCAAACTTAACAACTCCCTAAGGTCCAAACCCCAGTTTTATAAAATCAGATTGATAACACCAAACCTCCCAAGCTTTTGGGAACAATCAAATGAAATAAGGTATTTGGGGGCACCTTACAAAACCTGGCACAAGGGACATGCTGAACAAATGGCTATCAGCATTTGTAAACTATTGTTTTAACACAGGTGACTCTGTAACGACCATCCCTCCATTGCACCAGGAGCTCAAATCTATTTCCAACTCCTGGCAGAGACAGGAAAAGTCAGGTAACTAGAGTCCCCAGAGTCTATGCCTCCCACAGGGCATTTCATTAGCAGACAGCCCATATGAGAAGCCCAAACAGCATGAAACCCACGGAACCTACAGAATCTAAATATCTAATATACATTAAGTAACTGCCATGCATTGGATGTCATGGGTTACAGAGATGAAAAATATAAAGTCTTATTCCTCAAGGGGTTCTTATGTTTTGTCTGGGAACAGGCAATACAAACCTTTGGAAACTTCAACCTAGAAATAAGACTTAAACGGCAGATGGTGAAGTGAAAATCTAACAAAGAGAAAAATATAATTCATTACCAAGTGTCCTGCCCCTGCCCACTGAAGCTGGGTCCCCAACTCCCCAATCTAAAGCCTCATCTCTGTCTCCTGTCCCCAATCCCCATCCAGTCCCAACATAAGGAGCTGGTTTAGGAGCAGCCTGAGTCCTAGTTTCTCCCCACATCATATATTCAAGTCCACCTCCAGGTGTGAAAAAGTATCATTGTACCCATTTTACAGATGAGAAAATCAAGTGGAAATACATTACCTGGTCAGAACCCCAAATTGACTACCAGACAGAACTTGGATCCTGTCCCAGGAGCATTTGACAGTCAAATCTGAGCAGCCCCCTCTACATACAGGGTCAGCACCAAGGGGCATTCACTAGGAGGCACCATGCCTACTCTTGGGGAGGAGTCAGCAGGAGGAACACCATGTGCTCACCTGGAATGGCAGGAGTCATGCAAAGGCATATCTGCACATCAGGTGCAAAGAACAGGAAGAGAGAACAGGCAGGAGTCAGGGGAGGCCCAGGACAAAGGCTCATGTAGCTCAGCAACACCTCCAAGCCCACCATGGCTGGACAGGGGACCACCGCTGCCACGTGTGGACGCCACCATGGGGCTGCCATCAAACTCCTTCCTTGCTTTGCATCATCCACTTCCCAGGGTGAGCCCTGTCTGGGGGTGTCCTTTAGGCCAAGCCTGGGTCACATACCAGGTATGGAATGACGGATGCTTTCCCCTTCAGCTTCCACAGTGGGTGGTTTATCTCCTGCCGGAACTCACATAATGGGCTTTCCCCTCCAAATGAGGAGTAACGAGGGTCCATATCCACCCTCCTTTTTTTTTTTAATTTGTCAGGTAGAGTCATAGACAGTGAGAGAGAGAGACAAAGGTCTTCCTTCCATTGGTTCACTCCCCAAATGGCCACTTTGGCTGGCACTGCGCCAATCCGAAGCCAGGAGTCAAGAGCCAGGAGCCAGGTGCTTCTCCTGGTCTCCTGAGCGGGTGAAGGACCCAAGCACTTGGGCCATCCTCCACTGCCCTCCCAGGCCACAGCAGAGAGCTGGACTGGAAGAGGAGCAACCGGCACTAGAACCCACACCCATAAGGGATGCCAGCGCTGCAGTCGAAGGATTAACCAAGTGAGCCACAGATCTGGCCCCTATATCCACCCTCCTAACAAGGGTCCATACCCACCCAGATGACAGACATCCCCTGTAGTGATTAACACCTAGAAAGTGTGGGGTAGAAGGCATGGGATCGAGAAGTTAGAGGAAGGGCCACAGTGAGGGCTGAGAGAAGCAGGTGTTGACTTTGGCCTTAAGCACAGACAGGATGCGGGCCCTGCTCTAACCTTGCCAGCAGCTTGGCAAGGGGTCCTCTGAGAGTGCCCAGTGCCTACAGCACAGGTCCACATCACAGTCTTCCTAGGCACCCAGCATAGTGCTGGGAGCTGGGTACACACATTCCCAGCTCCTGCTCATCCTCAGACAAGCTTCACTGGCCCCATTTCACAGAGGAGCAAACTGAAGCTGGGAGAGGAGGAGGCAGGTGTGTGAAGCCCGACCTGCCAGCTGCACAGCCCACACTGCTGGCCCTAAGCCGTTGCCTCCCAGAGTAATTAGGGAAGGGGACCTCGCCCTGGGTGTTGTCCCCCTGCTGGGTGCTGTTCCCAGGAGTTTCTGTGCCCTTGACCCTGTGAGATAGTGAAAAGAGCATGTGATCACCCCTTTCGAGCAGCCAAGGAGCCCAAGGCCAAGGTCACCCAGCTTCCAGGGACTGGAGTTCATGTAGGCCTAGAGTCAGCTCTCTGCCCCGATCCAGTCAGGCAGCTGTATCCACCCCGTGACCCTGCAGAGTGAGGTGCCGGTTGGAACAACTTGGGGATCGGATCCCACTGAGCTGTGCGCATCCACACAATGTAAGCCCACAGCTCACCATCCCTGGAACACAGCGGCCGACAGCGAAGGGGAACATTTGTCTGGGAGAACAATGGGTGTTGATGACTTTGGCAAGTGCGGCTGGCAGGCTCAGGAGGTGGTTTGGTCTGGGGTTTGGGTGGTGCTTACTTGGATGACATGGCCAGTTACTCATCCCTCTTGCTTGATCTGGGCTCCTGGGCTGTCTGAGGACTCTGTGGAGACCGCTCCATAGCCTGGGTTGTAGGTTCCCTCTGTGACCTGCACCTCCTGGGACTGACCAGGGTTATGCCCTGGCTGGTCCGGGATGGCCTGGGTCCACCTTCCTAGACCGGGCTGGGGCCTGGCTATCTGGACTCATGCCTCCCAGCCCCAGGCTAGGGGCAGCCTTCATTACACATGCCTGGGATCATCCTAGACAGGGCTCAATTTGCTGGCCTCTTCCGTGTCACGCCAAGTACTCTGCCTCTCACAACCATGGCCACCTCAGTGGACCGAGAGGAAGGTGACCTCAAGCAAGTCCTGGTTCAGCCACAGACACCTGGTCCTTCACAGCCTGTTCAGGCCTCAGTGCCTCCTGCTCTGAGACAGGGGACTGGACGCATGGGCCATTCTATCCGTCCCTCCCTGCATCTCGCTGCGACAACCTCTGTGGGAGAGTTCCGTCACACGTCTATGGAGCACACACTGCTGGGGACCGGGCATGCTCGACCTGAGAGGACAGCAGGCAAGAGTGGGTGGGTCCCCTCCTCTTCCGGATGAGCAGGTGCAACTTCTCCGAGGGGGGCCCAGGGCTCTGTCACCAGGCCCAGGATTGGTCCTCGTCCCCTCTGTCTCCTTCCCTTATCCTTGCTCCACCTTCCAAGGGCCTTATTCCTCTGAAAGGGCTCCACAGGGAAGCCAGGGTCTCTCACTCACCCTGCTTTTCATGTGAGGCCAAGTGAAGACAATGGTTGAGCTTCTTGGGCCTCTCTCTTCCAACAGACAGAGGAGATTCTTTCAAGAAAAACTGTGAGGGCCCAGGTTTTGTTCATCTTACACCAAGAGTGCATGCCTGCCTCCCTGACCCACTGAGTACCTGTCACTGAATCCCTTCCTCTGTAAAATGAGGCTGAACCCTTATAGAACTATCCCAAGGATTAACTGAAATAATGTACATGTTGCACCCTGCACAAGACCTGGTCCCCAATAGATTTCCCATCACTAAGAAACAACCGCCAGTTGAGGCTTGAGTGGAGCAGAAAGAGCAGGAGCTGGAAGCAGAGTCCTTGGAAGTCGCCAGCTGTCCCTTAGGAGGCCCTGCCTCCCTGGCTGGCCATGATGCAGAGAGAACCACGTACACCCAGAATGCAAAGGGACACCTGCCTCACCCCCCTCCTCTGCCAGCCAACAGTTGGCGTTCTCAGGCCGGGTAACACCCACCCTGGGTAATGAGCCCAGAATCAGGGCCAAGGTGCCGGCAGGCACTCAAGATCAACAAGCTGCAGGTTTCCTGGTTGAGGTCGTGCACGTACACTCTGTTCCCTCTTTTCAGATGAGGGGAGCAGCCCCAGAACCCAGCCTTGTGTTTCTCTGATGCCCTGAACCCCTCCCAGCCCTCCGCCCTCAGTGCCCCGTGAGCTGCCTCAGCCCATCCACTGAACAAACTGGCTATGACCCGGAAGTGCTTGTGGATGCCACGGGGCCTGCCACCTCAGCCTGCGGAGATCCAGAGTCTCCGCTGCAGGCCCTGAGCCACATCGAGTCCTGGCTGTCACATGGCCACTGGGGACCTCCCTCGTGTAGGGCAGTGACAGCATCCTCACGCTTCTGGAGGCCCAGCCAGGGCCCAGCCAGGGGAGGGTGAGAGGCTGGCCACAAAGGGCGTACAGCTGGCTCGGCCAGGTTGTCACACACCAGCGCCGCCCTGGCCCTCTGCTTACCCAACACGGCCCTCTGAAGCCATTGACCCATGTGAATCCCTGAGTCAGCTTCAAGTTGTGCTCAGCCTACACATGTGGCTCCCCAGGAAGTCTCTCCATCCTCCTCCTCTCCCCCCTGGCTGCCCAGCACTTGAGGCCAAGCATCCTGTGGGACTTTGGAGCCAGCGTGTTGATCACAGCCTCAGTGGCACACTTCTCCTGCTGCATCAGGAGGCCCAAGCTGGCTCACCTCCACAGTCTCCAGGAGGAGTCAATGTCTCCTAAGATTTCTGGCCTCACTTTGCTGCCCATATGCACCCTGTCTAGTTCCACAGGAGCAATGCCACGCTCTCTCTCCATTCTCTGCTCTTCTCTTTTTCTTTGGCAGCTGATCACATACTCATTGTTCAAGATTCAGAATTCATCATTTTGGACACCTTCTTAGATGAAGAGGTCTCCAAGCCAGGCTGGGTGTCTTCCTCTGGGTCCCTCGGAGCTTGAACTCCCTCTGTCCTATTATACCCCTCATCTGCTCAGTGTTCTGATTTCATCTACTGACAGTTCTTTGAAGGCAGTCTACATAGCTCCTTCATAGCCTATGGGCTCGGCATACTAGATCTCAAAAAATGCTTATGGGATGGATGGATGGAGAGATAGATGGACAGATGAATAGATAGAAGAATGAGTGGATGGACAGGTGGATGGCTGGCTGGATGGCTGGATAGATGATGGATGGATGGATGAACAGATACATGGGCAGATAAATGAGTGGCTATTTGGATGGATAGATGAGGAGATAGATGGACAGATGGACAAACAGATAAAGAAGTGGGTGGATAGATGGATGAAGGAAGCATGGATATCTACAAGTAGCAAAAATGTCCTAAATGTCCTTACATTCTCCATGATCAATAAAAACTGAAAATAAATAGATCAACCTTAGTTGAAAAGGCTCCATCAGGGAGAGAATTTTGCCCTTGGGATATTGACTTTATTCAACCAATAAGCATTTACGTGAGCCTCCCTGGTGCTCCAAGGAAGAAGAAAGCCCCAAGTAAATGAAAGACCAGGGCTCTGCCCACAGGAAGCTGCTGTGGTCACCCAGGCAGACTAGATACACATGAGAGTAACTCACAAGAGCCAGCCCAGTCCTCTACTGAGCAGGCAAAGCAGGTGCAGGAGGATGGGTAGGGCAGGGGCTGGTCATAGAGCATCAGAGAGGATCACCCCAGAGCTGGCCGGAGTGAGCACTCAAGCCCTTTAGAACTCTGAATCCTCAACTCCAACTCCTTTATACTATGAAAGGTTAAAAAAAAAAAAACCATGATCCAAGACTTTGGAACTGACCCTCTAGCCCTGGCTCTAATTTTACCCTGACTCTAAACTTTAGCCTCATCCGGGAGGCCAGCTCTGATCCTCTGAACCTGAATCCCAACTGAACACTGAACTCAGAAATCCTCTGGGAGAAAGACTGGGAGGTCCAAAGCAGTAGCCCTGTGGTCCCTGACCACACCCCAAGACCCTGTGCCCAAGACTCAGGTGTCCTAGAGACACATGTCCCTTCCATGCCTCCAGAAGTGGGCTGTGGGTCTCCCAGGACTGGAGAGAGTCAAGTTACCTGGAGACAGCAAAAAGGGACAACTGGACTTCTGTTCTCTGGGTGACCCTGTAAGCTTCACTGCTCAACCTCCTCCAGCCACTGACCTGCAGCCTGCACTTGGGGCTCTGCTGCATGGACCAGGCCCCCTGCTGAGCACCTGCCTGCAAGGGCCAGAGTGCCTGCAGATCTCACCCTCCACACCACGACTCCAGCAGGCAAGCAAGGCTCAGTCCTTCATCCACTCGACATTTACCTGCCACTCAGGCAGCATCGATTGGTCACAGGGTGGGTGTCCCATGGTCCAACCGTTTGGGAACCTGATGGAGGGGAGAAGTCCTGGGGGTGTGACAGGATCCCCTCTTGGCTGGTGATTGATCCACATCAGAAAGCCAGTTAACATTCATAGGCGGTGTTGCCCACACGGGCACTGCCAGCATGTGCTTCTGGGGCCCTCTCTTTCTCCGAGTGCCTGTAACAGAACACACCTTCACCAGATGCTGCTAGTACCTGTTAGGTACGAACACACTGGCTTCAGGTGCAACAAGAGCTTCCCTCAAGCTTACTGACTCATGGTGATGAGACAGCTGCTGCCCCTCCAAGACTCAAGCTCCAGTCAAAAAGAAAAGGGAAAGTAAAGGAACCAGAGATGTCCTTCCCTGAGGACTTCCATGTAAAGCCTGGCATCCAACGCCAGGTCACATGTCCGCTCCTAGGTGCGAGAGGGATTTACCTATTGAGTGGCTCCAGGTTCTGGCCCCTGGGGAAGGAAGGCAAGGAAAAGCGGCTACCGGCAGTGCCTGACACAGACCAGACAGGACCCCACCTGCTGCCAAGTCTGGCAGACCTCGCGGGCCTGGAAGCCGCCGTGTGCTCGTCGAGGGACATCACACTCCTCTCTGCTCTCTCGCTTGCCATGTGCTTGAGAGTCAGAGGCCGACCTGCTTCTCCTGTCTTTAAGTACACAACTCCTGGCCACTCAAGGCCTGTCTTCCGTGCCTGGGCAGTCACCCCGCTCCGCCCTGGGACGCACGCTGAATATGGAACAATTTCTGTGTTCACAGTTGGATCCAGGCCTCCTTGGGGAAGGGTGCCTCTGATCTGAATGCCATAGTTTGCTCTCTCAGCCTACAATGCCCCTCTCTGCCTGTACTCTCAGGCCTGCCTCCTCCAGGAAGCCCTCCAGATGGCTGCCTCTTCTAAACTCCCTTCTCTCATCCCTCAACATTCTCCCCCTCCTCCTGATACAGCCAGCCAGGCCTCCAGCCTCACTGGCCTCAGTCTCATCTGCAAGTTGCCCTGGGCAGAACTCAGGACCCCACAGTAGGAATGACCCCTTCCCTGCACATCTCCTGCATGGACTAGCCAGCGTTCTCTACAATGCTTACCAGGACACAGATCAAGCCAAGGTCGCCCCGACCAGCTCCCTGGTGTCTGCCGCTGTGCTGCCGGTGTCCCCACCACAAGGCAATGCCAGAAAGACAGCCTGAGTGGTGTCTTCTCTTCTCCCTCAAGTCTCTGAGACCCAACCTTAGATGCCTGCAGCTCTGGGCCCACTGCATGAGCCCCCACTGAGGCTGCCCTGTAAAGTGTGCCTCCTGCCCCCTCCCCGTGTCGATTGTTACCACCTTCGTCACCTACAGGGCGCTCCCTGCCCACAGCAGATGTCCCTGCCCCAAAGGGTGGCTCAGGCCTTTCCAGAGTAGCTTCAGCCTCCGGGCGAGAGCTGGGATTCCTCACTCCCCAGGCAAATGTCTGACTTCCCTAATGGACGACCGAAAGCTCAGATCCTCAGATTACAGCAGCAATTCCCAAAATGTTTGCCACGGTACTCTGGTGTCCCCTAAAACCCCGCCGGCCGGCAGAGGGCAGCATGCCAGCCTGGGGGCCACTCCTGCAGCTTGTGCCCCACTGAGTGGCTTCTCCCAGGGCCTCAAGTTCCTCACACCTTGCAGGCTTCAGCGAGGTCGATCATGTCATAGGGTTGAGTGGAAGCCTTCCTGGAGGAGGTGGTGACAGCTGACCTGTGCGGGAAGTGGGAGGCAGGAGACGGCAGGGAAAGCTGCTCCAGGCAGAGGTGAACACAGCCTGAGCAGGCTCAGGGGAGCTTAGCTCTGTGTGGTTGCCATGGAGAGGGAGGGGTGGGTGGTTAGGGAGGCGGTCCATGATGGACAGGTTGGAGCGTCAGGTGAGGGAGGCTGGCTCCTATCTGCCCTTGGGACAGGATCTTCAGCTTTGTTATAAAGGCTCCCGTCTGTACTACCCTCCCAGGGGCTGGATGCGCTCCAAGCACTTTGCCTCTGTTAGCTCATTTAACCAGCACACTGCTCAGAGGTGAGAGCTTTCGCCAGCCCATTTTACAGATGAGGAAACTGAAGCCTGGAGAGGCGTGATCAGTTGTCTAAGGTCACCCAGCCAGTAAGGGGCACCCTAGTTAGTCAGCTCCAGGACTCCTGCTCCTAACCTGGGCTCTGCATGGCCCTCCGGCAAGTCCCTTCCCCCGTGGCAGCCAGGCGGCGATGCCTGCAGATCAGAGCCTTCGAAACTCCAGCCCCTCAAAAGCAGCTTGTCTTCCAGGGACAACGCAGCCGATGCCAAGGCCCGGAAAGGGGGTGAGGGCATGCCGTGGGCCATGGGCCAGGGACATGCTTGGCCCCAGAACATCTTAGAGCAATTTGCAACACCTTCAAACTACCACTGGAGCAGCCAAGAAAGGCAGGTGAGGTGCAGGATGACTGGGTGTCGGGTTATGCAGGGCAGGGCTGAGAGGAGAGGACTGGCTGGCAGGAGCCCTGGGCTGCAGCCACCCCCTCCCTGCTCTCCCACATTCTGTCCTGGGTTGAGCATTGCCTCTGGCACTCCTGCCAATGGCCTCAAGTCTGCACCTGCAGCTGCTGCCACCTCTCACTTGCTGGGCCTCAGTGATGCGCCCCCACCATGGTCTTCTCCAGCTCAGCTGGACCACATGCAGCAGGGCGAGTGGCTGCGGCCCACCTGCCCAGGGCGCCCGCAGCTCCAGCGTGGTGGGCTCATTGACAGGTGCCACCCTCTGTGGGACATGACTGTGGAGGATTTAAAAGGCCTCATATGAGACAGCAGCTGCTTCCACAGGGTCTGCACGCACTAGGCACACTCAGGCTCACCTCCCTCTGGCTTTGGCCCACACTCACCAGACCAGACTGCCATCGTGAATCGGACCCACACCTGCTCTCTCCCTGGAAGCTGGGGTGGGAGCCAAGGGCCTCCCCCAAGAAGAGATTTGGGCACCAATGAACAGCTAAGTTGGGGTGAGGGGGGACTTCCCTGGGGCAAAACTCCTTCCAGCCGCCTGGGCACTCCCATCACAGCCCACAAGGCACAGGCCATGCCTCAAAGAGGCCCGGACCCACCCAACTCA
Source organism: Oryctolagus cuniculus (assembly GCF_051225735.1). NCBI lineage: Eukaryota > Metazoa > Chordata > Mammalia > Lagomorpha > Leporidae > Oryctolagus > Oryctolagus cuniculus. The sequence continues at coordinate 128,685,648 of NC_142869.1, read as the reverse complement.
CACATCAGCCACAGCCAGAATCCAACACTGTTCTTTTTTTTATTTTTTTAATGATTTGTTTATTTGAAAGGCAGAGTTACACAGAGAGAGAAAGAGAGGCAGAGAGAGAGAAAGGTCTTCCATCCACTGGTTCACTCCTCAATTGGCTACAATGACCAGAGCTGAGCCGATCCAAAGCCAGGAGCCAGGAGCTGCTTCCAGGTCGCCTATGCAGGTGCAGGGGCCCAAGGACCTGGGTCATCTTCCACTACTTTTCCAGGCCACAGCAAAGAGTGGAGCAGCCGGGACTCACACTGGCACCCAATGGGATGCCGGCACTGCAGGCAGCGGCTTTACCAGCTACACCACAGCACCGGCCCCCAGCCCTGTTCTGAGAAAGCCCACGTGCTCTGGGAGCACCACTGAGAGGGAGGCAGCCCTGGGCGGATGAAACACGAAGTGCAGGTGCAGCTGGCAGCAAACAACAGGAAAGGAGCTGGCCTCAGAGAAGCAGTGACTCACCAGGACACACTGTGGTTACAAAACCAACTGAGCTCTGCCAGACACTCGCTCTCACTTTTCTGTTCCTTCCTGCCCTTCCACTCCCTCTTCTCTGGGTTCCCTGAGGCCATTCTGTTCCACCAAGCTCCTCACTGAACCCAGCAACTCCATTTCTGCATGGACCAAGGGCTCTTGGCAGCTGGGAACATCAGCTCCAGCCCCAGGCCTCCCACAGGACCAAGAGGGACAGGCTAAACGGCACACCTGAGCCTGCAGCCAGCCAGCCTGCATATCTGCCAGCTCCCCGGTGTCCTGGTTCAACCCTCGGCTGCAGACTGGCACCTCAGCCGCCCTCAGCAATCCCCTCACTGCACCTGCCAGCCTGGCCCCAGGGGGCTGACAACAGGTTTTCCTCAAAATGAAACCCAAGTTGGCTCATAAGGTTCCATCACTTTCTTCATATGGACCACACTACAATTCAAGAACGCCCTTGTTTTTAGAAATCGTCACTGAGAATATTTAGAGGCAAAGGGCATCATGTCTGCAATTTACTCTGAAACATTTTTTAGAAAAAAGTTATTAAGAGAGAGTGGGGCCAGCACTGTGGTATAGTGGGCTAAGCCTCTGCCTGTGGCGCCAGAATCCCATATGAGTACCAGTTCTAGTCCTGGCTGCTCCTCTTCCAATCCAGCTCTTGGCTATGGCCTGGGAAAGCAGTGGAAGATGGTCCAAGTGCCCAGGTCCCTGCACCTGCATGGAAGACCTGAAAGAAGCTCCTGGCTCCTGGCTTCAGATTGGCTCAGCTTCGGCCAGTGACACCATTTGGAGAGTGAATCAGCCGATGGAAGACTTCTCTCTCTCTCTCTCTCTCTCTCTGTAATTCTACCTCTCAAATAAATAAATAAAAATCTTTAGAAAGAAAAAAAAAGGAGAGGGATGGGGGAAGGAAGAGGGCAGAGAAAGCAAATGTGCTAAACTGTTAACATTTTAGGGACTCTGAGTAAACCACATTGGAAATTCTTTAAACTGTTTCTACAGTTTTTCAATAAGCTTGAAATTATTCCCAAGACAACCTCACATAAAGTTGCAGAAAACTGGGGATAAAATGAGTTTTAAAAACCTATTACTGGGCCGGCGTTGCGGCTCACTAAGCTAATCCTCCGCCTTGCGGGTTCTAGTCCCAGTTGGGGCACCGGATTCTGTCCCAGTTGCCCCTCTTCCAGGCCAGCTCTCTGTTGTGGCCAGGGAGTGCAGTGGAGGATGGCCCAAGTACTTGGGCCCTGCACCCCGTGGGAGACCAGGATAAGTACCTGGCTCCTGCCATTGGATCAGCGCGGTGCGCCGGCCACGGCGGCCATTGGAGGGTGAACCAACGGCAAAGGAAGACCTTTCTCTCTGTCTCTCTCTCTCTCACTGTCCACTCTGCCTGTAAGAAAAAAAAAAAGAAAACCTATTACTGGAAAACTAGTCTTCAAACAATATTTGATACTTTGTGTGTCTGTGTGGGTGTAAACTGTTGAAATCTTTACTTAGTATAGAGTTGATCTTCTGTATATAAAGATAATTAAAAATGAATCTTAATGAATGAAATGGGAGAGGGAATAGGAGATAGGATGGTTTGTGGGTGGGAGGGTGGTTATATGGGAAAGAACCGCTATAATCTAAAAGTGTACTTTAGAAATTTATATTTATTAAATAAGTTTTCTATTAAAAAAAAACAATTACTAGGGCTGGCACTGTAGCGTAGTGGGTAAAGTCGCCGCCTTCAGTGCCAGCATCCCATCTGGGTGCCGGTTCAAGCCCCGGCTGCTCCACTTCCAATCCAGCTCTCTGCTATGGCCTGGGAAAGCAGGCTTCAGATAGGCACAGCTCCGGCTGTTGCAGCCATCTGGGGAGTGAATTAGTGGATGGAAAACTCACTTTCTCTCTCTACTTCTGCCTCTCTGTAACTCTACCTTTCAAATAAATAAATCTTTAACAAAAAAAATTACCAGGGATGGGCATTGGGTGCAGCGGTTAAGATGCTCTTGGGGCACTTGCATCCCATATTGGAGTGCCTGGGTCCATTTCTGTCTCCAGCTCCTGACTCAGCTCCCTGCTAATGCGGACCCTTGGAGGGGACAGTGATGACTCAAGTACTTGGGTCCCTGCCATGCATGTGAGAGACCCAGATTGAGTTCCCTGCTCCTGGCTCTAGCCTGGTCCAGCCCCTGCTGATGCAGACATTTACAGAGTGAATCAGTCGATGCAAAATCATTTTCACAGCCGGTCTCCCACATCAGACCCTGGAGGATGCAGCCAGTGTCCTGTGCAGATCTGCGGCCCAGTTGGCGTGTTGTTTCCAGCTCTGTGCCCAGTATTCTGCTGCCGGAAGAGTATAGAGTGGTGCCAGGCTGCAGGCACTCCCTGTGGGACAGGGCAATGAGGCACCTGCATATGAAATCCTGAGTGCAGAGCTGTCCAAATGCAGTCTGCAGCACTGGGTGCATACGCTCACTGGAGGTGCCCCACCTGGTTCCCCAGGGCCCACTGGTCTCCCCTGTCATCTCACGCACTGGCAGCAGACGCACAAGCTTGGGAGCTGGCTCTCCAAGAGGCCAACTTCCCTGTGGGGAATTTGAAATGAACTTGAACAGGGAGAAGACCGGGAAGCCAAGGGCAGGGACCAAGGAGGCGGGGCTGAGTCTGCATTGGAGGGAGAGTCCCTGGGAGTGTCTGAGGCAAGAGGCCGTGGGTGAAGGGAGCAAGTGGGCTGCGTACGCAGAGACCCAATTCTCCAGCTGCCACCAGGGAGCCAGCACTGCAGGCCTCCCTCAAAGGCCCCCATGACCCCCAATCCAGGAGCACTTATGCCCCCTGGTCAGCCACTTCTGGGCACCTCCTTTCTTCTCTGTTTTCCCATCTGCAAAATGGGTGTACAGCCACCACGAGAGTGTTCTGACAGTTTATAAGCCTCTAGTGCTAAACCTGGTGCCACACCACCTTTAGTTCTCCCCATGAAGGTTGCCCAACATGGGCTGTGGTAGATGCTGGCGTGACCACCCAGGTTCCCCTGCAGGGAAGACAAACCACTCTGAGCTGCAGGGTGGGCTGAGGGCAGTCAGCCCTGGGCTGTGCTACGGGGTGACCTCGTTTTGGCCATGCCCCTGCTGCTTGGCTGCCATTCAGGGACTAACAGGCAAGGTGATACAAAGGTCTGGCTGCCCCGCCCTACACAGGGGCGACTCTGAAGCGTGGTCTGGCCTGTGGTTCCTGGGGAGCCCTGCTGAGGCCTCCTGGGAGACTGCCTTAACTTCTGCATGTGCCCTCCTGCCCCCTGCCTGCACCCCCTTCCCACAGTGTGCATCTCAGATTGTGGCTGCAGCCAGCTGAAGGTTGGGACACATTTCGGGGGCCAACAGGAGCAGATGCTCTCCTGGCAAGGAAGCCACAGGACCGTGCCTCTCTGCGCAAGCTCGCAGCCACGTGGCAGCACGCTGGAACAAGCAAACATCCTCGGGCAGGTCAATTGTCCTTAATCGGTGGACTCAGAAGCTAGGTCCTGGGAAAGTGGCTGCAAACAGACCCACCTGGTTCCTTCCGAGCCCAGCTGGCCCAGGCTGAGGGCTTGCACCTGAGGGCGGAGCTTCCCACACCATTGGCGGGAGCCTGGGGAGGCAAAGGGCCCCTCTGCTCTTGTCCTTTGAGAGGCCTCAGCATTTTCCAGAGCTCTCAGGCACTGCAGCTTCCGTGGGGATGGACAATGGAGAAAACTCACTGGCCTTTGCCTGGCATCACTGCCCAGGATGGGTGGTGCAGGCGGGCAAGGCTCCATCTGGGAGGGCCTGCATCTCTTGGTCTTGCCAGCCCCCGATTGTGCATGAGCAACCAAGAGCATTGCCAATACCCATCTGATACTGGAAGAAAAGGCAGGTGGGTGAAGACGAGACAGAAGCAGTCTGTCTACTGCAGGCAGTGACACTCCAGGGCGGGTCCCTCCTCAGCCCAGAGACGCATTTCACATACTGTGAAATGAAACACCTATGGAACAGGGCACAGCTGCCAGACTTCCCACAAAGAGAACCCCCATGGCGTCACCTCCATGACTGGAAATGACAGAACAGAAACAGAGCATCCCACGGCAGCATCCACCACCACCCCTGAGCCCCCACCTCCTCCAGAGACGGCCACACCCCTGACACTCACGGCAGTCAGTGGTCACAGCCTTGCCTCCCCACTCAACTTCACCCACTCCACGCCCTCAGACACCAGCTGCCGCTTCTCCCTGCCCGAGACCCGTCCACACCACACGGCGCCGTCCTGTGCTGCTGGCTGGGTGTTGGCTGGGCTTGGTGGAGCCTGCTGCTGCCCCTGGTCCCAGCCCGGCTCGTCAACACAGCAGGGCACTGAACCAGTCCCTGAGCCTCCTGTGCCTGCGTGTGAATGAAAGTGGTGATTGCTCTGGAGGACCTGCAGCGGGGCCTGGCACACAGCTCCTAAAACCCTTTGTAATCTCCTGAGCCACAGGGGCCCTACGAGTTTCTTCTGTTCCGATATTCTCCTGACACAGAGCTCCCAAATCCCCTGTCATTTCCTGGGTCGCAGGAGTGTCTTCTGTTCTAATGAGGTGCCCTTGACTGGGTTCCTGGATGGGGCTGCTCACCAGAAAGACCAAGCCGGGATCAGAGGCGTGGAGCCTTCCGCCCTGTCCCACATTCCCTGGCACGGGGAGGGTGGCCGATATTGAGTTGATGGTGATCCCACCTGTGTAATGCAGCCTCCTTGAAACTCCGCAGAGGATGAGGGTCACAGAGAGTCCAGTTTGTCCAGCATGTCCACACGCCAGGCAGTGGCCTGCTGCCAGCGGCACAAGGACAGGAGCACCTGCACCTGGCACCCTTCCAGACCTCGCCCTGCACCTCTTTCCACCTGGCTGTTCATCTGTGTCCTTTATCAGCCCCTTGGTCAATGTAATAAACCTCTAAATATAACCAGAGTGTTCCCCTGAGCTCTGGGAGGCATCCTAGTGAATTATTGGGGTTGTGCAGAATCCAAGCCAGACAGCAGCTGTGGGTGACCTGGGGCACTGGAAGTGAGGAGCACAGCCTGCGGGACTGAGCCCTTCCCCTGGGGCCCCAGCACTACCTCCAGGTAGTCGGGGCCAGAATCCGAGGGCCCAACACATCGCATCGCTGGTGTCGGGAGAGTAAGAGAATCGGTTCAGACAGGAAGCAAGCATAGAGCCCAGAAAACACCTGGAGTACCTGGGGCCCTTCTCAGCCTGGATGGGACACCAGGTCTGTAGCTGCCTTTCTGGGGGACTCAATTTCCCCAGCAGGAGCACTGGCAACCACAGAAAAGGCGAGAGACGCTCGGAGGGTCCCCCCGTGCCTCGCAGCCCTGGCATCCTCAGTCACCTGGGGAACGTCCATGTACACCTCCCTCCCTGCCACCCCAGTGTGGCCCCTGAGGTCAGCAGCGCTCAGCTCTGCCACATTTTTTCTGTGCAGATTTGTAAGGACAGACGTGAAGACTGCCAGCCTGGGTGACTTCCAGGATTCCTCACAGCAGCACCAACCATAGGCCAGTGCCGCTGAGGGATGGGATGGACTCCAGCCGTGGCCATGGCTGAGACAGGTGGGAGTGGTTCCTTCTGCCCAGGATTCTCCACCCAGGGCCTTTCAGCAGTGAAACAGGCCAGGGAGCCCTCAGCCCTGCCTAACAGGGGCCTCTGTGTGCCATGGCCAGCCGCCCTACCCTAGCTCTCCCCGTCCCCCCACTACCTCTGTTTTGTACACAAACACCCACCTTGGGCACTGGAAACCTCCAGGCCCGGTTTCTTTCCTGCAACAATGCACTTTTTTCTTAAAGGCATCAGTGAGCATTCCTGGGTTTGTGAGACCCAAGGAGAGTGTTGGAGAGGTGGCAGGCCACAGCGTCCCTAAGAGCCACGCCCAGGGCCTGGCAGCCCACACTGGGGCTCTGAAGGACCACTGGCAGGAAAAGGAGTGAACAGTGCCATGGGACCCCCAGAGGCCAGCTCACTGCCGACCTCTCTCTTTTTATGTAGCTGTTATCTTAACACGGAATTGCGTAGTGGCTCAGTGCACTGGGGTCACCTGGGGTCAAGCAAACCCTTTCCTGAGCAGCTTAATGAACAGGGCCTGGCTTCCGCTTCTGCCCGGGTGGCAGAGGGAAGGGGACCCGCTGAACGGCTTCCCCAGACCATCAGCCTGCGAGAGGCCTGGGGGGACCAGAAGCCCACTAGGGCCCAGAGGAACAGTCGCCTGTGTGTGGCCCCAGGGACAAATGTCCTTTCCTCAACACAAGGCAGCAGGGCCTGCAGAGGGCCATTTGCAATGGTGGGAAAGATGCCCGTTCAGTGACCACAGGTGGGCTGGGGAGCCAGGGTCCCACGCAGAGCTGAGGTGTACCAAGCTGGTACCACCACCACGCTCCTCGTCCCAGGGACACAGATGGGGACAGCCCTGCAGGGAGGACGGCTTCCAGCTCGCCCATCTCCCTCTGAGGGTGCAGTGGGGACAGACAGGGATGGCCAAGGGGGCATGTGGTCTGTCCCGCAGGCAGCCCCACTCCCCAACTCTGAGCCTGGGGGAGGGGCAGCCCCAAGCCCCCCAGACGTGGAGACTCCTCCTTCCTAGCTCGGAGAGGCACTGTGGCCAGGAAGCACTTGCTCCTTCCCATCAGCCCCACCACTGCCTCCCCAGGGCTGCAGGTGCAGCACAGCACGGGGAAAGACAGATTGGCAAGAGGAAAAGGGCCTCTGATTCCCTTGGGGCTTTGATGCGGTCTGAATGGGGAGGGGGCGGCGGGAGAGGCTCGCAGAGAGCAGAGGAGGGCCCCAAGAGGATGGACGGGGTGGCAGACAAGTCAGCAGCTGCAGGAGGGAGCCCGCTGACACGAGCTCCTACCCTGGGCACTTGACTTCTCTGCGGGCAGCAGTCCAGCTCCCTGCTCCCAGGAGTCCTAGAGGGGGAATTTACGACTACTGAATTCTTTGGGGAAATGTTTTTTGGGGGGAGGCTCTGCTTTTTAGGCACAGAGGAGAAAAACAAAAACTGATCACCTCTCCATGGCACAATATTCTGGGTCCCTCAGAAGTCTACAAGATCCACGTGGCCTCCCTGATGGGGGCGCCCTTCCCAGCCCTCCTCACACTGACCTATTCGACAGTCTGTCTATGCACGGGCTGCCCATGCGCTGTCCCCTGCCCCTGCACACCGGCTTGTTCCCCGCCAGCCCAGGCAACGCCTTCACCAGAACCTTCAGCTCCCTCCACACACCCCCGCTATGCACCACCTTGCGGTCATTTACTCACTCAACAAACACTCCCTGGCAGGTTTCTCAATCTGTGTGCTCAATCTGTGTGCTCTGGGAGTTGCACCCACTGGAAAGACACACAGACACCTGGTAGTCACAGCCCAGGCACAGGAGTCCAGGCAGTGACAGGGGAGGGCTGGGCTCCAAAGACAGCTGTGAACAAAGAGAATGGAGGAGAGGAAGAGGAGGGAAGAAGAGAGGGAAGAGGAGAGGGAGGGATCGAGGGAGGCCCACTGCCCTCGGGCCACCTTTCTCCTCTCTGGACAGGGCCCAGCCCCTCCCCCCTACCCCACACACCCTCTGGAGTTATCAGATATTCCAAGAGCTGTTCCTGCATGATAAGCTTTCTCCAGATAACCCCCTCTCCCCTGTAAATGAGTTTAAATATTGATCCGCCCAATCAAGGCAGGTTAATATTCAACCAGGTCCAGCACGGGCAGCCCTAGGGTGAAGCCATGGGAGGTAAGGAGGGTTGGACAGCAGGGGGCGCAGCCTTCTCCAAAAACTGCTCATTCGGAGGCTTGAGATGGGGGCCACCTCACCCCGGCGGGCTTGTCTCCCTGACCATCTGAGGGACAGGGACGCTGTCCAAGCCCAGAGCTCATGCAGACGCCACTGCCCTGAGCACTCTGCTCATCCTCGTGCAGGGTCCCCATGCTGCAGGAACCCCCAGAGCCACACCCGCGCACCTCACACTGGCGGGGCTGGCCCTTGCTGATCCTGCAGGACCCTTAAGGTATGGCCCGCTGAGTAGTCCTGCCGGGGCCCATCCTGTCCAACACCGTCCAGCTGGGATCCACAGCCTGCCTGACAGTACACATGGACTCACAAGCAGTAATGGGGGACCGCACAGCCCAGGACTTGCCAGGATTCAGGAGAAGTCGTTGAGTGTGGCAGCTGGGCTGGCCTTGAGCAGACTGCTGGCCAGTGGGCTGGCAGCCTCCATGCCCACACCCAGGAGGCCCCATCGGCAGCCCGGGTCAGCTTCCCCTAAAGCGAAGATGGGTGGAGCTCAGAACTGCAGCCCAGCCGGGCAGACTCAGGGTGACCTTGGTGCCAGCAGACCTCAGCCTTCTCTCCTTCCCACCCTTAGCTCACACTCTCTCCATCATGAAGGCTCATTTCTCATGAGAGGAAGATGTTTCCAGGCCAGTGGTTTCAAAGTGTACCCCCTGGAAACCTGTTGTAAGTGCAAATTCTCAGCCCCCAACCCCCACCCTGCCCCTGGCTGGAGGCTGTATGGGTGGGGACCCAGGGCTGTGTCCTGCCAGCCCTCCTGGAGAGTCTGGTTCTCGGCTGGACCTCAAAGTCACCTACAGCCAATGAGCTGCAGATCTGAATGTAATCTTCCTGTCTCTCACGGGTTCACTGTGTGCCAGGGCCGTTCCAAACCTTTAACTACCTTAAATTCAGCCAGTACACATTGCAGTCCTGTGAGGCAGGCATTCATCCCATTTTCCCAGATGAGAAAAGAAGGCACAGAAAAGTCACGTAACCTTGCTCAAGGTGACAAAAACAAATTAAAGCCAGGCACTGGCAATGGTGAGCCATTGCACCAGGGGGTTCAGCCAATGCAGCCCTTGGATTAGCATCACCTGGAAATGTTCTGGCTTTACAGCTTCTGAGACCCCAGCTCAGAACCTCTGGGCGCAGAGCTCAGCCATCGGTTGATCAAGCCTCCAGCTGATTCTGATGCAGTTCAAGAAGTGCAGCCCAAAAATGAGATGTCCCACTGCACTGATCCCAAAAGCCTGGCTGGGGAATGTCTCCTGGCAATGACCCACCTCGCAGCGTGGCTCCGTGTCTGCCCACGGGGAGACAGCCACAGCGGCTGTGCCTCCCAGGCTCCCTCTCCGAGGGGTGCGAGGGAGCTGTTCTGTCTCTGTGGCCTCCGCACCGGGCCACCCTCTTGGCTGCACCACACCACTCCTATGACTTCTGGTTGCGTCTGGGCCCCTGGGGAGCCAAGGCTGCACAGGCCAGAAAGACAAGCAGGTGGGGGCTCTGGTCCCTAATGGCTCTGCAGCGTTGGCACACTCCCGGCCCTGAGCTATGAATGTACAGGGTTGGTGTTCCCCAGTGTTGTATTGAAGCCTAAACTCCAAGGCCAGGCACTAGGAGGTGGGGCCTTCGGAGGGTGAGTAGGTCGTGAGGGTGGAATCGTCATGAGTGGGAATAGGGCTCCTGTATGAGAGAACCAGAGGCGCTCATCCCACCGTCCCAGTGAGGGCCCAGTGAGAGGCGCTACCTGTGGGCCAGAACTACTGAGTCTACCGGCACCTTGATCATATCCTTCCCACCCTCCAGGACCTGATAAATAAGTTTCTGTTGTTTCATAAGCCACCCACTCAGCACATGGTGCTTTGTGTCAGCAACCCAAGGGATTAAGACACCCAGCATGCTCCTCCTCGGGTTTAGAGTCTCCAGGACGGTTTCCCACACTGCTTAGAACACGCATGTGCACACGCACTGCATGAGGCCATGCCAGTACAGCCAAAGGGCAGGGCAAAGCCAGGAAGAACAGGCCAGGCAGACCACCGGGCAAGTCAGCACCTGCACTGCCAGAGAAAAACGAAACAGAGGATTCCAAGTACTGTTTTGTGAAAGTCTTTTTAAATTGAGAGGCAGAGAGACAGAGTTCCCACCTGCTGGGTCACTTCCTAAACACCTGCAACAGCCAGCCAAGACTCCGGATTAAACCTGGAGCCAGGAATGCCACCCAGGTCTCCCATGTAGGCGGCAGGGATGCAGCTACTTGGGCCATCATCTGTTGCCTCCCAGGGTCTACATTAGCAGGAAGCTGGAGTTGAGAGCCAAAGCAGGGCATTGAACCCCGGGATCTTAACCGGCTTAACCACCAAGGCAAACACCTGCCCCGTGAAATTCTTACTACTTGGGTGTGTACTGTGTAACATTGAAGACTCCTGAGAATTTTCACGCCATCCACTTGAATCCCCCCCCACACACATACACACCTACTGTGGACATCACTCCTGCGCCCCTACAACAGGCTTCTTTGGGATCCTGGAAAACCCAGCTGTTTCTCGCCTCTGAGCTCTCTGCTGCTCTACATTTCTTTTTTTTTTTTTTTCTTTGTGTGTGTATGTGTGTGTGTATGTTTAAGATTTATTTTAATTTATTTAAAAGGCAGAGTTACAGAGAGAGGAACATACACACATACACACACAATCTTCCATCTGCTGCTTCACTCCCCAAATGGCCACAACAGATAGAGCTGCGTCAGGCTGAAGCCAGGAGCTCAGTCTCCTACATGGGTGGCAGGAGCCCAACTACCTGAGCCATCACCTGCTGCTCCCAGAGTGCACATCAGCAGGAAGCTGGAATCAGGAACAGAGCCAGAATCTGAACCCAGGCACTCCAATATGTTGTGGGCATTGCCAGCAGCATCTTACTCACTGAGCCAAAAGCCCACCCCTGCTCCCATGTTCACCTGGGAGCCTTGACCTGAGCCTGGTTTGTGCGCCTTCAGCCCCATGTAGACAGGTTGTATTCCTATCTCACAGACGAGGAGCAGCCTGCTCAACATCACATGGATGCAGGACAGCAACCCACGACCCGAAGCCGCTCGCTCTGCGAATATCCTCTGCTCCTCCCCGGGGATGTGCAGACAGGTGAGACGGGACTTAAACAGAGTGTGTGGCCATCTGGGGAGTGAACCAGCAGATGGAAGACCTCTCTCTGTGTCTCTCCTCTGCCTCTCTCTAGCTCTGCCTTTCAAATACACAAATAAATCTTAAAAAGACTAGTGTTAACTCAGAGTCAGAGCATGGTATGGTGGGTGCCAGGGCCCAGAGGGAAGAGGAGGGAGCCAGTGTTCAGGGGATAGAGACTTCTGGAGGTGGATGGTGGTGATGGCTGTGCAAGAATGTGAATGCACGCACCACCACTGAACTGTGTGCTTGGAAACAGTTAGACAGCCAATGCTATGTTTGCTTATTTTACCCAACTTCAAAAACCAAACTGGAGACCTGAGTTGCAGGGGCTTCTTACAAATGAGTTTTATTTGCATTCTGACCCAAGCACAGATCCCACACACAGATTTCTCATGTGCACAATGGAACAGTAACAAGTGCAAAATATGCGATACTCCAGGTACAAAATGACATGGCAGGAGGACAACTCCAGTCTCCAGAACCCATCGCACCCACTGGGCCCGGCCCGATCAACACCCCACCACCTTGAGAAACGAATCACCCAGCATGGAAAAAGGCGGGCAAGTTACATCCTGATAAAAGAGGCACCACTTTAAATACATGCACATTAGCGGGACACAGGAGCCTCACTTCCACCCTGCGAGAGGGCTGGCAGGGCAGCAAGCAGGTCTCACAGAGGCTTCCCAAGCCCAGGTTGTCCTGCCCACCTGAGCACATGGTCTGGAGCCAGGGCCCACACTGGTGCTTATCCAGGTCAGTATGTTAGCACCTGTAGGACCCTGGCCTGCAGCCTGAGCTATGGGGAGACTCTAAGGAGACTCTAAGGAAAAGCATGGAGCCCAGAGCCTGGCCTCAGCCCAGGCCACTCCTGCAGCCGCCGTCTGCACCCAGCGGGAAGGCAGAGAGGGAGACAGAGGCTGGATGAGCTGCAAGTGAGCGGCACCGCCCCAGCTGCACACTGGGCCACACCGCCTGGAAGTCCTGCCCTGCCAAACTCTGTCCAGGAAGCTGGCCCTCACACCCACCCCACAAAGGCAACCATGGTCCAAATGCCGTCCTTCTTAGGAGGCAGGGCAGCAAAACATGTGGGAAGGGGCTGCAGGTCCCCAGAGAGGCCAGGAAGCCCTCAGGCCACGGGACACTCCCTGGCAGTGAGGCCAGGCTGCTACTCCCAGCGTCCAGTGACGAGGCCACGAGGCTGCCACCCGCAGCAGCTGGGCAGCCCGTGAACGCTAGAACAAGCCGTGGCTCTGTCAGGCCTGGGGACCCTGGCCCCAGGGATTCAGGCCAAAGACCTGACAGCGTCCGGAAACGGGAGAGCAGAAGGGCGAAGAGAGAGAAGAAAGGGACTCCGCCTCCCCAGAGACACGGGGCGGGGAGCTCAACAGGAGGCAGCTGGAGGACCAGAGCCTTCCCAGGAGTGCTCGAAGCCACCCAGGAAGCGGCACCCTCAGCCAGCAGAGGGCTCCGAGCCCGCTCAGCCGAATCCACTCCTGCTTCACCGCGCAAGCAAACTGCTGCTTCAGGAGTTAAGGAAGTCCTTGCCATCCGGGACTTCCGGCAGCCAGCCCGGCGGGGACAGAGCGTGCTGGAGGAAGGCTCTGTGGCTGGCAGACTGCCTCTGTCTAGCTCTAGGGAGGAAACAGGCTTTAAGGGCCAAGAGGAAAAATCCATACGCTGGCATGACAGGAAGCAAAGTTTCCACCATTTTTGAACTGATGAACTTAAAAATATACAAAGTATTTTGGGGGTAATATGGTTCTACTAATGAGAAGAGTGGGGCTTTTTTGGGGGGGGGAGTATTTTACCTAACTGGGTGCTAGGAGAGTGTTCCCCATCATCAAACAGGCACAAACGCACCAGCCCCAACCCGAGGAGGCAGGGCAGATGCTGGTCACTGCAGAAGCCACTCTTTTTGAAGAAAGTCTAGAAACTCCACAGAGAAGAGCCTTTCTGTCCCCTACAGCCCACCAGGCCTCCTGGGGATGGAGGGCGTGAGGACCCCTCTGGAGAGCGGGTGGTTTGCTGCCTGCACTGGCAGCCCAAGCTGAGGCAGTGACAGCTCCTTCCCACCCCCCACCCCCTCCAGCTGTCCCGCACAGAGCCACAAATCCACACCTGGGAGTGACTAGCCAGGGCCTCTGCTCTAAAGGCCCCAAACAGTAAGAGGGGAGACGGCTCTGGGCCTTGGCATGGGAGCTGCCACTCAGATCTGTCACCTGTCACCCAGCAAGGGCAGGCAGCTGATGGGTTGGATGGGTGGGGGGCATGTACAGGTGCCTTTGCTGAGTTCACGAGTCTCAGGGATCCCCTAGATGGGTCCCAGGAGGGGACTCCAGGGCCCTGCCCTTTACAGGCATTGGGAAGGATGGGTGAGCACAGGGGAGCTATAGACATTGCCCACTGGCCAGTCTGACTACTGAGACCACAGAGTCCACACCCCCAGGGGGAAAGGGGCCTGCCAGGAGGCGGTCGTGTGGAAGACTAACTCCAGGGACCTTGCTCTCAGGGCCCTGGCAGATAGATGCTAGCTGTCAGCACTGCTCATCTGGCTGCAGGGGCCCACTTAGGGAGCACAGAGTCCTACCCAGGGCAACCTAACATAACCAACTCCAACAAAGCCTCTGCAGGTGTCTCCTAAGATCCAAAGGGGATCAGTCGGCAACCCAGGGAGCTTGTCTTCTCCAGCTGCGAAGGTGGTTCTGAGCCAGAGGGAGCACTCATGTCCACACCCGTGCCTACGTGAGCATGCATCTGGGAGGTAGCTGGTGGGGAGCACCGAGGGGCCCTGGAAGTGGGCTGACGGAGAGCAGACCACACTGGGAGCTAGAGAAGATTCCCAGCCGTGTCAGCATGCATGCAACCTTGCCACGCAGGAGCACTGGCAACACAGCCAGGACACGCACAGACCAAGGCCACCTGCCCACTGTGTGATTTTGATGCAGAGAAGGGGAGACTCTCTGCTCCTCAGATTCACCCCATGACCGCTGGCACAGACTCCCCAGGTCTCCTAGGGAGGAGACAGAAACCCAAAAGTGGTGAGCAAGGGTCTGGGGCCCAGGAACCCTCTGGCTCCTGTTCCCTTTCCTCCTCCTGCGCCTCGGGTGGTGCCAACATTGGATCCCTGAGCCCCTGTGCTCCTCTGCTTCCCCACCTTCCCGGAGAGCCCAGACATTTCTCCCTCTGCTCCAGGACAACAGCAAAAGAGGCTTTTCCATTTATTTCAATCCGTTAATGATTTTCAGACCGGTCACTCAGGCCAGCCCCTGAAGCAACACTGGACTTGGAAACTTGTCCCACACGGCTCAGCCAGCTCCAGACGGCTCCAGGTGAGCCTTCTCTGGGTTAATAGCTCTGCTTAAGCGGCCTGAGGTCACTGGGGCAATACTTGACCTTTGTGTAGGACCCCAAGCCAAGACTCTGAACTCTCTGCCCCATCCCTTCCACCCCTCCCCCTGACCCCTGACCCCTTCCCCCAAGGAATCCCATTGTTCTCCCACTCAATGGCTTCAGTCTAAGGTGAAGGTGCAGCCTGGTAAACAGGAAACGTTTATCACAACCTTGCAAACAGATGCTGGCCCCACGCTTCAGAACTCAGCTTTGGGCTTTGGGTGCAACTCTACAAGCAGAGCAGCACACGGCCCCTCTTCTTTCCCTCTGGGGTCCCCTTCAAAAGGCTGCTGTGGCCAAGCAGAAGCCACAGCCTAGGGCGCGTCAAGGAGGGGAGGAGCCACCCTTCCCCATAGCAGAGTGCTATGGCCTTTCTGTATCTCAATGACATGAGAAGTAACGCCCATAGCTTTCTTTCGCAGACAGGACAAACTGCTGAATCATGAAGCTCTGACATTTTGGGACCAAACTACCCTGTGTACTCTTCTGATACTTATCATTTTCCATTGCTTTGTCAGCTAGAATATGTCACCACCACCACCTACAGGAAGCAGATGCCAGCACCCATGTCACAGCATGCCAGAGAACAGACTCTGCTAACAGCAAATAAGACATAACCAAATTTATTAATGACCGTCTTTTGGAATTCAGAAAAATAAAAATAAAAATTTAGAATTTAAATCTCTCCTGGCATCAGTTGGCCCGGGTAGTGGCATCTCTTGGGTGTGGTGACCAAGGTCACCACGAAGGCTGGAAGACAGAAAGCCAGAAGGCCCACAGTCAATATGAGTTCTGGGTCTTCCAGTGGGTGGTGGGACCTCAAGTGAATTGTTCATTTCTGTGGGACTGAGGTTCCTGCTGATTCAAAGAGGAAAGGACTGGTCTTGAGCTTCCTCTAATGTGTAGAGCTGGAATATGTACCAGGAAGGACTGCCGAGCACAAGGCAGGGACATGGCCCAGTGCTGCTGAGACAGAAAGGGGAGACGGCAGCAAGAATAGGATGGGAAGACCATTGTAAAAACGGTGGAACCAGAACAGGACTGAGTTTTTAAAAAACGGTGGAGGGAGCTTCCCAGTGACATCAACATGTCCCCAAAAAGAGACGCAGTCAGGAGCAGGAACCTTCAGCAAAGGTGCCCAGACAATTGCACAGGTGGGATTAGTGGATATCCACATGCAGAAGAACGAGCTGGAACCCCCGACTCCACACCGTACACATGTACAAAAATCAGCTCAAGATGAATCAAAGATCGCTGTGAGTGACAACTAATACTACAAAAATTCTTGGAGGAAAATACAGGCATAAGTCTTCTTGACCTTAAGTTAAGTGATGGTTTCTTAGATGTGACACCAAAAGCACAAACAGCAAAAGAAAAGTCTCTTGGATATCAACAAAAGTGCAAACTTTTGGGCTTCTAAGGACACTATCACAAAAGTGAAGATGACTCATAGGAGAAAATTCTTATAAATCATACACCCAATACAGGGCATGCATATAGGATATACAAAAAATTCAGACAATTCAGGAGAAAAAAGACAAAAAGACCAACTAAGAAGCAGATGATGGATCTGAATAAACATTTCTCCAAAAACAATGCACAAATGGCAAACAAGCTCAACACAAGTACCTATCAGGGAAATGCCGACCCAAATCACAGGGAGGTACCATTTCATACCCACCATGGCAGTACAGCCAAAAAAAGACAGATAATAGCAAGTGTTGGTGACACTGTGGAGAAAATGGAAATTTACACCCTGTGTGTAGGAGTGCAAAATGGTGCCGCTGCTAGGAAAAGCAGCCTGACAGGTCTTAGAAAGCTAAACCTAGAGTTACCACGTGACCCAGTCAGTCCACTCCTGAACCTGTTCCCAAGAAACAAAAATAAATGCCCACAAAACTTGTATAAACATTCATAGCAGCATTACCTGTAAGAGCCAAAGAGTAGAAACAATCCAAATGTCCATCTGCTGATGAGCAAACAAAACGTGGTACATCATACGATGTAGTGGCAATAAAAAAAAGAACAAAGTCCTGTAAATGCTCAACACGGATGATTCTAGAAAACATGCAAGGGAAAGAAGCCAGTCACAAATGACCATGTTGTAGGATGCCATATACTGATATGTCCACAAGAAGGAAATCTGTCTACAAAGTAGATACCTGGTTGCCTGTATCTGGAGGAACTGGGCAGAAAGCAGGGAATTTCGAGCCAAGAGGACAATAAAAATGTCCAAAAATTGATCATGACTCTGAGTTGATTGTGATTCCATGAATTTTGGTAAAAACCATAGAACTGTACAAGGCTACTTCAAAATGTTCACTGAAAAACTGAAATATTATTCAGCTATAAAAAAGAATGAAATTCTGTTGTTTGCAGCAAAATGGACACAACTGGAGGACATCTCCTTTAGTGAAATGCAAGCCAGACACAAAAAGACAAACAACCTGTGGGAGCTAAAATTAAAAAAGAAAAAAGGCCTATGTGTATCAGTATTGTTGCAAATACACTTTTGTGAAACTTTGTTTTATGCCTTTGTCAAACCAATGGTTAAGAATGTACACCATGGGGCGGGTGCTATGGTGTAGCAGGTTAAGCCACCATCTGCAGCACTAGCATGCCAAATGAGCACTGATTCATGTCCTGGCTGCTCCACTTCTGATTCAGCTCCCTGCTAATGAGCCTAGGAAAGCAACAGAGGATGGCTCAAGTCCTTGGGCCCTGCACCCACATGGGAGACACAGGAGAAGCTCCTGGCTCCTGGCTTTGGCCTAGCCCAGCCCTGGCCGTTGTGGCCATCTGGGGAGTGAATGAGCAGATGGAAGACCTGTCTGTCTCTCCCTCTCTCTACTCTGCCTTTCAAAATAAATACACCTTTTTAAAAAAAGTTATACTATCATAGTTTTAATGACCTGTGATTACTTTAAAATGTATTGTCTATGGGTGAAATGGTCATCTTTCCATTTGATTACTGTTTATAGCCATTGTCTATAAATTCCCACTGAATTAGGGTGTCGTTGCTTTTTACTTGTTAAAATTCTGATTCAGGGAAGTATTAAGCTATTTCACTGTAATGTAACTTAAAAATGTCATCTCAGAAGCTAAAAATAAGAAAGGGAGAAGCAAAGGGGATAAGAGGGAGATAGGGGAGGGAGAGAATATCACTATATTCTTAGAATTGTATCTATGAACTATATTGAATCTCTTAAAAACTACTTAAAATAGAAAATTTTTTTTTTAAAAGATGTTTACCTTGGTGCAAAAAATTTTGGAAATCAATGCAGTTTTTCATAACATGCATTTTTTGAAGCTGCCTTGTACACTCCAGTGGGTGAACCGTGTGGTGTGTTAATTATACTTCAGTAAAAGCTATTAGCTCCCCCTAGAAACAAGAGAAAGAAATCCAGGGCCAGTCTTCACTGTGTGGGTACACCTTGGCTACTGACCCCACAGAGCTGTTTCTGCTGCTAGAAATGGCTTCTTTCATATGATAAACTACTTATCACCATCCTATCACTCTATCATGCAAGTGGCTTTGCTCCTCTGGCCTCCATATTCCCGTCTGCAAAACAAAGAATACCTGGTTCTGACAATCTTTGAGCCTAGGACTACGTTACAAGGGTTTGGAAGGTGAAGCTGAATCAGCAGAGTCCTAGTGCTAGGCCACAGGAACCACAGGCAAGACAAAGACTAACTGCTGAGTCTACCATAGTTACTGATATTCAAACGTCATCTCAGGTAGGCCATTTAGAAAGGTGACACAACCATTCCAAGGTAGGCAAAATACCCTCAACATCTCCTCTGCGATTGCAAAAAGGTCAGAGTGTACATGAGGCGTCCCACAGAAAACAAAACGTCCCTGAGGAACCTGGCAAATTTAGCAGTGAAGAACTAACGTCTTCTCTAAAGGGGATTTTGTAAGTGCGTCCAAGAGGGCCTGGTACCATGGTGATAGTCAAGCTCATCTGATGATACAATGGAATGCTCCCTGCCTAGTCCTCCTTGTCCTTGATTGCTCAGGAAATAAAATTATACTAAAGTAGTTCCAGAGGAATCATTGTTCCCATCCCTGCAAATGGGCTTTTTCCACAACTCCAGCAGGCTTTAGAACACCCAGCTGTGTGGCAAGTCGTACACGTACACCAGGGTGCCCACCACGCCAATACAGGGATGGAGACGAGTGCAGCTCTGGGCTTGCAGCAGCAGATCCTTCGAAATGAGGGAGAAGTGAAGTAGCAGAAGGCACACGATAACCGCACGCCCATCCCATCATTCAAGACCAGCACAGCTCACTGAGAAGGGAAGCAAACAGGAGGATGGGGCAAATCGCCTCCATCGAGTCCGCGGGGCTGGTCTCGGAGCCAGCAACCAGAGACGGGGTAAAGGGATGGGGTGAGGCGAAGCCTTCTGCAGGGCCAGTGGAGCAATCAGAAGGGACCAATGAGGTGGTACCGAGATAGATACCCAGTGAGCCTTCAACTAAGAGGCAGGAGGCCCCACTGTGTCCCTTTAGAATATGAGGGCTAGGAAAAAGAACAAGAAACTGTCCAAAAGCTGGAGGCCAGGAGTGGGGGGAAAAGATCCATTGGCTTTCTGCACACCAGACTTCGTGTCCATGGGCTTCTGCTGGTTGACGGTCTGTGGCTTCCATTGCCTGTGCAGGGTCCTTCCCAGCTCCAGGTGGCCAGTGAGGCTGCAGCTTACATCCAAAGGCATCTGTGGGGCTGGGCGCTGGGAGGCAGGTGCATGTCCTACTTTTGCTCAGAGCCCGCATTTCAGGATGACATGGTAGCCGTCATTGCTCTCAGCTGCATAAGAGAAACACTGTGCATATTTCACAGGAAGAAAGGTGCATTCTTGCCATACTCAGGGGACCCGAAAGGAATGCTGGTAGGCTACTGGCAAATAAGCCCAAATAAGCCTCAAGGTTGAAGAAAGGACCTATGTCCAAGGAGCTTTGGGCAAACTGTGGTTCTCATGGATGGAACAGCCCCCAGACTCCTAAAGGCACTCATTGGCTACAACCCACAGAACAAGGGGGAAGTGGCCTTGTGACCATTTGGGGTCTGTGACCCACCCACATGGGCCCAAAAGGCTCCACCCTCAGCCCCTGGCTCTGAGCGAGGCATCGCTTCAATCAGACAAGAGACAGTGGGCGGGGGAGTATTACCTTTTAATGTGCTGAGGGTAAAACAAGATTCGTCTTGGAAATTCTGCACCATCTGAAAGGCAAGTGAGAGATGGCATTCCTCAACATTGAGCTCGCCATTTATGTGTGGGATAGCAGAGCCTGGGGCAGCGTCTGCACAAACGCAGGAGCCACACGTGCCGAGAGAGAGCCATGAGAGAAAGACAGACAGCAGCCTGGGCAGGGATGGGGACGCTGCCACGGAACACAGGGCCTCGGGGTTAGTGTTTATGCTGGCTCTGCTTTGCCTTAGTAACTGGGTCATCCACTCTCTGTAATGGACACGCAACAGGAACACACATGTGGACGCAAGCACCCCAAATCCAAAAATGCAAAATTCAAAATGTTCAAATGATAATCAAACAGTCTCCAATTTGGGAGCATTCAGGGTTTTTTTTGCTTTTTTATTTTTAAATATTTATTTATTTGAAAATCAGAGTTACAATGGCCAGGTCTGAATTAGGCTTAAGCCAGGAGCCAACAACTTCATCCAGATCTCCCATATGGGTGGGAGGGGCCCGAGCACTTGGGCGGTCTTCCGCTGCTTTTCCCAGGCTCATTAACAGGGAGCTGGATCAGAGATGCAGCAGCTGAGACACCAACTGGCACCCATACGGAATGCTGGTGTCACAGGTGTTGGCTTCACCCACTACTTCACAGTGCTGGCCCCAGGCATTCAGTTTTTAAACTCTGGGATTAGGGATGCTCTACTGTAAAAATCTATGCAAACCTTCCAAACTCCAAAACAAGTCCAAGTCTGAAACAAATGTTTCAGATAACAGATATTCAACCTGTAATAGTAGTAAATCAAAAACCATTTAAACTTTTTTTCCCAAAAAAGTCACACATAGAATATGTATGAGGACAATACACAAGGAATATGCCTGTGTCCGCAGCCATTTCCGGACATGGACAACGTGCCAGGGCTGCTTGACGAACTCCCCGGGGACCTCGGACAGCAGCCTTTTTGTTCCTGTCTCAAGGTCCACCAGTGAAAGGGTGCTGTTTCAATGATATGCACAGAGCAATGGCCAGGAGTGGGCAGCAAGAAGCAGTTCACGGACTGGACAGGAATGACTGTGCACTTTCTTCTAAGAGACACGTGCCCTGGGAAAACACCTGCAAGTGTGCACGGAGCAGCATCGCTGTCTGCAGACACAGAACTTGAAAGCAGCCCTGGTGTCAGTCAGCAGCAGGCATCTGAACCACGCGTGTCACCCAGCCACACCCCTCCACGCACGCAGAGTTCAGCAATGAAAACACCCAGTCACAGAGGACTACACCACTAACTCACTTACGTGAAGTTTAAAGCAGGCAAAATTAAATGACATGGTGAAAAGGAACAAGGAAATGATTAATACAAAATGCAGACCAGCGGGAGTGGAAGGGGAATAACAAGAGCCTAAAGGGGCTTCCAATGGAATATTCTAGTAACCTGAGGGCACGTGTGTGGGAACGTTAATGATGTTTGTTTTACACTGCACAAATGCGGTGTACACACCCCACTTACATATGCTGTATTCCATAATATACGTGTAAAGAATATTGAAATTACACACATTCATAAACACACACACACACCCAGCACAAAAGCCAAAGCAAAGAAAGCCAGCTGATGTTGTAAGGTCTGCTCTGGATTACGACCCCAAATCTTGCAAATCCA
This sequence comes from Oryctolagus cuniculus, assembly GCF_051225735.1. NCBI lineage: Eukaryota > Metazoa > Chordata > Mammalia > Lagomorpha > Leporidae > Oryctolagus > Oryctolagus cuniculus. The sequence goes on along the minus strand of NC_142869.1, from coordinate 128,663,933 downwards.
ACCACCTGTGGACCCCTGCTCCTCACCACTTGGGCCTAACGAGGCATGAAGTGCACTTATTCTATACTGTCGGCCTGTTCCATCCAGGACTCCCTGCAGCCCAGCCACATGGGCTTAATCAGTAACTCCTTTGTTTAATTAAGTGCCCTTGCACCCCAGGGGCCGGCTCTGTGGCTGGTTAGCCTGCCTCCAGCCCTCTGGGCAATTAAGAACCAAAGGTTTCCAATTGATTCGGGGTTACGATGCAAGGAGACTTTGGGGAATAAGAATCGCCTACTTAGCCAAGGTGGCATTTGAGCCCTGTTCTCTGCTTCACTTACTTCACGGTGACTCTCGAGGGCACAGGGCAAGCTGAGGCAGGATGTCCCTCAGAGATCTGTGAAACTGCAAGGGTTCCCCATATTCTTGGCTATTGTCTTCACAAATAGAAACTCATTCTGCAATGCAAAGTGACAAGGCTTCCATGCCCCACAACTGCTGGTGGTTCTGGGCTCCGGCTCCTTCCCGGCTACTCTATAGGAGGCTCTGGTCCAGAGCCCTGGGCTCCATTCTCCTCTCCGAAATGGGGGTGGGGAAAAAAAGTCGCCATTCCTAAAGTCTAGTGGAGTTTAACTGCATGGAAGGAAGCCTGAATTGGTGGATCTTTGTCATGTGCTGTGAACACCCACACCTGCACACACTAGGGCACACACGCTTACTAGGAACTGCCTGGCACAGCACATCAAACCTATTATCAACTCTTCTAGGAAGAATGAGGACAATAAGGGTCTTTCACATTTCCCTTCTGCTGTTCCATCTCTTGATGCCCTCATCCTGATGACGAGTCATTTCTTAATTAAAGCACCAGGGTGGCCAGCGCTGTGGCGCTGTGGGTTAAGCCTCGCCTGTGACACCGGCATCCTCTGTAGGTACCAGTTCGAGTTCTGGCTGCTCTGCTTCCAAGCCAGCTCCCTGCTAAAGCACCTGGGAAGGCAGCGGAGGATAACCAAGTGCTTGGGCCCCTGCACCCAGATGGGAGACTCAGATCAAATAAAGTTCCAGGCTCCTGGCTACAACCCGGCTCAGTCCTGGCTATTACAGTGATCTGGGGAGTAAGCACATGGAAGATTTCTCTCTCAGTCTCTATAACTCTGCCTTTCACAAAAATGAAATAAATCTTAAACACACACACACAGCAGGAAAAAACCACCTAGCCACCCTTGAGGATTGAGATGAAACACGAGGGGAACGGCAGCCCGATGACAAGTGACCAGATTACTACCAAGGGTGACTACTTATGAAACACAGATTCCACATTCCAGGCCCTAGGAGGTTTCAGCACCACTTGCCCCCCAAAGTAACAAGCACCTGGCAGGCACACTCACTCTCTCTCTCTCTCTCTCTCTCTCTCTCACACACACACACACACACACACACACACAAACCCTGCTGAGTCTCCCGGCCACTGGCTCTTCTCTTTGATCCTGATCATAACCCGCCTGATGGCTGTAACCACCCCCTTTGCAGATGTTGAGGCGGAGGCTCAGAGAGGTTTGTGATTCTCCCCCGGCCGCTTAGATACAGGGGCGCAGCTCTGGGAGAGGACACCAGGGCAATACCGCAACCCACGTCTCCTGTGCCTTTCCCAGCCTCCACCCCTGCACCTGTTCTCTAAAATCCTTTCTAGGAAACTTTCCATTTCTGGAATTGACCTGGGCCCTGCTGGGGGCTGAGCTGGGGATTTCGGGAGGAGGTGGGTCTCGTGCTGCTCAGAGCATGGGTCCCACGGCCGTGCTTCCTCCTTCCTGGCTGAGCCACCTGGTGCAGTTCTCAGCCCGGGTGCCTCAGTCTGTGAGATGGGCCACAAGGAGCGCATGAGTCACTGTGAGAACGCCGACGACAGGAGCCAGGACAGCAGGCACTCCGACGCTGGCACTTGCTGCTCGCGTTATATGGAAGACAGATCCAGGACAGAGCAAGCCTCTGAAAGCCTCTGCTCGGGACACGCGTGGAAGGCCTAACTCGTCAGCAAGCCCGGCCAGTGCCACAGCAGGCACTGCTCCAACAGCACCTGAGCCCTCTGCTGCCCCCGGCCTGGGCCTTGCTCGGCCCGTGTTGCCACAGACAGACCCAGGCAGACGGCAGCTCCTCTGCCCTTCATGGAAGCCTCGCTCTCACCTGCAAGCGACAGCCTGCCACCTTTCTCTGATTGCCACAGCCCTGCCTGTAAGCACTGTGGGGACAGGGGTGCTCCGGTGCCTGCTCAGCAACCAACCAAGGGTGGGGTCAGACCACTCAGACCCACATGTGGCCCCACAACCTCAACCCTCCCACCTCATGGCCCGGCAGGGGGCCACAGGCGAGCAGGTGGCATGCAGATGAGATGCACAGGGCACCTTTGTGGCCCAGCGTCCTGGTGCTCCTGCCTGCTCAGCTCCGAGCTCTGTCCCTCACCTCGTTGCTCACTACCACGTGGATGCCCGTGGGGCCCTGCCGGTACACACGGTGGATGTGTTGGGGGGAGATGCTGTACAGATTGGCGATCTTCTCAATCAGCTCCAAGGTGGTCAGCTCCTCCAAGAAGATGGCGTGGTACACTGCAGGAGACACAGCATCCTTCTTTGTAAACGGCCAGCTAAGCACCATGGGCCTGCCACCACACCCCCACCGAGAACCACTGTGCAGGTGCTCACGCCCGTTGTAAGGGTGCAAGGGGCGCCCGGAAGCCACACAGCTGAGGGTGCCACAGCAGGCCCCTGCAGCCATCCACAGGCCGACAGAGGCTGGGCCCAGCCTCTTTCCTCCTGTTTCGGTCTCTCATGGGGCACTGGTAGAAAATGAGGAGACTCCTGGACCGTCAGACCCAGTGACATCCAGATGGGGGTGAAGTGGAGGCTGGAGCGGTCAGTTTCCAATGTGTGGCCAGATGCACTCCCACTTTGAGAGGGAGGAAGAAATCTGTGTCCCCGTCTCATTCTTTCCATCAGTGGAAGACTAGCTGGCTCACAGCAAGTTCTGCAGGCACCCAGCATGCACTCAATCATAAGGGGCCTCAAGTTCCTCAAAACCAAATGCATCTGGCCAAGTCCTTAAGAAGCCACTTGAGACATCTGCATCCCATACAGGAGTGCCTGGGTCTGAGTCCCAGCTCTGCTTCTCTTCCAGCTTCTTGCTAATGCACACCCTAGGAGATAGCAGAAGCATGGCTCAAGTCCTTGGATCCCTGTCACCCATGTGGGAGACCAGGATGGAGTTCCCAGCACCTGGCTTTAGCCTGGCCCAGCTGTTGTGGCATCTAGGGCATGAATCAATGGATGGAAGATCTTTTGCTGTCCCTGTCTCTCTCTCCTTTTCAAAGAAATCTAAGTAAATTTGGAGGTCAGCATTGTGGCATAGTGGATAAAGCTGCCACTTGCAACGCTAGCACCCTGTATGAGCACCAGTTCAAGTCCCAGCTGTCTATTCTAATCCAGCTCCCTGCTACTGCCCTGAGAAAAGCAAAGGAAGCTGACCCAGGTTCTGGGGCCCCTGCTACTCTCATGGAGACCTGGAAGAAGCTCCTGGCTCCTGGCTCCTGGCTTCAGCCTGGCTCCAGCGCTGGCTGTTGTGGCCATTTGGGGAGTGAATCAATGGATGGAAGACCTCTCTCTCTCTCTCTCTCATTCTTCCAAATAAACAAATAAATCTTTTTTAAAAATACAAAGAAATGTAAATGAATGTTTAAAGTAAATGGAATGTGATTCAATGTGAGGTCCCCAAACCTTCCTCAACTACGGAACATTTGGCTCAAGACAACATGACTGGAAGCAGGATACTGTGAAAGCACACACCTGGGGTGGCTGCTCTGCAGGGGGTGGCAGAGGTCATGGCTCCTGCCACACAGCAGGCTACCTGTCCTAGGGGTCAGACAAGCTGACCCACTGTCGGTCCGACAGAGCAGAGCCTTGGTGCCAACACCAAGCCTCTCGTCCAAGACTCCTTTCTTCATCAGAACCCTAACAGTGCTTCTCTTTGTCACCTTTTCTGAGCCAGTTCCTCTTCCTGATTTTCCTCATAAAACAAACAACAAAGCTAACAAGACTCTAGGCTGCCACTGTTGGCCTTTGCCCCAGTTGTCCGGGGCTGCCAGCAGCGCGGAGTTGAATAGGAAGCCGGCCAGCAGCGTGTACCTCACCACTCCTGCCCCGGGAGCTGTGTGGGGGTAGACAAGCTACATCGTGGGCGGTCCTGGGTTCCCATTCTGCCTCTGTGCTCACCAGAAGTGAGACCTGGGACAAGTGACCCCTCTCGAGCCCCAGGGTGTGCTGGGAACCCCATGCTGTGCTGCAGCCGCTGCCCCAAGCAGGGCACACAGTTGGCTGCCGCTTCCTTGCCTGTAGGAATCTGGCAAACATGGACTCCCTCTCCTAGGTTGACCACCTAAAGCACGGATGAGGGCCCGGACACTCACACCTGTGGGAAATGCAGAGGCCAGGCTGGGGCTCGGGAAGCTAGGCTACAGGGCCCACAACTCACCGCACAGGCTGCTGTCTCCGCTGGCCTCTCGCTTCTGCTGTAGGGGCACCCGGCTCTGCTCTAGCTCCTGGCAGACATAAATGGTCATCTTCGGCCTCACGTTCCTGGCAGGACAGAGGAGATAAATAGCATGTACAGCAGACCAGGCGCTATCATGCTGATCACAGTGCATGCCCCTCCCAGGCCCTGCAAACTGCCCCAGAACACGAATCTCAAGAGGCCTCCCCAGGGTGATGGTAAAAGCACTTTCTCCACCTTCCCAGAACACGACTCACACCAGCCTCATGCAGCCTGGCCACACCCACCTCCCAGACAACTGACCCTTCCTGAGCTCTACAGATATTCCACCTGTTGCACAGCCCACAGCGGGCAGATCTGGGAATTCAAACCCAGGCCACCCTCACTCTAAAACCGTGCTGCCTGTAGGTGACCATTAAAATTTAAGTCCACTGCAATTAAAGGAAAATGTGTCCATCCCAGTAATTAAAGTGCTTTGGGACCACAGGTGGCCAGAGGCTCCTGGACTTGACCACGTGGCCGTTGAAAACAAACAAACGAAAAAACACCACGGAGGCTCTGCTCCTGAGAACGGCCATGGACACCAAATGCCCCGTTGCAGCCCAGGAGGTGGTGGCCCAGAGCCCAGGACCACAAAGCACAGGAAAACCTGGGCAAGCAGCTCAGAGACTAAGATCTAGAGGCACCCTCATGCCTCAGTCCCAGAAGAGGCAGGGGCCTCCAGGTGGGGCTGCCACAGCTTGCTCGGATTCTCACTCCCTGGCTCCAGCCCTGGCCCTTCTCACTCACTGCACCTGCCCTGCCTCCTGGCACCCACCACCCAGCCCACTCACGGAGTCTGGGCTTGCTGGCACCCAGGCCGGGAAGCAGCCTCCAGCCGGCTGCCGGAAGTCAGTACCCACCTGCCTTTGATGGCGTTGAAGAGCCGGATCCCATCTGCAGGACCACAGATCTGGACGAGATCATCTCGGGACATCTTCAGCAAGTCGGCCCCTAGATGAGAAAACACGGCTGCCCTTCAGGTGGAGCACAGGAAAAGGACTCCAAAGCCATGCACCTGTAGACCCTACATGGGAGGTGGGGAAAGGGAAAAAGCCAGCCCCACTCTCAGGGGACACCAGCCATTCCAGGGAAAGGGCAATGGTAAGGAACCAAACATTACCAGAAGATGTAGCCCACATGGTACCAGAAACCTGGTGCTCACAGTGTGGGTGGACAGAAGCCAGGAGGGCCTCATACCTGTGCCTGCCCTCTTCCCCGCACTTTGTTGCTGTATAATCTATGCATATGTGTATGGACTTTATCAGCACGTTGCCATGGCGACACCCACAACTCTTGGTGCACAGAGGCATGTACCTCACTGGAGGCTAACACCTAGGCCTCGTTTCATAAAAATACCACAATTCACATGTCCGCTGTTGGTGGGCATCAGCAATGCTGTCATGAGCAGCCTCTAGGAGCTTTCTCGCGTATGTCCAGAGGGCTGGGTCCAGGTTAGACAACTGGGTCACAGGGCACGTAAGCATTTGGCTCTAGACACTGGCCAATGGCTGCCCAAAGTGAGGCAAACCTCTGTACAATCCACCAGCAGTGTGCAATGACTGCCCCACATTTACAGCAGCATGGGTAGAGGGCTGGCTGTCCCTTAGGGCCAGAGGAGACTGGGAAGTTAAGAAGGAAGTGAGGCATGGGAAAGCTGGATTGAGCTCCTGGCTACCAGGTTTGGGCTGCCCTAGCTCTGGCTACTGTGTGTATTTGAGGTGTCAAACAATAGATTATAGCTAGCTATCTGTGTCTCTGGCTCCCTACTGAAGGGCTGCCCTAGCTCTGGCTACTGTTGTGTATTTGAGGTGTCAAACAGCAGATTATAGCTATCTATCTGTGTCTCTGACTCCCTACTGAAAGAAAGGAGAGACAGAGACAGAGAGGGAGAGAAAAGATTTTTAAAGATTTATTTTATTCATTTGAAAGGCAGAGTTACAGAGAGGCAGAGGCAGAGAGAGAGAGATCTTCCATCCACTGGTTCATTCCCTAGATGGCCACAGTGGCCAGAGCTGGTCCAATCCAAAGCCAGGAGCTTCCTCCAGGTCTTCCCATGTGGGTACAGGGTTCCAAGGACTTGGGCCATCTTCTACTGCTTTCGCAGGCCATAGCAGACAGGTGGATCAGAAGTGAAGCATCCAGAACATACGGGATGCTGGCAGTGCCAGCGGCAGCTTTACCAACTATACCACAGCACCGGCCCCAAAAGTTAGTCTTTGATTACATTAAGTTGTTACAAACTATCAAGAAATGTTCAGTCTAAAAAGTGATAGAGTACATTTTGAAAACTTGTTTATGATATGCCTCGTGATGCAGAAAATTGAAGTTATATTGTGCATTTTAGGTTTTATTTTTGTATTAAAATTCTTTCTATATGATAAAAAATAAAAGGAAGTAATGGGCAGGCATTTGATGTTGCAGTCAAAAGACTGCCTGGGAGGTCCAAGTTGGAGCATCTGGGTTCAAGTCCTAACTCTGCTTTCCATTCCAGCTTCCTCTTCCTGTTAATGTGCACCTTGGGAGGCGAAAGCAGATGGTTTAAGCACTTGTGTCCCTGTCACTTGCAGAGGAGAGCTGGATTGAGTTCTGCATAGCCCCGGCTGTTGCAGGAATTTGCAAAGTGAAATAGTGGGTGTCTCTGTCTCAATGTCTCTGCCTTTCAAGTAAATACAAATTAAATAAATAATTACTTCTTTTTTGAAAAGATTTAGTTATTTATTTGCAAGGCAGAGTTAGAGAGAGAGAGAGATTTTCCATCCATTGGTTCACTTCCCAAATGGCAGCAACAGACAGAGCTGAGCTGATATGAAGCTAGAATCCAGGAGCTTCTTTTGGGTCTCCCCCATGGATGCAGGGGCCCAAGCACTTGGGCCATCCTCCAGTGCCTTCCCAGGTGCATCAGTAGGGAACTGGATTGGAAGTGGAGCAGCCGGGACTCAAACTGGTACACATATGGGATACCCGCACCACAGGCGAAGGCTTAGCCCGCTATGCTACAGAACCAGCCCCAATAAATCATTCTTTTAAGAAAAGAGGGATGCGAGCCTGGCTGCACCTTTCTCACAAGGGCTCTGCAAGAGCTAAGTGTTATGGGAAAGGTCCTCCCCTTTTCTCCCGCCACTCAGACATAGCTTTGGATATAACCCTGCAGGCTCCTATTCCACCAGGTATAAAAGCCAGCGTTCTCTCACCCATTCTTCCAGGCCCGGCCTGCATGTGCCTGCAGCACCTCCCCGACCTCATCTCTGCCTCACCAGGGTCCCCTGCTCTGTGACCACACCAGGCAGGTGCCCACCTTGTGACCTTTGTCCGTCTCCTCTGCTCAAACAGCTCAGCAGGCTCCCTCCCTCCCTCCTTCCAGTCTTTGCTCAAAGCCCCCACCCTGCACAGCCATGGTCAGGGGCACCTCGGCCCCCATCATACTACCCTGGAGTGGCAGTGCCCATGCCTGCTCTGAGTCAGAACTGCAAGAGGGCGGGGTCGCGTCCGATCCTCCTTGCACCCCCACCCCTAACACCAAGGCTGCCGGGATTGCTGAGCTGAAAGATGCACAGACGCTGCCGCAGGTGTCCCTGGAAGCAGCATTTCCCATCACTCTGACTCGCTGCGCCTGGCTCAGGGCTTCCACCAGCCAGGCCTGCAAAGAAGGGTCACCACATTCCGTCTCAGTTGCGGCCTCGGCGCCATCTCCCAGGTCCCGGCTCCGAGACCCACGAGCAGTGTTTTGTTAGGAAGGGTGCACTGACACCACGTTGCCTGGCTAAAGGGCCCTTCCCAGGCAGGCCAGGGCCCATCCTCCCCACAGGTGGGGAGACCTTGATGGGGTCACCCAGACAGTCCCCATGAAGCTGCACTAGAAACTTCCTGGGCAGCATCTTGTGTGGCCAGCCTGTGGCCCAGGGTCAGACACGGGAGCAAATGGCTTCATTCTCCTATGTGCTTCCTACCGCGGTGCCCAAGGGGCCCGGGGGCTGGGGCAGGTCCTGGAAGATACATGACCCCACTAGGAGTGTCCCTGCTGCCCACTCACCCGAGAAGCTGGCAAAGAGCCGGCAGAACTGTGAGAACCTGTTGCGGTGTAGCCACTGCTGGGCATCCTGGATGGAGGCTGACGGGAGCAGGTGCTGCAGGAGAGAGGAGAGGCCTTGAGATAGCCACCTGGAGCTCCCAGGGCCGCCAGCCACAGAGCCCGCACACGCACACTTACGTCACTGCCCAGGGGCAGGGTCTCCACTGGGTGGGTTGGGGAGCTGTTGCTGCAAAGGAAAGGAACAGACAATAAGGACAGACGGAGTTTCTAGAGGCAAGACAGGGGTGTGCCAGCTCCCACCTGGCTCCTGTCTATGTCAGCTTCAGGGATCATTATAAGTGAAACAGGTCAGCAAGAATTTCCTACGTAAGAGAAATGCAAACTGGAACCAATGGGTAATCCCTCAAAATCATTAGGTGACTGCTGGGTGCGGGTAGGAAGCTCACACTGCTCCAGCCAGCGAGGACCCCCAAGCCCACGCAGTCAGCAGCAGCAGCCACGTCCCTTGTTAGATCCTTGTGGTTCTGATCAATCCAAGCCGTGCCTAAAGGACGGGCAAGCTGACAACGGGGCCCGGGCTACACTGCAGTTTCTGGGACCCAGAACCGCACACCTTTCTAGATGCCCACAGGGAACATACAGAATGCCCAGACTTGAAGTTGAGAGAAAGGGACACGGTGAGATGAGTTCCAGAGAGAGAGCCATGATGACTGAGCAGCAGTGTGAATGCAGTTGGTGCTACTGAATGGGACGCTGGAAACTTGCAAAGGCACTGGCACTGGGGTGCAGCTGCTTAAGCTGCCACTTGCATCACTCACATCCCACATCAGAGCATGGCCGCTCCAGTTCTGATCCAGCTCCCTGCTAATGCGCCTGGGAAAGCAGTAGAAGATGGCCCAAGCGCTTGGGACCCCGCACTTTCATGGGAGACCCAATGGAGCTCCTGGTTCCTGGCTCCTAGCTCCTGGCCCAGCCCTGGCTGACGCAGCCATTGGGGAGTGAACCAGCAGATGGAAGATCTCTCTCTCTCTCTCTCTCTCTCTCTCTCTCTCTCTCTGTCACTCTGATTTTCAAATAAATAAATCCATCTTTTAAAAAAAAATGGTTAAGTGTGAAGTTATGTATATTTTAACACAATTGGGGGGAAAAAAGACCTTTGCAGGGATGAGAGGGTCCTCGGTCATCAGCAACTCTACGGTGGGCCAGGCTCAGCACACACATTCCTCCTGCCCTGCATGGAATGTGGACTACCCTCTTCTCAGTGGGGCAAGCTACCCCCCCAAAAAGGTGTCACCTGAAGACCAGGTCTGCCAAATTCTGAACATCTACCTGCCCTCTCAAGGGGACTCCTCAGCATGGCAAAGACAAGTTCACAAACCATCAGAAAAGCTGTGTCTGCTGGGCCAGAGCTGCACTCCCACCTGTTAAAGCTGCCTGGCCTGAGCTCGCCCTGCCTCCACCCAGCCCACGCTCACTGAGCCATCATGGTGCGACCACGGGCCAGGCCACCAGCCTGCACAGAGAGCTGCCCCAGCTCCTGCTTGGAGTTGCACGCCCCAAGCTCAGGGTGGGGACACTGAGAGGACTCACGTTCCTCCAGGAATATGGACGGGAGCTGACGAGACACAGGAAGGGCCCTACCAGCCACCCTGGCCATCCAAACAGCAGCTCCTCTGAGTCCACACGGTCTTGCAGGGCCATTCTTCCCCCACAGAACACTGCAGGCCACTTCAGGAGGCTGTCCCAATTCTCCCAGGGGAGCTCTGGGCTGCTGCCCCACAAGACAACATTGATTGATGTGATTCTGAGCACAGGTGCACAAGCATTAAACACAGCCGAGACTGTGACCCTGAAACCCGATCAGAGCCCCAGTGACAGAAAGGAGGACGGCTTGGGGAGAAAGACCAGGACCCTCAACTCCAGGGACGGGAGGGAGCATAGGTGGACGTACCCTTCACCAAGGCTGAAGCTGTTTGGAGAGCCATTGTAGCTTGGGGAGGGGGCGCTGTTCACCTGGTAGGCTGTGTCGGGCCACGGAGAGCACTGTGGGAGAGATGAAGCAGCTGGGTCAAGAGCAGTGGTCCTCAGGACGGCCAGTGGCCCTGGCAGGGAGAGCTGAACCGTGCTCCTCCCAAGTATCCAGCAACACCAATGTGCAAGACTCTGACCACTCAACACACAGCCTGCATTTACACAGAGCCCACAAGTGGCCACGGAGAGCACGAGAGCCACATTAGGGAGCCACACGCAGCTGCAAAGAGGACTGACGCTCTTTGAGTCACCCTCGGGGCCAGCAGAGCGTGAAAGGTGTCTCTGAGCATCCTTGACACCCAACCCACAAGGAAAACAGCATCAAAAGGGAATTCCTGGGTCTCAAGAAAAGAGCGAGCTCAAACAAAATGGGCCAGTTGCTCAGAGCAGCCTGCGTGGGACAAATGCGGCGAAATGCGTGGCCTGGGAGAACCGGGCCGTAGGAAGCTGCCAAAGGAAAAACAGCCAGAAAACTTCAATGTTAACAGCAACCTGCAGACTGGGCTTCCAGGCAGGAGGCACACTTGCCCAATCACCAGATCACCAGATCACCACAGCGGTCCTTGCCCTCGGGGAACTTCTAGCTCAGAAGCCAAAAACTAACCTGGGAGTCTCCCAAAGCAAGCAAAGGCAGACAGATTTTGCCTGCTGAAGGAAGGTGGCCAGACAGGGCCTTCATCTCTTCACTGCCTTGCAATGACGCCCTTGGGAGAGGACCCACTGGAAGCATTCCTGCAGGTTTACTGTCACTCACAGGACCCCATTGTGAGCATGGGCTGGAATTTGCTGGCCCTAAGCCCTGCAGCCCAAGGACGACAGTGGAGGAGCTGCTACAAGGAGGGGCCCCACTGGGCTATGCAACACACACACAAACACACACACACACACACACACACACACACACCCTGTACTGTGTGGAGGGAGCTCACTGGTACTTCTCCTCCCTTACAGAAGTCAGGGGAGGAGCAGAGAGATCAAGGGAGAGAGTGGTGTCGCCAGGGTGGGCAGGGCAGTGTGTGACACACCCCAGGTTGCACTGCCAGCACAGGCATGGAACAGGCATGGAAAGAAACTGGTCTGAGTTCCAGTCCTTACAATGTGGTCCTTGCATCTGCTGCTCTCCAGCCAGACAAGGGCAGGGCGGGGCTGTTCCCCACTGAGGTCCTCAGCCACCACTACCCTCAGCCAGGTGAAGTTCCAGGACACACATGTGTGAGTCACAACGTGAGCTCTTCTACCATTTTACTGCAAAGACTCCCCTGCGTGTGGCTATTTACACATGTGCGCACACACACACACAGGTGCACACGCATCCACGTTGCTGCTCTTAGCCAGGACAGGATCAGGCCACCCTTCTCTTTCATGCTCACCTAACACAGCCTTAACCCCACCATGGCCAACACCAATTGGATGTTCCAATTGCAAAACAAAGTGAGTAAGAGTTGTTCCAAAAAAATCTGAACCCAGAGCAGGATCTGGCCTAGCAATGAAGGTGCTAGAGTGGGATGCCCACATCCCATATCACAGAGTCTGAGTTAGAGGCCCAGCTCCACTTCCAGCTCTGGCCTCCTGCCCATGCACAGCCTGGGAGGCAGCAGGTGATGGTCCAGGTGACAGGGTTCCTGCCACTCATGTGGGAGACCTGGATTGAGTTCCTGGCTCCCAGCCTGGCTCCCAGGCTGTCTGCATGCATGTCTCTGTCTCTGTCTCTGTTTCTCCTTCTCTCGCTCTTAGCCTGTCAAATAAGATAAATAAGTAAAAAAAAAAAAGAGCCCAGTAGAAGAGGAGATGCTGGCTCTGACCCACAACAGGAAGCAGAGGAGCCTATGACATTCAGGACCTCAGAAGCACCCTGGGCGTTATGCTGCTGCAGCAGGCCAGCACAGGTGTCAGGGTGAAAAAGAAATGCATTCTGACATCTATTGCATCAAAAAAACAGCCGGCGGGGCCGGCGCTGTGGCACAGTGGGTTAAAGCCCTGGCCTGCAGCACCAGCATCCCGTATGGGGGCCGGTTCAAATACTGGCTGCTCCACTTGCAATCCAGCTCCAAACAAATGAGCCTGGGAAAGCAGCAGTTGATGGTCCAAGTCCTTGGACCCCTGCACCCACATGGGGAACCCAGAGGAAGCTCCTGGCTCCTGGCTTCGGATGGACTCAGCTCCAGCCTTTACAGCCAATTGAGGAGTGAACCAGCAGATAAAAGACCACTCTCTGTCTCTCTCTCTCTCTCTCTCTTTTTCTCTAACTCTTTCAAATAAATAAAAATAAATCTTAAAAAAAAAAAAAAAAAGGAAACGCCGGTGCCTACAGCCTCTGACTCACCCATTACACACCAGGCAGCCCCCCGACGTGAGGCCCTCCTCATGCAGAGCTGCTCCTGGCACCACAGCCTGAAACAGCAGAGCCTGCCAACAACCCCATGCCCACTAAGGGGCCATCTGACATGAACGCTGCACAGCCGAGGGAGGCGCTGGAAAGCGTTTTATGCAGGGGTGGTGAACAGGCTCCAGACGAGCCAGCAGCTGACAAGAGCAGGTGCAGAGCCGTGTGTCTGTGCAGACTGTTACACAGAAAGGCAGGCATGCAGCAAACACACGCATGAACTGGCTGCACGTGCAGACAGCATCAGACCAGACACAGGTTGCCCAGAGCCGGACAACTTGGGGGAGACTTTTGGTCACAGGCTGCCTGTACCTGTTCAATTTTGAACCTGTGACCATACAAACACAAATGGCCTAACTTTGGAAAGTGCAAATGCATTCACTCCAATGCAGCAGAGAGCTCTGAGACACCTCCCCTGGCACCAGGCCATAGCAGGCAACACACCATGACTGAATGGAGTTTCCCAGGGATCTAAGCTGAAAGACTTGCTCCCGGCACAAGGCTCCGGGGCTCTGCCTGGCGCGTCGGCGCACCTCTGTGAGGATAGTGGTCTCGTAGGATGGCTGGTACTTCTCCTTCTCTTGGGCAGTCCTCTTCTCCATCTTCTCCCGGTCAGTCTTCTGCTTGCGGTCAGCTCCCTTTGGCTGCAAGCACAGAAAGACCCATTAGCACACAGAAGGCCAAGGTGGCTCCTGGAAGATGACCCTGGGCCTGCATAATCCCACCCCATGCCAAGGCCCAGAAGGGTAGGCAGCCTCTCACCTCCCACCCTCAACACAGGGCCTGCCCTCCTGCCTGACTCTCTGCCCCACCCTGGGAGACTCAGTCTGCTATGGACCCCTCACCACCACCACCAGGCTGCTCCCTGGGAGAAGCTTGGAAAAGACCAGGGCCAACGCCAGAACCACAGAGAATCACAAGGAATTGCTGGGGTGCCCGACGGGGAGTGATGGGGTTGGGGTGGAGGGGTGGGGGTCCACAGCAGCTGCTGGGAGGAGTCTGGTTTACCCCCACAGGCTGTGATGTGTTGGCCATATTCTCAAGCCTTGTCTTCCCAACTTCAAGGACTCTAACCAGCCAGGATTCCCAGCCCTGGGGTGGCAGGGCTGACGGACAGGTGGGCTCTGCCCAGCCTGGCTTCAGCACACCTCGATCATCCCTTCTGTGAGTGGAGGCAGGTGGCCTCTCAGGGAGCCAGTTCTGTCTCTGCAGGAGATGCTAAGGCCTTTCCCCAGGGCACTGCTGGGGTGAGGCTGTGAAGCCTGGCAGGCCCTGGAGATGCAGAAAACAGAGCCGGGGGAGCAGCCCCATGGGGCCATGTGGGCCCCATGGGATCACAGGAGAGGAAGGAAGAGCCGGTCAGGGTGATGCCTACTTTTGCAGGCTGTGAGGATGGAGTGAAGGGACCCCAAGCCAAGGAATGCAGTGGCCTGAAGGAGCCAGAAAACAGGGAACCAGACTCTTCCCTCGAGCTCTGGGAAGAGATACAGATCTGCTGGGATCTTTAGCGCAGTGACTGGGAGGAAAGGAATGCACAGGGTTTTACGCCACTGACTGCAGATTTGCTGCAGCAGCAACAGACAAAAATACGGTGGAGGGGTCGACTTCCTGGAAGACTTCATGATCCCTAAGCGGGTTTCTGAAGGATCAGTGACAGGTACTAGCTTGTGCCACCCCTTCTCCCTCCCACTGAGCCAGCATCACAGAGCAGGGTGGTGCCATCCAGAGAGATCCTGGCCAGGGCTGCAACTCCTTTGCCCACAGGCCTCATGCTATCACCGTGGATGAAATGGGAGACGGGAGATGTGGTCTCCTGAGCAGACTCTGCCACTCCCACACCTGCTCTGACGGGCACATTCATCAAAATCCCTGGCAAGTGCTCCCTGGGCACCAAGCTCTGCAGAAGATGCTACAGACAGGGCAGTGGCACAGTCCTGTCTTCAGAGGCCACCTGTCTATGGGATACCACAGTGATCAGCCACTCAGCCACCGGGCTTACAGCCCTACCTGTGGGCATTCACTGGTCTCCCACCTGCGCTAAGGAAGATCAACACTGACCCAGCTTTCTCATTAATGAGCCCCCTGTCTGAAGCGACTCCAGCCCCAGCAGATGGGACTTTGCTGGCAGGTTCCAAGTTCATCTGAATGTGTATGAAGGGGATGCCAGGACAGGCACCAGAGCTGCTGATCAGTTCAATTCCTGCCGAGGGGTGGGGGTGGGGGCAGGGGAGGCCCTGCTCCCTGTCCTCAGACAGCTGCTGGAGCCGCCCAAGGTGATGGGGCTGGTCAGGCCTGCAGGGGACGAGACTGTGGGTCTGCTCAGGCTGCCCTCCTGGCTGGGGAATGACAGTAGCTCTGCTCCAGCCCTGCATTTCCCTGAAACCATGAGGGGAAGCAAGTCAGAGAGCTGACCACCATCTTCAGGAAACAATCAGTCCAGACTGATGAGATGAAAGCCAGTGACAGACGACTGCAGGGAGCAAGGAGAGAAAGGAATGTGCAGGTACCCCCCCCCCAAAAAAAAAGTGCCTTTCTCCAAGAGGCAGCCACTGCAGAGGGAAACAGGAGAGGCTCCTGGCCTCCAGGCAAGCTTAAGGGGATGCAGGTGTGAGCACCTGTGAGCAACCACCAAGTGCACAGAAAAATAAAACATCTGAAGATGACTAGTCCAACCATCCTGGCCTGACATTCAGGGGTCTCGACACTTCTGACAAAAGCTGAGCAGATGCCACAGGTGAGACAGGGACAAGGGCAGCCCCTTGTGCCCCCATGTGCAGCCCTGGCTGGGACTCTGGGAGGAAGTGCCAGGGTCAGCCTCCTGGGACCACCTCAGGCCCTCCTACCTTGAACACCTTGATCTGGCAGCTGGCTGAGTGCAAGTGCTCCGTGTACTCCCCATTCTCATTCTGCTTAAACGTGTCAATCTGCACCCGGAAAGGCACACCCTTCTCACCCCCGTGCTTCCGCGGGGTGAACTCCGTGCTGATACAGTGCACCTGGGAGGTGGAGGTAGAGTAGGCAGCAAAGTGAGCGGTACAAGGTGGGGCGGGGCTCCCAAGGGCTTCGCTCCACATGGGGGACTCCTTTTCTGCCTCAGCATTGCAGATCTGCCCCTGACTCCCTTGATTTCCCAACACCTCACGCACTCCATCAGCACAACGGCTCCCAGTTCCCCTGCACACAAAAGACACACCTCCCACCTCCGTTCCTGTACATGGAGGCCAGGCTGACTGGCTCCCCACAGTGCCTCCTCACCCAGAAACCTCTCCCCTGGAAAATCCTACAGACTTCAGAGCAGGGACCACAACACACCCCAGGCACTCTCTAGCATCCTGGTGTCAAGCACAACCAGAAGGTTAGAATGGTTTCTATATTTCTGGGAAGTCTGGGTTGACCATCCCTTATCCAAAATGCTGGGGACCAGAGTATCTTAGATTTCGGACTTTGGGGAGTATCTGTATAAGCTTCACCAGTTGAACATCCTTAAAATCCAAAAATCCTAAAGCCCAAATGCTGCAAAATCCAAAACTTTCTGAGCTTCATCTTGCTCGAAGTTCCAGCTTTTGAAGAAGTATTCAGCTAAGAGATTTTTAGATTCGGGATGTACAACCTGTACTTGCTACACAGAAGTCCTTTAATACACACGAAGACTTCTAAAAGTTAATAGAGAGGCTGGCGCTGTGGCACAGAGGTTGAAGCCACCACCCGGAATGCTGGCATCCCCTATGGGCAGCAGTTCAAGTCTCTGCTGCTCCATTTCTGATCCAGCTCCCTGCTAATGGCATGGGAAAAGCAGCAGAAGATGTCCCACGTCTTTGGGCCCCTGCACCCACGTGCAAGACCCGGAAGAAGCTCCTGGTTGTTGGCTTAAGGCTGGCCCAGACCTGGCTGCTGGAAGCCATCTGGGGAGTGAACCAACAGATGGGAGATCTCTCTCTTTCTCTCTCTCTCCCTCTCTCCCTCTCTTTCTGTAACCCTTTCAAATAAATAAGTAATTTTTTAAATGCTAATAGAAAATGTATATTATACTTTAATTCCCAGTTTCCCACAAACTTCTAAGGCCTCTGTGTATTTATTGTTATATACAATAATACTATTATAATATATTTTGTTATTGTAAGAATACAATAACATTGTAATAATTTTCAAATAAAATTAATGTTAAAAAAATTTCACTGAATAGTGACTGTGGATTGGGCACTATGCTAATGGCTTTCCACTGGTAGTCAGACTTGTAAGGTGGGGAAGCTAAGGGTTCCAGAGGAGAAAGAAACTGCTCAAGGACCCACAGCAAGTGAGAGACTAGACAAGGCCCTGGCCTTCACAAGGCCAAGGCCATGCCCTTGCCCACTTCCACCTTACTGAGGTATGTAAGAGCAGGTGCTGGATAATGAAATAAGTCATTCAACAATAGAAATTATAATAGAAAACATGTTTGCTTTTAACTTATTGATGCTGGGAAACACTGGTTTTTGTTGTTGTTGTTGTTGTTTTCATCTTAAATGACACTCCAAACCTTTTCCCCAGCCCTCATAACCCACGAGCTCTGTGACCTGGAGCGAGGCTACTGGATTCTCCCTCTCCAGAACAGGGGCCCAGCCAGGCCCTCCAGTGGGTAGCTTTGGAGAAACCACAAGCTGGACCCAAAGGGAGGACAGAGCCCGACCCCTCCTGCTCACCTGAATGAACGCTGAAGCCCTCTTTGCAGGGTCCCACAAAAACTCGACTGCGTTCAGCTGGGTTGGGCTGGCCCTGGGGTCCAAGATACCAACAGACAGTGGGATATCTGCGCACACACACACACAAAAGCGCAAGTGTCAGCCTCTGCCCGCACGCAGGGAAGGCCCCTCGCTGCAGGGCCACGAGCCGTCACCACGACTTGAAACGCCACAAGCGGGAACACGAAGTTCTGCACAACCCATGTGTCAGAAAGCCTGACAGCAGTCGCCCTGAGCCTCCTGGTCTTCCGTCCCACTTTGTTTGGCTGCAGGAAGTCTGCCTGCAGGTGGTCCCTGGGGCTGTGGGTACACACTCTACTCCCTGACTCCCCAAAGGCTGGGGGCAGCCCCAGGGCCCCCAGTGGTACCTGTCATGGTGGCCCCCCTTCCCTTCTTCAAGTGTCAAAATCTTTTCCAATTTGAGCCTTATCAGAGCTCCCTGAAGGCAGGCCTTTGCATTGTACAAGACTTTCACTTCTGAAAAAGGCCACATCCCTCATCAGGGCCAGGAGGAGCCTGGGGTCACCTCCGTGAGTGCCCAAGGCGTCCGCAGGGCAGGAGGGCTCTGAAAGCAGAGGGGCCCAGCCCAGGGAGACTCACCAATGTCCAGGATGCGGTCTCCCGGCCGGCTCCAGCGCCAGCCCTCCAGCTGCTGGTGCTCTGTGTACTGCAGCCGGCGGTCGTGGAAAACTACGCGGATGATGCTCTGGGGAGGGAGGCCGGTGGGGCACAGTTGGGTGGGGGGCCGAGGGCAGCTCAGGAGGAAGCTGCCACCCCTCCTGTGCCTAGGCAAACCTCCCCCCACCTGCAGGGCCCCTCCTCAGGATCCCGAGAATACACGCGAGAGGAAGCAGTCACAGCCACCGCCGGGTCTTCCAGGGCTGCTAAGGGCCCTACCTGCACTTCTGACCTCCATATAAACCCTTTGCGCCAGTCGGGGGAGTGACCCAAGGCACAGAGAAGTTCAGGGAGGAGAGTCTGCCTGGGAGCCCACCAGCCTGAGCCACGGGCTGTGTGCGTGGCCGGGCTGCCCAAGCCCCGCCCCGCAATGTGCTCCAGTGCCGGGGACAGAGCCGCAGCTCACAGACCAGGCTGAGCTGATGGATGTTGCCTCTCCCTCCACCTCCCCCACCCCTCAGCCACTCCTGAGGCCCCCAGCCCTCCTGCCCCAACCCCAGACACTCAGCCCCAACCAGCATCACCCACCCACACACACTGAGGGTGCTGGAGCAGCCCTTGAGGCTCACCTTGACGTATTTTGTGTTCAGATCTTGAAAATCTCCCAGCTTCCGATTCTCCAGCAGTCGAATTTCATAAGATTGACCTGGAGGAGGTGAAGGATACACTCTCTATTTGACTATTTGCAGACGAGGGACTCCATCAGATTAGCAGCCTTCTCAACAGCCCCTGTGCCTGCCCAGGCCCCAAGACCCAGAGTAGCAAAGCAGAGAAGAAAGTTCACGTCTGTGGACTGGTCCCCAAGTCCATCCAGCCCCAGCTCAGGCCATGTACCATGCAATCTTCCCTGGGACAGAATCCCAAAAAAAAAAAAAAAAAAGCCCTAAAGTGACAGAACACGGCTTCACATATCTTTACCGCTGCCCCTCACCCCTGCTTGGAGTAAAACACTGACCATACCCTTCCTGAGAGCAAGTTGGAAGGAATGGAGAGGCTGTTAAACATTGTCTCTAATGGCAGAACGAAAGCATTTCACCAGTTAAAAGAATGTCATGTATTTGAAAGGGTGTGGGGATTTTTGTTCAGTGAGATATAACCAGTGCAAACTGGTTAAAGAATATAAATGGAGCTGGCGCCGCGGCTCAACAGGCTAATCCTCCACCTTGCGGCACCGGCACACCAGGTTCTAGTCCCGGTTGGGGCGCCGGATTCTGTCCTGGTTGCCCCTCTTCCAGGCCAGCTCTCTGCTGTGGCCCAGGAGTGCAGTGGAGGATGGCCCAAGTGCTTGGGCCCTGCACCCCATGGGAGACCAGGAGAAGCACCTGGCTCCTGCCTTCGGATCAGCGCGGTGCGCCAGCCGCAGCGGCCATTGGAGGGTGAACCAACGGCAAAAGGTAGACCTTTCTCTCTGTCTCTCTCTCTCACTGTCCACTCTGCCTGTCAAAAACAAAAACAAAACAAAAAAAGAATATAAATGGAAAAAAAACCCACGCATAATATGAAAAATAAAAACCTTTAAAAGTATCTATGAATAACCCGAAGAAAACTGTAAAATACAGCTTGAATAAACAGGAGGCACCATGTCATAAGACACGAAGAGTGTGCAAATAAATACAAATTATGTCAACTTTTCCCAAGTCAATGTTAAACTACAATTCTAAAACACCCTGGCATATGTTGCAAATCGGTAAAGGATATTTTACAATAAGAGAATTACTGAACATTAGGTATCTGTGAGTAAGATTAGCTTTTCAAATATTTTACAGATTCACAGAAAGTTTCAAAAATCGTACAGAAAGTTCCTGAGCCCCCTTTTTCTGGCATTCCCCCACTGGTGACATCAGAACCAGGAGACCAACCCTGGCACAAAGCAGCTCATAAAACCACAGACCTTGCTCAGATTTCCCTGGGGGTTGTTGGGCTGTTCTCTCTCCCCCTACACAGCCCAAGTGTATGTGTATGTGTTTGTGTGTGTGTGTGTGTGTGTGTGTGTAGGCTGGTGAAATTTTATCACATGTGGAGATTAACTAATTTTTCAGTGTGCACATCCTCACCTCACAGCAAATTTCAAAGCAAGTTACTGGACCAGCACTGTGGCATAGCAGGTGAAGCCTCTGCCTGTGGCGCCAGCATCCCATATGGATGCCAGTTCAAGTTCCAGCTGCTCCACTTCTGATCCAACTCCCTGCCAATGCACCTGGGAAAGCAGCTGAAAATGGCCAGGTGCTTGTGCCCTTGCCACCTACTTGGGAAACAGAATGGAGTTCCTGGCCCCGGGCTTCTGCCTGGCCCAGCCCCAGGCATTGCAGCCATTTAGGGAGTGAATCTCTTCTCTGTTTCTCCCTGTCTCTCTGTCACTCTGATTTTTCAAAAGCAAATTTTTTAAAAAAATCTTTATATATATGTATTTTTAAAGCCAATTTCTTAGTGGTGAGGGAGGGAGAAGAGGGAGATGCTGATTAGGAAGAATAAGTTCAAGAGACTATTTTACAACATGAGCACTGGTTAATAATAACGCACTGTTGTTATTAACAGTGTGTTCTTGAAATTACACTAAGGGAATAGATGTTTTCTCATCACCAAAAACAGTATGCATGTGAGGTACAGCGTATGCTAACCAGCTCAATTTAGCCATTCCACAATGTACCTAGAGTCCACAATATCAACAGAATATATACAGTTTTTATTGGTCGGTTTTTCAAAGAGCCAATCCTTCAAAGTTTTACTTGAACTTCAAGGACTTATCACTCAATCAGGAAGAATCTTCTGAATCTCAAATCAATTGGGGGAGGTGGTAGGTGTTCAACTACAAAAACTTTATGTACATGCATAAACATAAAATGCCATACAAACAACAAACTAGGAACAGCTAGCTCATGCTAGCCATTATGTAGTTTTTTGAGAAAACACCAAAACCCCCTAGGAGCATGCCCCCCATTGGATTTCTGATGTCTGGCTCCAGGACCATGGGACTTGTCCTCTGGAGTTTGAAGTCAACACATTGTAGCCACAGGAAGTGAGTGCCACTCCCCCTGCTTGAATAGTTCAATGGACAAAAAAAGTACAAAATTAAATCTCGTTCATTCCAGACACCTGCTGAGCAGCACCACAACCCTAGGGACACTCGGTGACAACAGTGCATGCGTCCCAGAGCTAGCTCAGCATGGCTCCTGGAGGGGGCGCCCGGGGCAGGATGTTGGGGAACACGGACAGACCCAGAGGTCCTCCAGCACAAGACTGCTCAGGGGGCTGTGCTGGGAGCCTCGTCCATCACAAGGAAGAGGAGCAAACCCAGACTCCCGTCTGGCCCACTGGCCTGTCCCGATGGAACTCATGGACACATTTGACTTTCTGACAAAGCCGGACTTTAAGACACACTCCCAGGCTCCAGGGCCTCTTGCACCCCAACTGGTTCTTCCAGTGTCTTGAAGAGGAATGTAGATGGTGCTGACCAGAGGCCCAAGTGGTCAGTATATGAGTTTAGTGAGGTTCTGGGCGCCAATCACCACGGAGCCACGCTCGACAACCAGGACTCGGTAAACCGCAAGCCATCGACTGCCACGCACAGGGCGCGTTCTCAGGGCAGCTGCTGGGAGGCCAGACCTTCAGGCCCCTCATGGGGCTTCTCCTGGGCCCAGGACCATCGGCCCGCCAGCCTCCTCCCTCAACAGAGCACTTCCCAGGCCTCCCCACCCCCACCCAACTCACACACCAGGGGCCCCACTGCGCTTCACCACAGCTACATGCTGATGCAGGCCACCCCTCCACCAGCACACTGGACCACAAGAACCCCCGCACCTTCCCCTGCGTGCTTGCAAGAGGCAAACTCTACTAGATAGGAACTGACCTGACTCTCAGGAGTCACCTGCCCCGGGGCAGGAGGAAGCAAAAGGCCCAGTTAGGTGGCCCAACCAGGTGACAGGTGACACTCAAGCAGCTGCAGAGAATGTAAGTCTGTTTCTAGAACCTACCACACTCTTTGCTACATCCCACCTGGTAGTGTGCTGGGCACAGGACCCCTGCCCCTGCACCTGGCTCTCCTGCTTCCGTTGGCACACTGACCCATGGGGCCCAGCACCCTTCCAAGTTAAGATTTGGTTTCTTTGTTGCCTACATTTCAGACAACGGTCTGGAAGGCACAAAAAATAAAGTCACTAAAGAAAATGACAGCGGCCGGCGCCGTGGCTCAATAGGCTAATCCTCCACCTGCGGCACCAGCACACCAGGTTCTAGTCCCAGTCAGGGTGCCGGATTCTGTCCCGGTTGCCCCTCTTCCAGGCCAGCTCTCTGCTGTGGCCCAGGAGTGCAGTGGAGGATGGCCCAAGTGCTTGGGCCCTGTACCCCATGGGAGACCAGGATAAGCACCTGGGTCCTGCCTTCGCTCTCTGTCTCTCTCTCTCACTGTAGAAAGGAAGGAAGGAAGGAAGGAAGGAAGGAAGGAAGGAAGGAAGGAAGGAAGGAAGGAAGGAAGAAAATGGCAGCAAAAGCTGCTCTTAGACCAGACTTGTGGCACAGCAGGTTAGGCTATTGGTTTGAGTCCCAGCTGCTCCACTTCCTATCCATCTCCCTGCTAATGCACCTGGGAGACCTTGGAGGAAGCTCCTAGTTTGGCCTGACCACTGCGCCCATCTAGGGGGTGAACCAGCAGATGGAAGATCTCTCTCTCCCTTTCTCTCTGTAACTCTGCCTTTCAAATGAATAAAAGAATCTTCAAGAAAAAAAAAAAAAAAAAAAAAAAGAAGTGTGAACCAGACTCATACATTTGGAAACATGACATATGACTGTGAGAAAAAAACATGTTCAGTAGTGTGGGATAACTGGTTATCCATATGGCAAAACAAGTCCTAGGGCCCGGGGTTGTGGCACAGCAGGTTAAACCTCTGCCTGTGACACCAGTATCCCATATAGACTCCACTTCCAATCCAGTTCCCTGCTAATATGCCTGGGAAAGCAGCAGAGGATGACCCAAGTGCTTGGATCCCTGCCACCACCTGGGAGACTCAGAAGATGCTTCTGGCTCCTGGTTTTGGCCTGGCCCAGCCCTGGTCTTTGTGGCCATTTGGGGAGTGAACCAGCAGATGGAGGATCTCTCTCTCTCTCTCCCTGCCTTTCAAATAAATGAATGAATCCTTTTTAAAAAAGCTGGTATGTAAAAATTAACAAAATAGAAAAGAGAAATTAAACCTTACCTCAACCCTATACATAATAAATTCTAAATGAATAAAGCAAAACTATAACATTTTTAAAGAAAATATGAGACACACAGAAATGCACAATTCATTTAGGAAAAATCATGTTAAAATATTTGTCTTCTGGAATAAAAGACATCCAAGGTTAGGAAAAACTCCAGACTGAGAAAAGATACTTCCAGCAAACAAAAGTAACAATGAAGTGGTGTATATAATATATACACAAAGAATAAAATCCTACAAGTAAGAAAATTCCAAAGCCATAGCATTAAACAAAAAAGTACACTGTATACTGTTTGAAGACATGCAAAACAATACTGCTCATTTTTATGGTTCAATAAGCAGGTCATAAAAAATCCAAGAATGTGCTTCAGAAGGAGAACATGCTTCTGCAGTAGGAGAAAAAGGCAACAGAGTAAGAAAGATTTAGAGCCAGAAGCAAATCCAGCAAGGCTGGGAACCAAAGTGAGCATGTGGACACCTGCTCTCTTAGATCAGAAACTAAAACCAATGCTGAAATCTCTGTCTCTGTGTCTCTCTGTCACATTCACTCACACACACATACACACACACACACACACACACACACACGCCTGTGCTCACTCCACTGTGAGCGCAGGGGTTAACACCAGCAACCTCACTCACCTCCCACAACACCCCACAACTTGGCAACATCAGACGCCCACTGCACCATGATGAGCCCACTCTAACCTGATCAAGCCACTTCGTCTTTGACTTTAAAGTGCATCTTGCACCTTGAGATGAAGGTCATAATGATAATTGTAGACATTATATCAACTCGGTAATTGTAATTGCAGACATTATATCAACTGGGTTAAGCACCCAGGTTTGATATCTAGGCTCCTTTGGGAGTCTCAGAGTCTGCAGCTCCAGACATGCGCTGTGCTGACATGCACTGTGCTGACACTCAGGCACAGGGCTGGTGGGAGGGCTGCAGGTGCACCCCGGGCAGAGAGTGTGGTACACAGGAAGTCTTCCGCCAGCCCAGGAAAGCTCCCACCCTCCACTAGACAGGAACCAGACTGGGCGTGCAGGGCCCAAAGAGGCTTCCGGGCAATTTGGAACCTAGCCCTCTGCTGTAAAGGCTGCAAAGGCCTTTTAAAGCTGGCAGGGAGGGAGCCCCAGGTCACTTTGTGATGTAAACTAGCCCTTGGCAGGTGGCTGCCATACGGCTCCAGGAGCCAAGGTGACCTGGGAGTGGCATGAGCTGGGGAGGAGCTGGGGAGGAGCTGGGGAGGGGCAGTCAAGGCTCCACCCACCACCCCACCCTGCAGTTCAGCTGAGCCCCAGTGACTCCATCCTGCTTTCATTCCCCAGCTCCGGCCCCGGGGTTGGGGGGTCCAGGCAGCCCTGGGGAGGGGTGGAATCTCCTCAGCTGGACTCTGCTCTGCACAGAGATGGCTGGACCTTGCACGAAGGGATCGATCGGAGGATCGGAACTGCACGAGTGGGCGGGAAAACATGCTGTGCCCAACCTCAGGGCTGTGCCTGGCTGCATCCCTGGCTCACCCACCAGCTCCCCCACAAGGGAGCAGTGGGCAGGGTGTGGTAGGAGACTAAGAAACACAGTCCAGCACTC